>NC_086451.1:83517099-83822932 GCF_028390025.1 Pseudophryne corroboree
GGAATTACCCCCTCTGTGTGAAATGTTTGTACGCACATTATAATCCCTTTTATACTCTTTTATTTAAGCTACAAGTCTTTGGCTGTGGAGAGAAGATACATGGCCCAGGCACCATGGGGTGACCTCGCGGGTTTACTCTCACTGTTCTCGCTACACAAGTGTTTAATAAGTGGAACACGGGTTTAATAATTGCCCCTCTACAGGTTATGAGCTAGCAGTAGGGAAATGAGAGCACAGGCCAGTTGTATAATGGTAGTCAGACAGCGTTACAATGTCCTCCCAAACCCGAGAAGCAGACCTGTAGCCAGTCCTCACATAGCTGAAACAATTGTCCTGTAGATTTTAGAATTAGAACACACATAACTGCCGCTCATGGAGACTGAAGAGGACTGCTCCTACTCTCTTCCCTGCACGGATACATTTGCTGCTGGGGACATTCATGAGACAGTGGTGCTGGCAGCAAGGACTTCCTCGAGGATCAAAGAGAAAGGGCTGGGCCGGGGCCAGGTTCCTCTGCACTATCAGCTCAGCTAAACTCAACGAGCTTAGTGAGACAGTGAGACTGGTGGCCCATGGCACACCAGCAGACGGCATATATTGAGTCAGCCCAACTGATTGTGATACCACCAGCTGCGGGCCCCTTCATTGTGACAGGCCCCCGGTGCAATGCACCGGCTGCACCGCTGCTAGATTCACATGCTTGTGGCTAAACGACAAGGTGGGCATGTACCTTGGTGCCCCTCCACACCCCTTGAATCCGCCTATGCCTAACATGGTACAAATAGCGAATATGTTGGAAACCGCAGCAGCCAATCAATTATCTCTGATTTCCAGTGCAAGCTGAGCTGATGAAAACTAATTTCTAATTGGCTACTAGAATTTACAGCTTGTGTTTCTTGCAAATGCAGTATGTATAGAACCCTAGATGCCATGTAGGACTTTATGTCCGCTAAAGAAAATCCAGGCTATTAAAACATGATTTTGATTATACAATCTTTACTGAGATGTGCGACCCAGTTGGAGGCATCCACTTTGAGAATGTAGTTACTTACACCGAGGATATCACTGGATCCAAGCAACTCACAAGATGAATTCTCATTAGTATTAATTGCAGAATAAACACCACCACTGTGTAGGACGTGGTGCACTTTCTCTGCCTACAGTATATGGCATCCCTTTATGTTCTTCAACAAAATACTTTTGAAGTGAGGGCTATCTGGCTATATTGGGCATGACCCAATCCAACCGCAAAGCCAACTTTAAGCCTTGCCCATTTCTAGGTCACACATCGGCACTGCCAGAGGCACGGTATCCTGATCGCCTGATAGATTTTCCCATCCACAGCTCACACAGCAATGTTATGCTGCACTGAGACAGCTCACAGAGAGCAGAAATTAGAAGGAATACGTAAAACACAAATGGGGGTTCTGGAGGTTGTCTTACAAATTATACAGGACACTGTTCTCCCAATATCTCAAGCCATCCATCATGTTTAGGTGAGGGGTGGCTGGAAAGACATGAATTATATTTCAACGGCTCTTATCTCACAGGATGTTCCCGTAATGGCCTGTCTACCTTCATAGATAATTTAAGAGTGCTGGTTCACCTTTAATTTATAGCAGCCCTGCCTAATCCTTTTGTTCCAGGATGGACACATTAAGCCTCACATTCTTCATAAACCAGGAATAGGTTAAAAAAAAATAAAAGAAGGTACTGTGTAGCTATCTATTTCTCTCTTCAGTGGGGTGTGTGTGACTTTATTAAAGTGACACTGGGAAGTTAATTAACTGCCAGATTGATCCACATGATAGGAAAGTATCTACAAAGCCTAATAAGGTCTTAGACCTAAAAGCAAAATTTATAGATATCTCCTACCAATTGTAAAATGTAACGAGAAGTTATGTCGGGCAGATTCAATCCGCTGTGGATTGAGTCACAAGAAGGGGGCAGATGTATTAAGCCTGGAGAAGTGATAAAGCAGTGATAACTGGAAGGTGATAACACACCAGTCAATCAGCTCCTGTCGATTTACATATTGGAGCTGATTGGCTGGTGCGTTATCACCTTGCACTTATCACTGCTTTATCACTTCTCCGGGCTTAATACATCTGCCCCCTTCTGTTACCGCAGGCGAAATGCCAGGATCTACTCAATGACAGACCCACGAGTAACCCAGATGCAGCAGTTAACTATTATTTCTGAACTCACTAGGGAGGTGCAAGCAGAAATCATCAACTGCGGATCCACCTACTCCCAGGTTGATCATGTGTCTGTCATAAAGTGGATATCGATAATTCTGGGCACTAATTCTTTAGGAACAGACCTCGCGACTCAACCCTCAACTAATCGAGTCTGCTCCTTGGTGTGCTTATTGTTAATAAATTGTGTAGCTTCTGTGCTAGACTTTAGAACAATGGGGCAGATGTATTAAGCCCGGAGAAGTGATAAGTGCAAGGTGATAACGCACCAGCCAATCAGCTCCAATATTCAAATTAACAGTTAGGAGCTAATTGTCTGGTGCATTATCACCATGCACTTATTACTGCTTTATCACTTCTCCAGGCTTAATACATCTGCCCCAGTGTCTGCATATATCTAGTTAGCAAAACTGTATATCTGCATCACAAGAAGGAACCCAGTTACTTAACCAGACAAGAAATGACTCCTTGGTAGAGCATGTGCAGTCTAGCTGGACAAAGCCATGAGGCTTAGTAAGCCAGGGCAAAATGAAACATCACTCACGTAAAAGAGTGAGGGGTCTATTCATGAAGCAGTGAAAAGAGTGGAGAAGTGAGCCTGTGGAGAAGTTGCCTATGGCAACCAATCAGCTGCTCCGTACAATTGTATAGTATGCAAATTATAAATGTTACTTCAATGCTGATTGGTTGCCATGGGCAACTTATCCACTGGCTCACTTTTCACTGTATCATGAATAGACCACTGAGACCTGGTTGAAACTGGCAGAAAGACTGCTTGGTTTGACTCCATAACATTTTAACCAATTATCTCTCAGATATGAGAGACGCCTTGTTGTAATCAGCTAAAACTCTACAACAGTGGTTCCCAAACTGTGTGTCTCTGCACCCTTGGGTGCCGCGGATTGGTAATCTAGGACCAAAACAAATTCATTATGGTCAAAACCAGTGCTAGTGGCTGCCAACCATAAAATATGTGGACAATTCAATCCACAACTATGTCCACAACCACATAACTGAACCTAAGGGTAAGCACAATTTACTGAAGTTAATATCTTTTTTTTTTTATTTATCAATAAGACATTTTTGGACTAGGGTGCCTTGAAAAATACTGATATTCTGGGGTGCCGTGATTCACGAAAGTTTGGGAACCACTGCTCTACAAATGAAACTGTTGTAAAAATGAAGTAACGTTTCAGGATGAGTTGTTTTGAACTACGGCAAACCCGCATCCCTGCTATAATCACCCACTGGAGGGGGCTTTTTACTATTCTGAACTTTCATTAAAGATGATGCTGATTATTTCAGAGGATTTTTTTTTTCTTACAAGTCTTTAATCTTCCAACTGTTGACACTAGAAATAACAGATAATTAACTATTAAAATATGTATATAAACTACACAAAAAAAAGAAAGTCACATAAAATATAACCCCTTAGGCCAACCACTCACCCGCAAACGGCCTCGTGTTCTCACGCTGTTTAAAGAGAGCACTTTGCAGCATTGCGCCCGCCTTAGGAAGTGCTTTGATCTGCGTTTAGACACAATCAGACTTAAGTTTATATTTTTATCAGTCCCTATGCTCGACTACTTACGTAACCGGGAAAACTTCCACATTGTAAAAGAATCAGACTTTTTTTTTTTTCCCACACCAAAACTCGCTTGACTTATTACGAGAAAGTTTTCCATATTTCACAGAGTACTCTTGGGAGGCAGAAGATATTTTCCCTAATGCATCCTTGTAGAGTTATGTATGATCCTTTTTAGCAATTATCAGGCAGGTATTAATCAAATGGCGCCAGGGACTAGAAATCTCATGCAAACAAGTGTCAGAAAGCTAGTGCTACTCTAATAAGCAGTGAGGGTCTCAGTGTTTAATGGAATGGCCAGTATAGCGTTTAATACACTGAATATATTACCATTAAAAAAAAAAGGATTTAGAGACGGTTTCAGGCAAGATCTATTTAAAAACAAAAAAAAGGTACTAGACCCTATGTGATAAAAAAAAATAGGATTTTAATACCTACCGGTAAATCCTTTTCTCTTAGTCCGTAGAGGATGCTGGAGATGCTTCAAGAACCATGGGGTATAGACGGGATTTGCAGGAGACATGGGCACTTTAAGACTTTGAATGGGTGTAAACTGGCTCCTCCCTCTATGCCCCTCCTCCAGACTCCAGTTATAGGAACTGTGCCCAGGGAGACGACATTTCGAGGAAAGGATTTATTGTTAAACTAAGGTGGGATACATACCAGCTCACACCACAAACACGCCGTACAACATGGCATTTAACAGAAATCCAGTCAACGGCATGAACAATGTCAGCAACAGGCAGAATACAACAGAAACACAACCTGTGTGTAACATAACCAAAACTTAATAAGTAAGAACAGCAGATAGAGTCCGCACTGGGCTGGGTGCCCAGCATCCTCTACGGACTAAGAGAAAAGGATTTACCGGTAGGTATTAAATTCCTATTTTCTCCTACGTCCTAGAGGATGCTGGGGACACTTCAAGAACCATGGGGTTTATACCAAAGCTCTAGAATGGGCGGGAGAGTGCGGATGACTCTGCAGCACCGATTGACCAAACATGAGGTCCTCCTCAGCCAGGGTATCAAACTTGTAAAATTTAGCAAAAGTGTTTGAACCCGACCACGTAGCTGCTTGGCAGAGTTGTAATGCCGAGACCCCTCGGGCAGCCGCCCAGGATGAGCCCACCTTTCTGGTAGAATGGGCCTTCTCTGATTTCAGTAACGGCAATCCAGCCGTAGAATGAGCCTGCCGAATCGCATGACATGAGTAGAAGTGCGAACGAAAGGATCGCAGAGCGGCGGCAAACTTTTTTGTGCAGTTTTAGAGTAGCTCAATACCTACTCAGCGCTTGCGATCACTTCAGACTGTTCAGTTCCTGTTTTGACGTCATGAACACGCCCTGCGTACGGCCAGCCACGCCTGCGTTTTTCCGAACACTCCCTGAAAACGCTCACTTGATACCCAGAAACGCCCTCTTCCTGTCAATCACTCTGCGGCCACCAGTACGACTGAAAAGCTTTGCTAGACCTTGTGTGAAACTACATTGTTCGTTGCAATAGTACAACGCGCGTGCGCATTGCGACGCATACACAGAAGCGCCTTTTTTTGCCTAATTGCTGCACAGCGAACGAATGCAGATAGCGATCAACTTGGAATGACCCCCTATGTGAGGAGTGTTAGAGAGTTACTAAAAGGGGATCTTTGGTAAAGAATAGAATTAATGAACATTTAAACTTCAGGGACTGTGTGATAGCAGCTGATCCCAGAGCGGCATATAATCAGTTGCCGGCTTCCTCCAAATGCTGTAACCACTGGCTAAATGCATGCGATTATCCTGTCACATGCCATGGGGCGTTTTACACATGCAGCTAAAAATGTATGAGTAATCAATGTTGTTGTTTTTTTAAATATAAAATAAAAATAAACCCTATTTATTAGTGTAAATGTTTATTAGTGCTCGTGTTTATTATAATGATATTTACCTAATCAAAGATTTGTCTTAAGGGGGGTACTCACGGAGCGATAATCTAAGCAATCTGACTAGACTGCTTAGATTTTAAGCATGATCGCTCCGTGTGTACCCCCCACAGCGACAGCGATGCGCAGTCCCGCGCATCGCTATCGCTAGACCTGCCTGTCATGCAGGCCAATCTAGCAGGTCGCTCATTTCACCCGCTGGGTAAAATGAGCAGCCCCCCCGTCTCCCCCCGCACGCTCAGCACACATCGCGCTGTGCTGAGCGGGGGGAGAGATGTGTGCTGAGCGGTTCGTTCAGCACATCTCTCCCACATCGGCCCGTAAATACGGGCCTTTAGGAACCAAAATACTAATGGGGGAATTCAATTAGCCCGAGGCTACCACCTTTTATTCGCAGGTAGTGATTTGGACACCGTTATCCATTTCAGTAGGTAAAATATTATTTCACTTTTTTGAAAAGGATTTAAATAAATTAAATACCACTTGGATACTTTTAACATCAAAATTAAAACTTTGCATTCTGTTTAGAAACTTTTTGTTAAAGGATTCAGTATTTCTGCCATTTCCCAAACCTATTCTTTAGAATATTTAAATACCCAATATCAAAACAGATGTACTGGAGAAACCGATCTTAGATTTACCTAGACATACAGTAGCTTTACATAGAAACAGCTGAGAGACAGGTCATGTCCATAGCAACCAATCATTCAAATCAAGCGAGCACTCATTAAGTACATTCCATATAGGTTGCTATGAGCAATGTCTCCACTCTTACGGGCCCCACACACGGCGGGGGGGAGGTGACGGGGGAGTGAAGTTTCTTCACTCCCCCCCCCCGTCACCCGGCTCCATAGCAGTGCATGCCAATATGGACGAGACTGCCCATATTGGCTTGCATGTTTAAACGAGCCAGCATCAGCGATGAACGAGAACGAAGCCACGCATCGTTCATCGCTGGTGCCTACACACTGAAAGATGTGAACGAGTTCTCATTCATTAATGACCGAGATCGTTCATATCTTTCACTGGTATCGACCAGTGTGTAGGGCCCTTTAGAAGGTTTGATATATCTGCCCCTTAGTTACAATGGACTGTTAGGAATACAACTACTTTCTTGCAGTCATTTCAGCTCCACTTTACATAAATGTCCCCTATATTATTTTTTTTCTGACCATTCCAGTAGCCTATGTCAATAAGTAAAAGTACAGGTGTAGCTGCTCTCATCTTTGATGCTATAAAAAGCGATTGCGACTAGTGTGCCCGCTAACGGTTGCACGCACGCGGCCTTAGGAAATTAATGGTGCGATCTCACCCACGACTATACGTGCGTGCTGTGTATATCCGCTTGCCACGATGCAAAGATGACAGGGGCTACATCTGTATATACATGATGATACTGTAACGCAGTGTAATAATGTTTTCTAACAATATATGATAAACACACAAAAAACTGCGGGTGCACCTACAACTTTTTCTTTTTTTTTTCTATGCAGCACTACACATCTCAGCATGGTGGTGCCTTTGATCCTGTTTAGAATTAGGGTGTGCAGTCCAGCCAACCCCCCCCCTCCCCCCCACATATACTCACAACAAATTCGGAAACACAGAATTCCATTTTTTGAGCAACACATCTGTGTTTCTTTCCTCCGCTGCCCTTTTCAGTCAGATTATTACATTGATTTGAAGATACAATTTTAACTGTATCTAAATACCAGCAAGGGCTATTCCTGGGTGGCTGGTTTCCCATCAAGAAACACTGAGCTTATTAACAGGAAGGACATAATTCACTTTTCTACTATTTAAGTTACTTGTGAAAAAAATAAAAATAAAATGGGACACTGCGAGACTGTTTAAGGCAAGTCGCTGGGGTCCTGCTGCAGGCTGGGAAAGGCAATCAGTGAACGTGTTAGCTAGGAGATGTAAATATGCCTGTTAACTCAATTTGTTTATAAATTGCACCGGATTGCAATCTATCAAGGTAATAAATTGGAGAGACACGCCACATGGTGTCAGATGAAGAATGGCAGCGTCTGTATCATCCATCACAGGGCGCTAGGTATTGAGGTACATAAGGAAGGCAAGGATAAAGCCTGGAAGAAATCCCTTAAAGTGGAACTAAGCACAACAATTGTACATTTCTTACAACAGCCATTAATTAGGACACGTGAAAGAGAGAAAGGTGCATTTTATTTTATCTTACATACTTACAGTAGCTCTAACATAGTAACATAGTTTCTGAGGTTGAAAAAAAAGACAATTTGTCCATCGAGTTCAACCTATTTGTGTTCTCCTACGCTGTATTATTTTTAGGACTAATTTTGTCTGTTGCTAATGTTGGCCGTTGTGTTTATTCCTTTTTTTTTTTAATAACTATAGTACGCGACTACGCATTATAACCCTGTATATCCTTATCCATTAGGTACTTATCTAGCCCATTTTTAAAGGTGTTGACCGAGTCCGCCATTACTACTCTCTCAGGCAGGGAATTCCAAACATATTTTGTCCTTACTGTGAGGAAACCTTTACGTCTCTGCATTGATCTTACCAAAAACAGATCCCCCGCAAGCTCTGTGTATTGCCCCCTTATATATTTGTAAATGTTGATCATGTCCTCTCTTAGTCTCTTCTATTCCAGTGTAAACATGCCTAGTCTTGCAAGCCTTTCCTCGTATTCCAGCGTCTACATCCCCTTAATTAGTTTGGTCGCCTGCCTTTAAACCTTTTCTAGTTCCAGGATATCCTTTCTGTAGTATGGTGCCCAAAATTGTGCCCAGTATTCAACATGTGGCCTCATTAAGGATTTATATAATGGGAGTACAACACCCTCATCCCTTGCGTCAATTCCCAGCTTTATACATGCCAATACCTTGTTAGCCTTCTTTGCTGCAATCCTACTTTGGGTACTGCTGCTTAGTTTGCTATCTATGGGGTATATGCAATTGTGGTCGAATTCCCGAAATTGTCGAATTTCGGGTCATTTTCGACCAAAAAAAAAAATTCCCCTATGCAATCCAGTGCTTTCCGACCAAAAAACGGACTTTCAAAATTCGACTTTTTGAAATTCGAATTTTTGCAAATTCGACTTTTCTGCAATGATACAAGTGCTGCAATTCGACCAAAGCATATTCAATTCAAGTTTTGAAATTCGACAGCAGTGCTTTTAGACAGCAAATTCGTCATTTTCAATCCGCCACACTTTGGAGGGTGAAAACAAATAAAAAAAATTTAAACATGTTTTTTTTGGTGTTTTTTTTTTGGGGAATAGCAGATCTATTTATATTAGAAGGGATTAGGTACTTTTTTTTTTTTTTTGGGAGGCACAAATATTATTTATATAT
This sequence comes from Pseudophryne corroboree, assembly GCF_028390025.1. NCBI lineage: Eukaryota > Metazoa > Chordata > Amphibia > Anura > Myobatrachidae > Pseudophryne > Pseudophryne corroboree. The sequence continues at coordinate 83,526,144 of NC_086451.1, forward strand.
TTTTTAAAATATTATTTTTTTTTATTTTTATGCTGGAAGGGTAAAATCATAAAAAAAAATGGCGTGGGGTCCCCCCTCCAAAGCATAACCAGCCTCGGGCTCATTGAGCTGGTCCTGGTTCTAAAAATGCGGGGAAAAAATTGACAGGGGATCCCCCGTATTTTTAAAACCAGCACCGGGCTCTGCGCCTGGTGCTGGTGCCAAAAATACGGGGGACAAAAAGAGTAGGGGTCCCCCGTATTTTTAACACCAGCATCGGGCTCCACTAGCTGGACAGATAATGCCACAGCCGGGGGTCACTTTTATGCCGTGCCCTGCGGCCGTGGCATCAAATATCCAACTAGTCACCCCTGGCCGGGGTACCCTGGGGGAGTGGGGACCCCTTCAATCAAGGGGTCCCCCCCCCCAGCCACCCAAGGGCCAGGGGTGAAGCCCGAGGCTGTCCCCCCCCATCCAATGGGCTGCGGATGGGGGGGCTGATAGCCTTTGTGATAATAAAAAGATATTGTCTTTTCCAATAGTACTACAAGTCCCAGCAAGCCTCCCCCGCAAGCTGGTACTTGGAGAACCACAAGTACCAGCATGCGGGAGAAAAACGGGCCCGCTGGTACCTGTAGTACTACTGGGAAAAAAATACCCAAATAAAAACAGGACACACACCGTCGACAGTAAAACTTTATTTCATACGTCGACACACACATACTTACCTATGTTCACACGCCGACATCGGTCCTCTTCTCCATGTAGAATCCACGGATACCTGTAAAGAAAAGTTCAAAATACTCACCTCAACCATGGTCCAGAGATAAATCCACGGACTTGGCAAAATAAGAAAACGCAAATACCCGCACCAAAAACGGACTGAAAGGGGTCCCATGCTGACACATGGGACACCTTTCCACGAATGAGACCTGTCAGTGACAGCTGTCACTGACAGGTCTCTAAGCCAATCAGGAAGCGCAACTTCGTTGCGCTCACCTGATTGGCTGAGCGCTGTCTGCACTGTGACAGCGCATCGCACAGCTCCCTCCATTATATTCAATGGTGGGAACTTAGCGGCTAGCGGTGAGGTCACCCGCCGGTCAGCGGCTGACCGGCGGGTGACCCCACCGCTACCCGCAAAGTTCCCACCATTGAAAGTAATGGAGCGGCTTTGCGATGCGCTGTCACAGTACAGACAGCGGACAGCCAATCAGGTGAGCGCCACGGAAGTAGCGCTTCCTGATTGGCTGAAGGGACGTCAGTGACAGGAGTCACGTGATGTCCCGGCATTCGGGAGAAAGGGGTCTGATGTGAAAACATTGGACCCCTTTCTAGTCCGGTATGGATCGGTGTTCGGTTTGTTTTTTTGCCAAGAACGTGGATTTACCTCTGGACGTGGATGTACCTCTGGACGCTGGAAGGTGAGTATAATTTTTTCACAGGTACCCTCGGATCGTCGGCGACCGTGGCAGTCGGCGTGTCAACATAGGTAAGTATGTGTGTGTCGGCAGTATGTAATAAAGTTGTACAAGTCACGGTGTCTGTGTCCTGTTTTTATTTGGGTATTTTTTTTCCAGTAGTACTACAGGTACCAGCGGGCCCGTTTTTCTCCCGCATGCTGGTACTTGTGGTTCTCCAAGTACCAGCTTGCGGGGGAGGCTTGCTGGGACTTGTAGTACTAATGGAAAAAACAATATCTTTTTATTATCACAAAGGCTATCAGCCCCCCCATCCGCAGCCCATTGGATGGGGGGGGACAGCCTCGGGCTTCACCCCTGGCCCTTGGGTGGCTGGGGGGGGGGGACCCCTTGATTGAAGGGGTCCCCACTCCCCCAGGGTACCCCGGCCAGGGGTGACTAGTTGGATATTTGATGCCACGGCCGCAGGGCACGGCATAAAAGTGACCCCCGGCTGTGGCATTATCTGTCCAGCTAGTGGAGCCCGATGCTGGTGTTAAAAATACGGGGGACCCCTACTCTTTTTGTCCCCCGTATTTTTGGCACCAGCATCAGGCGCAGAGCCCGGTGCTGGTTTTAAAAATACGGGGGATCCCTGGCCAATTTTTCCCCTGCATTTTTAGAACCAGGACCAGCTCAAAGAGCCCGAGGCTGGTTATGCTTTGGAGGGGGGACCCCACGCCATTTTTTGTCCGGGTTTTTCACGTTTTTTTTCCGTTTTTTAAAATCGCGGCAAAATCCGCCAAATCGGCCGATTTTCGCCCGCGATTCTGGCGAATCCGTTTTTCATTGAATATGGTGAATCCCGGCAGGCACCTGCCGGGATTCACCTGGCGAATTTGGTCGAATTAAAAAACGTCGATAATTGCCGCGAATTCGACCGCAATTGCATATACCCCTATATGAACACCTAAGTCTTTTTCCAGTACAGAATCCCCTAATTTTACCCCATTTAGTATGTAGGTGTTATTTTTGTTCTTGCTACCAAAGTGCATTATCTTACACTTGTTTGTATTGAAGCTCATTCTCCATTTTACTGCCCATGCATCCAGTTTAACTAAGTAGTTCTAAAGAGACTCAGCATCTCCCCCCATATTTATAAACTTACACAATTTGGTATTGTCTGCAAAAATTGACACCATGCTCTCTAGATCGTTCATGAAAATGATGAACAATAGTGGTCCAAGTACAGATCCTTGCGGCACACCACTTAGTACTTCAGTCCAATTTGAAAAAATTCCATTTACCACAACGCGCTGCTCCCTATTATCCAACCAATTTCTGACCCAAGTGCATATTGTGCTCCCTAGCCCTAGTTCTTATAACTTATAGATAAGTCTCATGTGCGGTACTGTGTTGAAAGCTTTAGCAAAGTCTCAAAAGATTACATCCACCTCCTTACCCTGATCAAGGTTTGCACTAACAGCTTCATGAAAGCCTAGTAAGTTTGTTTGACATGATCTATCCTTCACAAATCCATGTTGGTTCCTATTAATAACCTTATTGGCTTCAATGAACTTCTGTATACTATCCCTTAGAATACCTTCCAGTACTTTCCCCACTATAGATGTAAGAGTAACTGGTCTATAATTACCCGGTTCAGCTTTACTTCACTTTTTGAATATCGGCACTACTTCCGCTATACGCCAGTCTTTGGGAACTATGCCTGATGTAAGAGTCATTGAAGATCAAAAATAGCGGTCTTGCTAGTTCAGAGTGAAGTTCCATGAGAACCCTTGGGTGAATTCCATTGGGACCAGGTGACTTATTAATCTTAATTTTTTTTAATCGGTCACAGACTACCTCCTCACTTAACAGACTGGGAGCAGCCATGACCATGCTATACTGGATGGGTGGAGATGTGCATACAGACTGAGAGTTATATAGTATAAGCAGCAGGGTCCTCCAGCAGCACACAGTTTATCAGGACATGAGTGAGGTGTCAGTGCGGGCAGAGCTGCATGTGACAGGGCCAGTGACATGATATAAAGAGGAAATAGATGCAGCAGGAAGCCACAGACAGACAGTTATATAGTGGAAGAAGCAGAGTCCTCCAGAAGTAAAGAGTATATCAGGAATTGAGTGATGTGGGAAGACAGGGCTGCATGTGACAGAGACAGTGAAATGATGTGAGGAGAGGAATGGGGGCAGCAGAAAGCCATAGGCTGAGAGTTATATAGTGGAAGGAGCAGAGTCCCCCAGCAGCACAAAGTATATCAGGACAGTGAGGACAGGACTGCATGTGACAGTGACATGATGTGATGAGAGGAATGGGGGCAGCAAGAAGCCACAGGCTGGGAGTTATATAGTGGAAGGAGCAGGGTCCCCCAACAGCATAGGGTAGTTATGTCAAGCTCTTACCACTGACTAGCGGTTGTATTGTTAACTATGCTGTTCTGATAAATACTCTGCTGCTAGACCAAGAGAAGAAAGTCCCCCTCGGAAATAGGATGAAATATGGGTGTTGGAGGCGCTGAGGAATAGTGTGTCTTAACACCAGTAATACACCTTATTACTCAGCGCTTCCAACACCCATATTTTATCTTACCATTGGTTGCAGGAGTATTTTGCTGTCAAATGTACAAATATGTTAAATATAATACATACTTATTTTTATTAAGGGTATAAACAGGAAGCATATACTGCTACTAACCATACAGAAATAAAGGCACAATAACATCTGGTTAGAAGCAGAAACATGTCTCTTAAAAGTAAGAAGCTAAAGGACTGAGCGCGATACAAGTGAGGACAGTACAGCGTGTACATGTCTGCTTGATGAACAGCGGGCAGCTTTTTGGGGTATTTTGATATTAATTGGAGGCGACACTGAATATTATTGTGCATCTTTTCTTGTTGATTGCACTTTCTTAATTACAAACCAGCCTATCGCCTTCCTTTATTGTTTGCTTATTCAATTTTGCCTTTCTCATTCTTTCAGAAGCAGGTGTTCAGTTTACTTTTTAATTAGAGGCCCAGTTTTTTCTCTCTCTCTCTTTATGTTTTTGAGAAACCTTCCCCTGAGGCACAACGAGAACTGCCTCCAAAATGCTTTAATTCGCCAGCCTGGACGACAGATATGATGGGGTTAATGTTTCCGGAAACATTAGCTGAATTTCTAAAATAAACTTCCAAAACTCCAGATGTTATGTAACTGGTAACCAGGGTGTTTCTGAGGTAAAAGTGTACTGTCTGCCAAGACACGGTGAAGGCAGCCATTTTGTCAATCAGCAACAACCCTGCGACATGAAGTGCATCACTGTGTCCCTGCTTCTTTTCGAATTTATGGTTTGAATTGACACGAATACTGGTCCAGTCCATAAAATGGCTGCCAATACTGTGTATAGAAATATGTTGTTTTTTTGGGTAATTAATCTGTTAAGGTGGGTACACACTAGGCGATATGCTCTATGAGCGACGCCGCCTAGTGTGTTCCCTTCCCTACCAGGGCGGTCGGCAGCAAGGCGTACACACTGAGTGATATGACGACCATATCGCTTAGTGATGTCATGCAGCGGCCGGGCATGCAGCTTTTGGACAACAGTCCAAATTGAACTGCATGCATGGCCGACAACGAGGGTCTTTAACGACCCGCGGGACCATGCTTTGCTCGGCGGCAGCATACACACTGGCCAATATAGTAAACGTCGCTCAGGAAGGGTGAAAATAAGTGATGTTGTTTACTTTCTCGGCAAGTGTGTATGCACCTTAAGACCTAACAGGAAAACAAAGAAAATATAAAACAGGGACATAAAAGGTAGGCAAAAATTGCAGATGGCCAAAAGAAAGGGCCTTTTCTGTGACAGAGCTTACCATCTAGTGGATTACAAGGTGCATTTTAAATGTCAAATATAACTTGCACAGACCAGATATAGACGTTATGGTAAGAACTTACCGTTGATAATGTGATTTCTCTTATGTCCACAGGTATCCACAGGATAACATTGGGATATGGTTGAGCGACAGCGGAAATGGCACCAACACGATCACGAGCTTTCTGGACTCCCAGGATGCATCGGGGCCTCACCATATAGTCCCGCCCACTGACTCAGTCAGATCAGTTCTTTCCACAGCGATTTAGGCAGGAGCATCAGGTAGAGACCTGTTTAGGCGATAAGAACACACATGCACACCCTTCCATACAAGAAGGAAGAGGTTTAGTGATTGTCTAGATCCTCAAATCGGGTGCGTCAGGGTGGGATCCCTGTGGATACCTGTTGACATAAGAGAAATCACGTTATCAACGGTAAGTTCTTACCATAACGTCTATTTCTCTGGCTGGGTCCACAGGATAACATTGGGATTCCCAAAGCCAATTTTAGTGGTGGGGACGCTCCTGATTGCACAGGAGGACCTTTCGCCCGAAGTCTGCGTCATGAGAGGCAAAAGTATCCAAGGCATAATGTCTGATGTATGTGTTTATGGAAGACCATGTGGCTGCCTTACATATCTGTTCTGCTGAAGCACCCTGTTGTGCTGCCCATGAAGGACCTACCTTACGTGTAGAGTGAGCAGAGACATTAGCCGGAGTAGGGAGATCTGCATGAGAATAAGCTTCTGATATTATCATTCGAAGCCATCTCGCCAGCGTCTGTTTACTAGCAGGCCATCCTCTTCTATGGAATCCATAGAGGATGAAGAGAGAATCTGTTTTTCTGATGGCACTAGTACGATCTATGTAGATTCTTAAAGCTCGGACTACGTCCAGCGACGCTTCTCCCGCAGATAGTCCCGGTACCTGAAAAGCTGGGACTACAATCTCTTCATTTAGGTGAAACTTTGATACCACCTTTGGAAGATAACCAGATCTCGTTCTGAGAACTGCTTTGTCTGGAAAAAAACTTAGGAAAGGAGACTTACACGATAATGCTCCTAAATCTGACACTCTTCTGGCTGACGCCATTGCCAGTAGAAAAAGCACTTTTGCCGTTAACCATTTAAGATCTGCTCTCTTAAGCGGTTCAAACGGAAGACCCTGGAGAAATTTAAGAACTAAATTCAAATCCCAGGGAGCTGCAGGAGGAACAAATGGAGGTTGAATATGTACAACTCCCTGAAAGAAAGTACGTACATCCTGTAAATCAGCAATCTTTCGCTGAAACCATACAGTTAATGCTGATACTTGAACTCTCAAGGAAGCCACCGTCAAACCCCTATCCAATCCTGCTTGAAGGAAATCCCAAATCCTGGATACTTTAAAAGATCTTGGATTTAAATTTTTTACAGTACACCAATGAATATAGGCTTGCCATATTCTATGATACACACGAGCTGAAGAAGGCTTTCTTGCTCTAAGCATAGTTTGGATTACTTGTTTCGAAAATCCTCTAGCTTCTAAAATAGAGGTTTCAACAGCCACGCCGTCAAAGACAGGCGATCCAGATGACTGTGACAACAAGGACCCTGCATTAGCAGATCTGGACGTTGAGGGAGCAGTATCGGTGCTTCCACAGACATTCTTAGCAGATCTGTGTACCAATGCCTTCTTGGCCAAGCTGAAGCTATTAGAATTATCGCTCCCTTTGCTTGCTTTATTTTTCTCACTACTCTGGGTAACAGAGATATTGGAGGGAACAGATATGCCAGATTAAATTTCCATTCTACTGACAGTGCGTCTACAAGGACCGCTCCTGGGTCCCCTGTTCTCGATCCGTACCTTGGAACTTTGTTGTTTAGACGAGACGCCATGAGGTCTATCTCTGGTAGACCCCATATGTTCACTAGTGTCTGAAACACTTCTGGGTGTAATGCCCATTCGGTTTCCTGAATGGTGTGTCGACTGAGAAAATCCACTTCCCAGTTCAGAACACCTGGGACAAATACTGCTGACAATGCTGGGAGATGGAATTCTGCCCATCTTAGTATGGGAGTCACTTCCTCCATCAGTCTCCTGCTGTGAGTTCCTCCTTGATGATTGAGGTACACTACTGCTGTCGCATTGTCTGAGCGGATCTGGACCGGTCTTCCTTGCAGACTGTCCTTTGCCTGAACTAGAGCCATGTAAATGGCCCTTATTTCCAACAGATTTATTGGCAGGCGACTTTCCCTTGCGGTCCCTTTTCCCTGGAACCACAGGCTTCCGAGTACCGCACCCCAGCCTTGCAGGCTGGCATCTGTTGTCAGGACTTGCCACTCTTTTATCCAAAAGGGTCTCCCCTTGTTTAAATGGTCTGTCTGTAGCCACCACGCTAGAGACCTTTTTACGTTCACTGGAAACTTTATCATCTGCTTTTTTATCGTCTGATGATTTCCGTTCCATTTGGTCAGAATAAGGTGCTGCAATGGTCAGGAGTGGAATTGCGCAAATTCCACCATGTGGAAGGTTGATACCATCAGACCCAACAGTCGCATTGCTGCATGGACTGACATTGTCTGGCGTGCAACGCTTCCTGAGCCATGACCTGCACCTTGACTATCTTTTTCTCTGGTAAGAGAACTTTCTGTAGGTCTGAATCCAATATGGCCCCCAAATGAACCATCCGCTGTGATGGATTCAGGGACGACTTCTCCCAATTTATGAGCCACCCGTGTCTCTGTAAACAAACTATTGTCTGTTGAAGATGGCTCAGAAGTAAATCTTGCGAATGTGCTAAGATTAACAGGTCGTCCAGGTATGGGAATATTCTTATCCCCTGTTTGCGCAGACAAGCTGCCATAACCACCATGATCTTGGTAAACACCCTGTGTGCTGTTGCTAGCCCGAAGGGCAAAGCTTGGAACTGAAAATGTTCCTGGAGGATGGCAAACCTGAGGTAACACTGATGAGACAGTGCTATAGGCACATCTAGGTAAGCATCCCGTACATCCAGAGATACCATGTAATCTCCCGGTTCCATAGCCAACATTATGGAGCGTAACGTCTCCATGTGTAACTTCGGGATCCAAATTTATTTGTTTAACATTTTTAAATTGAGAATTGGTCGATATGACCCATTTGGTTTCTGGATCAGAAACAGATTGGAGTAAAACCCCTGTCCCCTTTGTGATGGAGGTACTGGGACAATCACATCTGACTGCAGTAATTTTCGGACTGCTTCTTGCAGGGCATTGGCCTTCAACTCTATACGAGACGGGCTGGTGCAAAAAAATAATTGAGGAGGCTGCCTCCTGAATGGGAACCCATACCCCTGAGATACCACCTTCTGCACCCAAGCATCTGTTGTTGACTGTTGCCATATGTGTGCAAAATGAAGGAGTCGGCCCCCAACCCTGGAATCCTCCAGGCAGAGGCCCGTCTCTTCAGGCTGATGGCTTCTGTTCAGGCTTGGAAGCTGGCTTTTTGCTAGCCCACTGCTTCCTACCCCTGGTTTTGAACTGGGGTTGCTTAGACTCCTCTTTAGCTTTCGCTTTGCCAACGAAATGAGCGAAACTTTGAACCCTTGGACTTAGGGTTATAAGTAGCCGGAAATCTGACCTTCTTTGACTCAGCCTCTGATTCTAGGATATCAGATAATGGTTTCCCAAACAGTATATTACCAATGAAAGGCAATGCTTCCAATTCTTTCTTGGATTCCGCATCTGCTTTCCAGGTACGTAGCCAAACTGCTCTGCGAGCGGCTACTGTCAAGGCTGAAGATTTAGAGGCAACTGTACCCATATCAATTGCTGCTTCTTCCAAGTATTGGGCAGATTGTCTTAAACGGCTTAAATGATACTTCCTGCACCTTAGTAGGAGAGGAGATGTCATTCTCTAGTTCCTCTATCCATTCGCCCATTGCCTTTGCTATCCAGGCCGAAGCCATAGCAGGTCTTACCACTGCTCCTACTAGAGAAAATAAATTTTTCAAAAAGCTATCTACCCTTCTGTCTGTGACATCATTTAGTGAGGTAGATGACAGTGGTAAAGCAGATTTATGCACAAGTCGCAGAACATGTGCATCTACTTTTGGAGGAACTTCTCTTTTCGAACAATCCGCAGCTGGAAATGGATAATAAGAATTCCATCTTTTCGGAATCTTATATTTCTTACTGGGCGTCGCCCAAGACTCATCCATCATTTCCGTCAGCTCATCTGACGCTGGGAATTCAGTTCTCACTGATTTTGTTCGTTTGAACACAGGTGCTTTAGATTTTAACACTGTCTTAGCTGGCTCTTCCAAGGAGAGAACAGTCTTCACAGCATTAATAAATTCAGCTACATCCTCTGAACTAAAACTCTGCGACTGATCATCATACGGAGTATTTGAATATACTGTATCATCTTTTGTATCATCTTGTGTAGTCTGCCACATAGACGTATCTGTCTTAGTCTTACCTGTCCCTTGGTTGCTTGTAGAGGCTACTGGAACCAAGCCGTAGGAAGGGAGCTGCATGTATGGGTTAATAGTGTAACCTAACCCTTGAGGTGGTGCGACCGGAGTTAACCTGTCCGCTATTGAAGATAGAGTCTTTGCGAACATATTCCATGGTGGCTCTGTTGATGGTTGAACCAACTCCTGTTTTTTACTTTGCTGAAAAGCAAAACAGTTTGCACACAAGCCCTCATAAGTGACCAATTGGTCCATACCAATTAACTCTGTTTTACAAGATAAGCATGTTAGAGATGTAGGAGTGCTTGATAAATTCTCCTCGTCTCTTTTGCTGCTCACAGACATGGTAATAATCTGTTAATGACTACACAATTTGTGACTGAAAATCACCTATATATGAGTATATAGAAGTGAGATCAATCTGACCACAGTGCACCTGAATTGAGGGTCAGAACAGGACTGACATTACACAGAAAAGTCAGCACTCATACTAGCAGTCAGTCACATGTTAAAGCATTAGACATTGCCATATGAGAATACAACCCCTAATACAACTTATAAATTAGTAGGAAAATTGTACTTCTGTTTTTAACTGGTTCTTTTTCAACATTACATGCAGAAAACACCGTAATATACAGATCTCATATGCAATAGGTACTAAAAATTAACAGTGCACACTAAGAAGTAGAGAGAATTTTTAGTACTGTATACCCTTCCTCTGGAGAGCGGGATACAGGGAGACTCACCACACTTCCATATCCAAGCAAATGCGCTCGTAAGACGCTGAGTGGATTCAGACGCTACTGATGTACACTACCGCTCCTGATAACTGACACAGTCGCTCACTGACGGACACGGACGCTCAGCAACTTCCATGTGTATGCAGACGCTAAGGCCTGCGACTCGGTCTAGGCGGGATCTCTAGTGTACACAACCACAGCGTCTAAGCTGCGACCGAGTATCCTCGTGGTAGCGTCTGAGCCGGAAGTGAGGTCATTCAGTTCATGAAACGAGAGACGCACAGAAACTGGTCATGAACTCGGAGGAGGGACGGCCAGGAGAGCGTCTGAATCCCCCTGTTGACTTAAACTCTAAGGATCGCGGCCTGTACCTAGTCCTGGCGCCTATGATCCCTGGAGCGTAGCGCTGTCGCACTCGAGATGTTCGGCGCATCAACACACTGTTTGTAGTCTCCACCAAATCAGTGTAGCTGTGTCCTGACCCCCCTGGTAAGAGGAAATCCATAGACTTACCGTCTCCCCATGCTCCGGCCACAGCCTGGTTACGTCTGCTGGACCTACTAGAACATTCGACGCAGACGCCCGTCGAGACAGCACTATTACCGCGAAGGTAAGCGTTGTTGCGACCCGGTGGGGAGTTGTTGGAGCGACTCTTTCCAGTATGCGTTTAAGACGCTGTTAAGAAAAGTTGCTTTAAAAAAAAAAAAAAGCAAGTCTATAAAAATAAAATAATAAAAGCTTGAGGCTGCTCTTACAACAGCAGCCCTGTGACCATGCGGCTTCCTGCCGCACCAAGCAAAAAACTGATCTGACCGAGTCAGTGGGCGGGACTATATGGTGAGGCCCCGATGCATCCTGGGAGGCCAGAAAGCTTGTGACCGTGTTGGTGCCATTTCCGCTGTCGCTCAACCATATCCCAATGTTCTCCTGTGGATAATTCTGTGGACCCAGCCAGAGAAAAAAAGATTGTGTTTTAGAATAATTATTATACTGTATACAGATATAGAGCAAGCATAACAGGACCAAAAGGACATAACATTACTCTACAAATAAACTGTATGATTAACAATTCTGCATACACAGGCATAATAACAACAAAGTGAGTGCTGGCAGAAACCTGCGCCCAGAAAGTTGGTTGCAGCAGACAGGTTCAGGCCACTGTAAGCACTGGGGAAAGGGGTAGGGGGAGGTGCTGTGTAGTCCCACAACAGCAGTTGTGCCGTGTATTGATATGTTGAATACCCCTGCTCTAGAACATTCTAGTCAGTGTATGCTCATTTGTACACACAGATAAAGCAAATGGCACAAGGAAACGCACGCTGAATCTGCTATGGATCACACACACACAAGAAATCTGCTGATCCAAACAATCTCATACTGTACAATCATCAAGCAACCCAACTTGACAGGGGTTCAGACATATTGTTTAACACAGAGATAGATCAGATGAACACGTGAGATTGGCACTGTCCGCTTCAAAAGTAACGGGTTAACGTGTCCCTTCCACAAGACAGCATTGTGACTTTCTTCATCTGTGGGTCACTGAGCATCTTTCATACATGAGTAAGCAGCAGACGGCCCCGTCTAGGTGTCCTGCAGTAATATCTGCTATGAGTGCTACTTCTGCCTGACAAAGCAGGTTTTCTTCTCCATAGGGAGATACAAATGCTTATTTCCTGCAGTTCATGAGCTAATGGAATTCATAAAATGGACAAGTGCTGTCTCCTAATTCACTGAGGAAGCCCCCAAGCCAATAATGCTCTACAGCATAGCTGCAGTGATCGGTAGAAGGACCCTGCCTGTATTTAAAGTCACAGTTTATCTACTACGTCACATGTTTCCATAATGTGTGGCAACGGGATTAACGTTGATGTACAGATGCAGTCTGCACAGTTTGTAGACTCCAAATTAATCTCATTGACATTTATGGATGCAGTGTAGGAGATTGCGTAAAAACTAGGCAATAAGTATATCACACGGGTTGTGTCTGAATATGACACACGTACAGTATGTGGTGACGTTTGAATATCAGCAGCGAACTAAGTTTAGAGCGACTGCCTTACAGGTATAAAGTTGGCACTGACTAAGTTTTAGTTCACATAACCTCTTGCCTCCAACAAGAAGGGTATTTGTCAGATTTTTATGCATATCTATCGAGGTCATCTGGAAAACTTACTCCCTAGCTTAGATTACTAGCATCCATGGATTTGGAACATAGAGAATGCAAGGCATTGCTTTACACATTAGATGTTTTATTGAGAGGCTGACAGTAATGTCAGGTTCTAGAGTAGGGGATCCTACTGGAACTAGCCATAGGGCCACCATTTCCAAGTCTCTGCATTTTCCAATCTTACCGAGCAAGGAGGGGAGCCAATTTCAAGGGAAAAAAATACGACCCATGCACTTAACTTCTATCTAGAAGACCCAGACATTGGCATCACTAGTTAAGAAACCTAGATCTCCCTTCCTCTTCTGCACCAAAAGGTAGTAACCTACTCTTCACCTAAGCGGGATGTCCACAGTGTATAACAAAAGAAAAGGAACATAGGGTCCCCAAGATGGACAAAGAGAAACAGATTTAACGGTAAGTAAACAAGGGTAAAGAGTGCAGCTTACCAACAACATGGCAGAAGTACCGTTGGGTCTTGATAAATGGATGGTCATCTCTGGAAACATCCGATCAATCCGGCTGATTACGTCATCGATATACCTAAGAGATGAGCAAAATTGTTCAAGTGAATGCAATCCTAATAAAGCAGACTGATACCAATCCTCGTTATGCTACTGTTTCCTCCCAATGCTGTTTTTACACAACTTGCTCATAATGTATTGAGACATGATAAGCTGAATTCCAACCTGTTTTCTAATTATACACTAGACTATGTTATTTATTTGTGGGATGAGCTGGTTATGGCAGCGCCTGTATATGGTTCAGTAGTTAAAGTTCTACAACTACACATTACTGGTTGGTGTAGGGGCTAGCACTACTGCCTCACAGCACTGCGTTCGAATCCCACAACGAGCCTAATTGTGTGGAGTTGGTATATTCTCCCTGTGCTTTATGGGTTTCCACAGATTTCCTCTCACACTCCAAAAATATACTGGTAGGTTAATTGGCTCCAAATGAAAACTAATGTGTACGTGTGTGTCCATCTAGTAGGGAATATTGACTGTAAGCTTGACTGGGGCAGGGACTGATGTAAATGGCTAAAAATTCACTGCAAAGTGCTGTGGAATATGTGTGCTTTATAAAGATAACTTAAAAAATAAAAAGCTCTGCATAACTAACAAAGGCTCGGGCACTCTGCTAAGGTAATTCGTTGTATTCATATATTTTAAATTTACAGTGGGAAAATCCAACAAAGAAAGATTTAAACCAGTTTACGGGTGTCATTCCGAATTGATCGCTAGCTGCCGTTGTTTGCAGCGCAGCGATAAGGCTAAAAAACAGCATTTCTGCGCATGCGTATGCCCCGCAATGCGCACGCGTGACATACGGGTACAAAGCCCGTTGTGGTTGTGCACAGGTTCTACCGAAGTTTTCAGTCGCACTGACGGCCGCAAGAAGATTGACAGAAAGGGGGCGTTTCTGGGTGTCAACTGACCGTTTTCAGGGAGGGTTTGCAAAAACGCAGGCGTGTCTGAAAAAATGCAGACGTGGCTGGGCATTCGCTGGGTGGGTGTATGATGTCAAATCCGGACACGAATAGGCTGAAGTGATCGCAAGCGCTGAGTAGGTTCAGAGCTACTCTGAAATTGCACAAACTGTTTTTGCAGAGCTCGGCTGCACAAGCGTTCACACTTCTGCTAAGCTAAAATACACTCCCCAGTGGGCGGCGGCATAGCGTTTGCACGGCTGCTAAAACTAGCTAGCGAGTGATCAACTCGGAATGACCCCCTACATACAGATGTGTCCTCATACATCTAGCCACAATATGCAATGTGGAGACACACACTTGGCACGTGTGAGCCGCGCTGAGCAGTGTAGCAACAAAACCTCTTTGCAAGTCTGCATGAATTAATTTGAAATGCAACACTGGTATATCTATGTGCGACCAAGTCTGTATATGAACTGCAACGGAACACGGCATGGAAAAAAAACCCGCTGCATCGCAGCACTTTATATACAGATTCAGATTCCGTCACACACAAATATACAAGTGTCGCATATCAAATTAATCAGTGCAGTCCTGTGAAGCAGTTTTGCTGCATAGCATTATGATTAAAGTGCACAAAAAGATGCTCGGTGCAGGCTTAGATGCACAGGACCAAAAAGGGACGTCTGACTGCAGCAACAGTGTATGGGGACACATCTGTATTCTTGTAGAAAGAGTATAAACTGTATTCTACGTGTTAATCCCCTCCTATATCCAAATCTCTGAATAGATGTCAGGCAGTTATTCATTTAATATGTTGCATTTTATAGACTGTTATGATTTTAAATCACTTTGGCTTATAGGATTCATTTTTAGCAGACTGCCAAGCGTATTCCTTATTCTTAATACAGTATTTAAATTGAATGTAACTTGGAACATGTGCAAAATCAAATGAAAATGTAATAATTAGCTGGAAGCACAAAACAAGTTTTGTCAAAAAGACCCATTCAACCGCCAAACGAAAATAAAATCGCCACAGAAAGTGTGAAAAGAGAGGATTCCGGCGTCGGTATAGTGACCGCCGCCGGTTGCATAACCGCATCTCCAAGAAACCTAGTCTGTACTGTGAACCTGCAGTGACATGTAATCACCATTACCTCACAGATTTCACTGGTTTGAGTGACAGCCGGAACCTTACCGCAGTCCTGGCGCAGTCACCAGCTCACTGTTTCTGTGCTCAGCAAATAAAAAATGTGTTGTCGCTACAGAGGAACAAAGGTCACTGCTAACTATATGCTAATAAAGACATAAGATATTTCTCTTCCGCCAAACCACAATCAATAAAACATCTCAACTTCTGGACACCGGCCGGAGCCTGCAGAATGTAATGGAGCAAGCAAAGGCGATGACAGCAAACAAATGGGAAGCGCAGAAAAGTAAGGAGTGAGGGAGACATCTTCATACACTTTAAATAAAAGGCACAATCCAATGCTAGGGTGATTTCTGCATAGTCATTTATACATTCCAATGCTCAAGATTTCTGTAAGAGTTTTCACTAAAAGTGTTTGTTCATTTACGCTCACCTATTCCCAAGACAAGTTACAATAGAAAAAAATGGGCTTTTGAGTAAATGGCAAAAAGGAAATTGCAAAAGAATCTTACCTGCTGTCAGCAGCCTTATATTGTTGCTGGAAGCTACAATAAGCTTATTGGTCACTTATAATATAAAATGACCCTAACATATTTAGCAATTACAGTAGATATAAAAGAGCAAGCTCTGATGTTAAGAAAACTTCTTAACGAATAACGGTTAAAAAAATAAAAATAATTCCCATTTATTTTCTTAGCTCATTACCCCCTTATAGTAAATAATTTCTATAACCTATCTTGCGCCACTCTCTAGATTAGGGACACCCAAACGTGACCCGACCACTACTTAAATCTAGAGATGAGCGGGTTCGGATTTACTCTGTTCTTAACGCCAGAATTATCGCAAGTTCATTTTTTCTGGATTTTTCTTATTGGCTAACCAAAACACGTGACGTCTGTGAGCCAATAAGGATATTCACGTAAATCCAAGTAAAACCGATCCCGCTCATCTCTACTTAAATCCAGACCACCTGTCCAGGATTCCTATAGTATGCGGAGTCCGGAGGTGGTAAATGCTTGGTGCAGTTCAGTGACATCACTGCCAGACCGGCCATCCTTGAAGATACACCTCCAGTCCCCCCTGCTTTCCTGTATAGAAGAGACTGTCACTAGAGTCAGTGCAGTGGTGTGGGGCAGACAGAGAGACGGACTGTAAGTGCAGAGCAGGGACACAGACAGTCAGCAGACGGACTTCAGTGAGGGAAGTAACATAACGGAGGGGCTCTGAACTGGCATATAAGGACAGTGGGTCATGGAGCTGGTATATAAGGACATGGAGGGTGAGGGGGGTTGGGCACTAAGCTGGTATGCAAAGCTGGGTGCCCAACCCCCCTTATGGTATCATTAGTGTTTCCCCTTGACATCCAGGGCAAATGAGGTTGTGCATATACACTGAATGATATCGCTAACGATATTGTTTAGTGACATCACCCTGACTCAGCAACTGTCCTGTACATGCATCGTCAATGACATAGGGGGGAAAGCCAATTACCCGCGGTCACTGACCGCAGGTAATTGTATCGCCACGGGCAAGCCCATTAGCCTCAATGTGGCACACTCCTCCCGATGCTGGTACTTATCGGGGCTTATGCTTGGGGTGACTCAGGCACCCCAAGCATAATCCACTATAAATTGCCTGCCGAAGTAGTGATAATACATGGGACCGGGGACTTAACTCTGATCCCATGTGTTTTCGCACGATCAGAGTGGACCCCGATTGGATACCTCGGTAACAACCATCGGTCAAAAAATGCAACATCTGGCAGTTTCGATCCAGCAAAAACAGATCACACCTAATTGGATACCTCCCATAGTCCAAATTGACCTGCATGTACAGACGACAGAAGACTTTGTTAACAACCCGCGGGAGCGCACATCCCTTATTGCATAGTCCGTACACATTGGGCGACATTCTAAAGGGTTAAAATGAGTAATATAGTTTAAAATATCGCCTGATGTCTACGCACCTTAAGAACATGAGGAGGGCTCTGCACTGGTATAGAGGGGCATGGAGGTCTTTGAGAACTGTGGTACATAGAGAGCATGAATGAAACCGCTGTGTGGCATACTACCAGTTGGGGAATTACGGTATGGGATATTATCTATTGGGGACTTTACCATGTGGCATATTATGAATTGGCGGCATTACCGTATAGCATATTACTTTTTATTTAATTTTTTACTCATTTTAATGTTTCTTAGAATAAGATATACTCCACAAAGAACCAGCCCAATTGCTGTGGTGCTAACGGCGAGAAATATGTTGGCTCCCTTCGTCCAAAGTCATTTTCTAATAATGTACTTCTACAAAAGAAGAAGTTTGAACAACCTTGATCCAGTTTATTACTATTTTGTTTACCTAAATTTAGGTTATAAACATAGACCTGTTATAAAATCCATTCTCCCCGTCTTCCCTCAATAATAAATAAAAAATTATTAATTAATTAAAATCGGTGACTTATGGCTGAAATATATATATATATATATATATATATATATATATATATATATATGCCTTGTCTGTGCTTTCTGCAGCAACCAGACCATTATGCACCGATGTGAAGGCACGCATTTCTCAACAACTTGAAATTCTGATTAACGTCTGGACAGATGGTGACGAGTTTCAGCCTGACCCCTCTTCTTGCTCTGGATGAGATCCAACCCTGGTGCGATGCCGCTCAGCTTCAGCGAGATTTAAATAGCAAAGTATCCCACACAGTGTGCAAGAGACATGCTGTTCATTTCATACACCCATGCAAAGTTGAGAAAGTAGGAATCTCTGGCATGAAAACAGCAGTTTAAAAAAAAAAAAAAAAAAGAGAAAAATAATAAAGAAAAAAAAAAAGCAATAGCAAGAAGAATAGAATAACAGATTGCACCTTTAAGACATAGTACTAGTGCAAAGCTAACCGGTACACATTCGGGAAACAGGAGACAATGACCTGGATATGAAATATACAGTAGGTAAGGACTTAAGCACAAGCCTTTCAAGAGCACCTGCCCATTAAGCAGATATCTGAAGAGATGCAGCTTTATTAAACATACGTTAGTGTTACAAGGTGTTACAGCTGCAGCGTTTCTTCTACGTTCACCTTCTTAGAAGTCTACATGAAGTTATCTTCTGGATATCTATGAATATTCATGAATATTAATGAGCGAGTAGCCAATGAACTGGCAAGATCATGCTCAGTTTACGCCAGAGAGACGTGTTGTGACATCACGAAGTTGCCAGCTTCCACTACATTGGCTATGAAATATGACATGAGCTCTGTGCCAAAGGAACTACTGCCTACACCCGCAGTTAATGTTAATAATATCATAAGGGGCCCTGGAAAGATGAGACTCCAGAACAACAGGCCTTCTTTTTCTTTTTAGATCCTGCTTTTCTTTTTTTGCAAAAAGGTGGAACATTGACGACATGTTTTGCGTTACTGCTCCTTGCCTCAAACAGAGACATGTATTTAATCACGCAGTGGTGGGCAAAGCCTGGTAGCACCTGATACAACATTATGCAGGCCGGTGGCAGCCGTGGCCATACAAATTTAATCAATATGCCCTCCACACTTATCCCTTGCTCCAAAAAGAAGACAAGTCTAATTTAATGCTCGCATAAGAACAAAGAGTATACATCGGCTCCTGCAACCTAAAATTACATATAATTATTTATTCATTACCAGTTATTTATATAGCACACATACATTCCACAGCGCTTTACAAAGAATATCTGCCTGTCCACATCAGTCCCTGTGCCATTGGAGCTTACAATATATAATTTCTACCACATGTGCATGCATGCAAATTTACTTTTGTCAGGAGCCAATTAACCTACCAGTATATTGTATATTTGGATTGTGGGAGGAAACCGGAGTACCCGGAGGAAACCCACGCAAGCATGGGGAGAATACACAAACTCCACACAGTTAGGGTTATGGTGAGAATCGAATCCATGATCTCAGTGCCATGAGGCAGTAACACTAACCATTACACCAGAATACATAACATCTTGGAATGCATAAAGTCACATTATGACACATAGGTCCCAGATTTTTACTTTCTAATTAATTTCCTATGTCTAAATTAACTCCTATTGATGCTCCTATCCCACCTCCAATTAAATCACATGTCCTCTAGGACCTCCATATTAACTACTAGTAGCAGCCAAACATCACACCGCCATGTGCACATTGTGTGCGATGCGTGTCCACATGACAGCCACGCAACACCTCAGCGCAACACCTCAGCGCTACAGCCAGTGAAGGCTGGCAGACAGAGTACCGGGCAGCACTATCTAATTCTTCTAGGGGTGCTGTCTCGTTCCATTATATATATATATATATATATATATAAAATACAGAGATCGAGAGAAAGAGGAAGGGAGGACGATGACCTAGATATGACATTGATAAAATACAAAACACATTCCTATGGCTTGAAGATCCACAGTCCTTAATTGCGACCCTAATAAACATCACAAGTGCCTTAAAGAGGTTAAAAAAAGCGCATTGAACTAAACAAAAAACATGATATAAAACACTGTTAAAGTACAGCAGAATTAATGTATGATATGTGTTATAGACAGACTGTGCTGATTAAACAACTGCCCTCCCCCCCCCCCCCCCCCCCCTTCACCAGAACCACCATATCTGCAGACACCCCTCTTTTCTTACATTTTTGATTGATTTATTAACCTCCAGAGGGGGTGGGGAGCAAGGTGAATTTCATCTCCACCACAGCTGTCTCCTGCACGAGTCTCTACATGTCAGCAAATAAACCAGCTCGGTCCTTCTAGCAACACCAATTAACAATGTTTAATAAGGCAGAATGAGAGGCAAAGAATATGGAGAGAATGCTCAGTGATATTCCAGCAGCTGAAAATGCAACAGATTCAATTCCCAGGACTCCAGGATGCAGTCTGAACCCGGACCATGAAAGAGGGGAGAACCAGCAGGAGCTCAGACATAGCCGAAGCAGAATGAGGTTATTGGGAGAGAAGAAAGGAGCAATGGGAGATTAGAAAGGTGCCCACATTTGGGTATACTGTACATTAACAGGGTGGGGAAGTTGCAATGGCTGTTTATCACAAATTCGCCCTCTTCCAAACATCTCAGCTAGAGGTAGGCATGTTGCACTTTATCACTTTTCAGGACAGATCACAAAAAAAGAAGAAGAAAGAACCAACATACAGACGTCACAGGAACTGGCCAGACATGTAATGCCCAAGAACGGTGTAATACCATATTTTATGGCGTGCTTAGAATTGCTGACAGCAGATGACCACTGTCCGTTTCTATCCATAGTCACCTGTCAACCTTTCCCAAAGTGGCTCAGCAACATTGCCCAAGCTGCTGTAGGCCAACAGGGCAATAAGAGCTCCTGTATGTGGCAAGGACATTCTTGCTTGGTGCCGTGGCCGAGTTGCATGGTCAAGCTGCGTGTGGCCCGTTACTGCAACCAATTTAAGCATTTCATGTAGGTGCAGATCTAAGATGGCGTCACAAGAGGAGAGAGCCAGCACACACATACAGTTCTCAGCACCACAGAACTACACTCAACAGAGCTATGCAAAAAAATAAATAAATATATACATATATAGCAGAATGTTATGTGAGCAGGGATATGTGTGGGTGAGGGGTACCTCTCTCTGTACACTGGGCCATATTTAGCTAAAACTAGAAATGTCCTTTAAGATACTGTCCTATGAAAATTTATGGATTTTGCCTAGAGGTGTCTCACGGGTAGATTTCACGCACTGTCATCTGCTATAAGATATAAGCAGCATTTAGAGCCAGCAGAAAAATGTCAGACAAATAAGGGCTTCTCAGAAGTTTATGCAGGATAGTCACCCTTGCGTCCCCCCCACCCCTCTTGCATTTTTCAAGCAGCCGCGGTTCCCCCACCAGTATCTTAAACAAAAGTTTTGCAAACTGTGCACATGATGCCTTTGGTGTCAGCAGCCCAGGAGATTTCTTATACACAGACGGGCCGCTGATTCCGAGTTGCACGCAGTGGCTGTAGCTGTGGGGAGCCATGGAGGCCTGATTGACCGCTTGCACTCAGAATCAGCCCCAGCAATAACCTGATGATCATCATCACATCATCATCATACACTCGTTACCATTCTGATGTGGCCGGACCTTCGATTGTCCAATGATGAGCAGCGGATTATGTACACGTTCCTTAACACAGAATGCTTTAAATGCCTGAACATCCTACTCCTAAACGCAGCTGCACCCAATAAGGTAATGGAGAAATAGGGGTCTCATGAAATAGTGTCTCCAAAGGTGTGTGTGGGGGGAAGGGGGTCCCTATAATCAAGCTGATGATTTACAATAGAGGTAAAAGCGTTGTAGACGAAGGGGCGACTTGTCTTGGCAGACTGTTCTACATGCAGAAAGGATACGATCAGGAAAAATCCAACACTGTCAGCAGAGGTGACTCCTGGACAAATCTCAAGAACAATAAAGCCTGTAAGAGGGGAGAGTTGTACTTAAACGTGGGAGAGAATGTGAGGAACCTGTGCCAGGCAGTGATGGATGAGGTGAGGCGGCGTCAATACTTTTCACCCTATTGCAGGACCTGCTACAACTGCACAATGCTCCTGTCCTCCCGGATTGATGGAAGATGAACAAGACTGCCGCTGCTCAGCTTATGCCTGTGGCCATTTATACATTTATCTACATGTAAGATACATTAACAGCGGGTGGTGGGGCTAAATAATTTGTCAGCATCGCTCTAAAAACCCTGAGCCAATGGAGACACCTCAGGGAGCATGTACCCGGCGCTGCATGCCTTGTACAAAGTATGTGATTACATAGTTTGCTGGTGTCTTACAAGACCGAGAGTTCATTATCTACTGTTCAGTGACAGGCTTAACCCTTTTACAGATAAAGGACTTGAATTGCTATTGAAGCTGATATACACAATTGTGTCTGTGTACATGTGTAATCATTATGGGGTATATGCAATTCACGGTGAATTGCGGCAAATTATCGCCGTTTTTTAATTCGACAGGTGAATTCCGTCAGGTGGCTGCCGGAATTCACCATATTCAATGAAAAACGGATTGACAGTCCCGCGGGCGAAAAACGGCCGATTTGCCGGATTTTGCCGCGATTTAAAAAAACGGGAAAAAACCCGGAAAAAAATGGCGTGGGGTCCCCCTCCAAAGCATAACCAGCCTCGGGCTCTTCGAGCTGGTCCTGGTTTTAAAAATCCGGGGTCAAAATTGACAGCGGATCCCCCGTATTTTTAAAACCAGCACCGGGCTCTGCGCCTGGTGCAAAAAATACGGGGGACAAAACGAGTAGGGGTCCCCCGTATTTTTTACACCAGCATCGGGCTCCACTAGCTGGACAGATAATGCCACAGCCGGGGGTCACTTTTATACAGTGCCCTGCGGCCGTGGCATTAAATATCCAACTAGTCACCCCTGGCCGGGGTACCCTGGGGGAGTGGGGACCCCTTCAATCAAGGGGTCCCCCCCCCCATCCAAGGGCTGCGGATGGGAGGCTGATAGCCTTGAGAAAAATGTCTGAATATTGTTTTTTCCAGTAGTACTACAAGTCCCAGCAAGCCTCCCCGCAAGCTGGTACTTGGAGAACCACAAGTACCAGCATGCGGGAGAAAAACAGGCCCGCTGGTACCTGTAGTACTACTGGAAAAAAAATACCCAAATAAAAACAGGACACACACACCGTGAGAAGTACAACTTTATTACATACTGCCGACACACACATACTTACCTATGTTGACACGAAGCAGTCGGTCCTCTTCTCCAAGTAGAATCCACGGATACCTGAAAATAAAAGATAATTATACTCACCTTCCAGCGTCCAGAGATAAATCCACGTCCAGAAAATAATCCAGGTACTTGGCAAAAAAAAAAACCGCAATGACCCGATCCTGCGGACTGAAAGGGGTCCCATATTGACACATGAGACCCCTTTCCCCGAATGTGCCGGGACCCCACGTGACTCCTGTCACTAAGATCCCTTCAGCCAATCAGGAAGCGCTACTACGTGGCGCTCACCTGATTGGCTGTGCACTGTCTGTGCTGTGACAGCGCATCGCAAAGCCTCTCCATTATATTCAATGGTGGGAACTTTGCCGTCAGCGGGGGGGTTACCCGCGGTCAGCCGCTGACCGGCGGGTGACCCCACCACTAGCCGCAAAGTTCCCACCATTGAATATAATGGAGAGGCTTTGCGATGCGCTGTCACAGCACAGACAGTGCACAGCCAATCAGGTGAGCGCCACGTAGTAGCGCTTCCTGATTGGCTGAAGGGATCTTAGTGACAGGAGTCACGTGGGGTCCCGGCACATTCGGGGAAAGGGGTCTCATGTGTCAATATGGGACCCCTTTCAGTACGCAGGATCGGGTCATTGCGTTTTTTTTTTTTTTGCCAAGTACCTGGATTATTTTCTGGACGTGGATGTATCTCTGGACGCTGGAAGGTGAGTATAATTATCTTTTATTTTCAGGTATCCGTGGATTCTACTTGGAGAAGAGGACCGACTGCTTCGTGTCAACATAGGTAAGTATGTGTGTGTCGGCAGTATGTAATAAAGTTGTACTTCTCACGGTGTGTGTGTCCTGTTTTTATTTGAGTATTTTTTTTCCAGTAGTACTACAGGTACCAGCGGGCCCGTTTTTCTCCCGCATGCTGGTACTTGTGGTTCTCCAAGTACCAGCTTGCGGGGGAGGCTTGCTGGGACTTGTAGTACTACTGGAAAAAACAATATTCAGACATTTTTCTCAAGGCTATCAGCCTCCCATCCGCAGCCCTTGGATGGGGGGGACAGCCTCGGGCTTCACCCCTGGCCCTTGGGTGGCTGGGGGGGGGGACCCCTTGATTGAAGGGGTCCCCACTCCCCCAGGGTACCCCGGCCAGGGGTGACTAGTTGGATATTTAATGCCACGGCCGCAGGGCACTGTATAAAATTGACCCCCGGCTGTGGCATTATCTGTCCAGCTAGTGGAGCCCGATGCCGGTGTAAAAAATACGGGGGACCCCTACTCGTTTTGTCCCCCGTATTTTTTGCACCAGCACCAGGCGCAGAGCCCGGTGCTGGTTTTAAAAATACGGGGGATCCTCTGTCAAATTTTTCCCCGCATTTTTAGAACCAGGACCAGCTCGAAGAGCCCAAGGCTGGTTATGCTTTGGAGGGGGGACCCCACGCCATTTTTTCCCTTGATTTTACCGTTCCAGCTATAAAAAAAAAATAAAAAAAATATATATATTTTTTAAAAATATATAAAAAATACTTGTGCAACCAAAAAAGACAAACCAAGTACCTAATCCCTTCTAATAAAAATAGATATGCTATTCCCCCAAAAAAAAAACCCCCAAAAAAAACATGTTTTAATTTTTTTTTATTGGTTTCACCCTCCAAAGTGTGGCGGATTGAAAATGACGAATTTACTGTCTAAAAGCACTGTTGTCGAATTTCCAAACTTGAATTGAATACACTTTGGTCGAATTGCAGCACTTGTATCATTGCAGAAAAGTCGAATTTGACAAAAGTCGAATTTCAAAAAGTCGAATTTTGAAAGTCCGTTTTTTCGACGGAAAGTACTGAATTGCATTGACGATTTTTTTTTTTTGGCAAAAAAGTCCCGAAATTCGACAATTTCGGGAATTCGACCGCAATTGCATATACCCCTATGGGGTATATGCAATTGCGGTCGAATTCCCGAAATTGTCGAATTTCGGGTCATTTTCGACCAAAAAAAAAATTCGCCTATGCAATTCAGTGCATTCCGAAAAAAAAACGGACTTTCAAAATTCGACTTTTTGAAATTCGAATTTTTGCAAATTCGACTTTTCTGCAATGATATAAGTGCTGCAATTCGACCAAAGCATATTCAATTCAAGTTTGGAAATTCGACAGCAGTGCTTTTAGACAGCAAATTCGTCATTTTCAATCCGCCACACTTTGGAGGGTGAAAACAAATAAAAAAAATTTAAACATGTTTTTTTTTGTGTTTTTTTTTGGGGGGAATAGCAGATCTATTTATATTAGAAGGGATTAGGTACTTTTTTTTTTTTTTTTGGAGGCACAAATATTATTTATATATTTTTTAAAATATTATTATTATTTTTTTTTTTTTTTTTTATTGCTGGAACAGTAAAATCCTAAAAAAAAATGGCGTGGGGTCCCCCCTCCAAAGCATAACCAGCCTCGGGCTCTTCGAGCTGGTCCTGGTTCTAAAAATGCGGGGGGAAAATTGACAGGGGATCCCCCGTATTTTTAAAACCAGCACCGGGCTCTGCGCCTGGTGCTGGTGCCAAAAATACGGGGGACAAAAAGCGTAGGGGTCCCCCGTATTTTTAACACCAGCATCGGGCTCCACTAGCTGGACATCTAATGCCACAGCCGGGGGTCACTTTTATGCCGTGCCCTGCGGCCGTGGCATTAAATATCCAACTAGTCACCCCTGGCCGGGGTACCCTGGGGGAGTGGGGACCCCTTCAATCAAGGGGTCCCCCCCCCCCAGCCACCCAAGGGCCAGGGGTGAAGCCCGAGGCTGTCCCCCCCCATCCAATGGGCTGCGGATGGGGGGGCTGATAGCCTTTTGTGATCATGAAAAGAATATTGTTTTTTCCAGCAGTACTACAAGTCCCAGCAAGCCTCCCCCGCAAGCTGGTACTTGGAGAACCACAAGTACCAGCATGCGGGAGAAAAGCGGGCCCGCTGGTACCTGTAGTACTACTGGAAAAAAAAATACCCAAATAAAAACAGGGGACACACACCGTCGACAGTAAAACTTTATTTCATACGTCGACACACACATACTTACCTATGTTCACACGCCGACATCGGTCCTCTTCTCCATGTAGAATCCACGGATACCTGAAAATAAAAGATCAATATACTCACCTCAACCAGGGTCCAGAGATAAATCCACGTACTTGTAGAAAATAACAAACCGGACACCCGACCAAACGGACTGAAAGGGGTCCCATGCTGACACATGGGACCCCTATCCCCGAATGCAGAGAGACCTCTCAGTGACAGCTGTCACTGAAAGGTCTCTAAAGCCAATCAGGAAGCGCAACTTCGTTGCGCTCACCTGATTGGCTGTGCGCTGTCTGAACTCAGACAGCGCATCGCACAGCCCCGTCCATTATATTCAATGGTGGGAACTTAGCGGCTAGCGGTGAGGTCAGCCGCCGGTCAGCGGCTGACCGCGGGTTAACCCCACCGCTACCCGCAAAGTTCCCACCATTGAAAGTAATGGAGCGGCTTTGCGATGCGCTGTCTGACAGCACAGACAGCGCACAGCCAATCAGGTGAGCGCCACGGAAGTAGCGCTTCCTGATTGGCTGAAGGGACTTCAGTGACAGGAATCACGTGATGTCCCGGCATTCGGGAGAAAGGGGTCTGATGTGTCAGCATGGGACCCCTTTCAGTCCGGTATGGAGCGGGTATTTGCGTTTTTTTTTTTTTACAAGTACGTGGATTTATCTCTCTGGACGTGGATTTATCTCTGGACGCTGGAAGGTGAGTATAATTTTTTCACAGGTACCTCGGATCGTCGGAGACCGTGGCAGTCGGCGTGTCAACATAGGTAAGTATGTGTGTGTCGGTAGTGTGTAATAAATTTTTACTTTCACGGTGTGTGTGTACTGTTTTTATTTGGGTATTTTTTTTCCAGTAATACTACAGGTACCAGCGGGCCCGTTTTTCTCCCGCATGCTGGTACTTGTGGTTCTCCAAGTACCAGCTTGCGGGGGAGGCTTGCTGGGACTTGTAGTACTACTGGAAAAAACAATATCTTTTTATTATCACAAAAGGCTATCAGCCCCCCCATCCGCAGCCCATTGGATGGGGGGGTACAGACTCGGGCTTCACCCCTGGCCCTTGGGTGGCTGGGGGGGGGGACGACCCCTTGATTGAAGGGGTCCCCACTCCCCCAGGGTACCCCGGCCAGGGGTGACTAGTTGGGTAGTTAATGCCACGGCCGCAGGGCACGGCATAAAAGTGACCCCCGGCTGTGGCATTATCTGTCCAGCTAGTGGAGCCCGATGCTGGTGTTAAAAATACGGGGGACCCCTACTCTTTTTGTCCCCCGTATTTTTGGCACCAGCACCAGGCGCAGAGCCCGGTGCTGGTTTTAAAAATACGGGGGATCCCTGCCCAATTTTTCCCCTGCATTTTTAGAACCAGGACCAGCTCGAAGAGCCCGAGGCTGGTTATGCTTTGGAGGGGGGACCCCACGCCATTTTTTTTCCGGGTTTTTCCCGGTTTTTCCCGTTTTTTAAAATCGCGGCAAAATCCGCCAAATCGGCCGATTTTTGCCCGCGATTCTGGCGAATCCGTTTTTCATTGAATATGGTGAATTCCGGCAGCCACCTGCCGGAATTCACCTGGCGAATTTAGTCGAATTAAAAAACGGCGAAAAATTGCCGCGATTCGCCGTGAATTGCATATACCCCTATGTGTCTCTGTCGATACGTGTTTGCCAAATCAATGATCCCTATGCAGATGAGGAAAAGACATAGAACCCATGGAGCTGGTTTGGGATGTACTGGACAGAAGGGTGAAAGCAGAGCAAACTACAAGTGCAACGCATTTGTAGGAACTGCTACAACAGTGTTGGGAAGAACTACTGTAACTGTACATAGTAACAGGATATTTGGCAATTTTGCTACACACATCACTAAAAAGTGTTACCCTATACATAGTAGGCTGCCGTCTTACCGCTTTGTCTGCCTATTAATACCCATTGTATCATTACGGTGTTTGTTCTCAGTTGTAAAGCACTGTCGCATATGATCGCGCCATAGTTATGTTTATAAATAATACTTGGGAATGTATCCCAATGTGCATACTTAAAAAATAAGAATTTACTTACCGATAATTCTATTTCTCGGAGTCCGTAGTGGATGCTGGGGTTCCTGAAAGGACCATGGGGAATAGCGGCTCCGCAGGAGACAGGGCACAAAAAAGTAAAGCTTTACTAGGTCAGGTGGTGTGCACTGGCTCCTCCCCCTATGACCCTCCTCCAGACTCCAGTTAGGTACTGTGCCCGGACGAGCATACACAATAAGGGAGGCATTTTGAATCCCGGGTAAGACTCATACCAGCCACACCAATCACACCGTACAACTTGTGATCTAAACCCAGTTAACAGTATGACAACAGAAAGGGCCTCTTAAGATGGCTCCTTAACAATAACCCGAATTAGTTAACAATAACTATGTACAAGTATTGCAGATAATCCGCACTTGGGATGGGCGCCCAGCATCCACTACGGACTCCGAGAAATAGAATTATCGGTAAGTAAATTCTTATTTTCTCTATCGTCCTAAGTGGATGCTGGGGTTCCTGAAAGGACCATGGGGATTATACCAAAGCTCCCAAACGGGCGGGAGAGTGCGGATGACTCTGCAGCACCGAATGAGAGAACTCCAGGTCCTCCTTTGCCAGGGTATCAAATTTGTAAAATTTTACAAACGTGTTCTCCCCCGACCACGTAGCTGCTCGGCAGAGTTGTAATGCCGAGACCCCTCGGGCAGCCGCCCAAGATGAGCCCACCTTCCTTGTGGAGTGGGCTTTTACAGTTTTAGGCTGTGGCAGGCCTGCCACAGAATGTGCAAGTTGAATTGTGTTACAAATCCAACGAGCAATCGACTGCTTAGAAGCAGGTGCGCCCAACTTGTTGGGTGCATACAATATAAACAGCGAGTCAGATTTTCTGACTCCAGCCGTCCTTGCAATGTATATTTTTAAGGCTCTGACAACGTCCAACAACTTGGAGTCCTCCAAGTCGCTAGTGGCCGCAGGCACCACAATAGGTTGGTTCAGATGAAATGCTGATACCACTTTAGGGAGAAAATGCGGACGAGTCCGCAGTTCTGCCCTATCCGAATGGAAGATTAGATAAGGACTTTTATAAGATAAAGCCGCCAATTCAGATACTCTCCTGGCAGAGGCCAGGGCTAGTAACATAGTCACTTTCAATGTGAGATATTTCAAATCCACCTTTTTCAATGGTTCAAACCAATGGGATTTGAGGAAATCTAAAACTACATTTAGATCCCACGGTGCCACCGGAGGCACCACAGGAGGCTGTATATGCAGTACTCCCTTGACAAAAGTCTGGACCTCAGGGACAGAGGCCAATTCTTTTTGGAAGAATATTGACAGGGCCGAAATTTGAACCTTAATGGATCCCAATTTGAGACCCATAGATAATCCTGATTGCAGGAAATGTAGGAAACGACCCAGTTGGAATTCCTCCGTCGGAACCCTCCGATCCTCGCACCACGCTACATATTTTCGCCAAATGCGGTGATAATGTTTCACGGTGACTTCCTTCCGTGCCTTAATCAAGGTAGGAATGACTTCTTCTGGAATGCCTTTCCCTTTTAGGATCTGGCGTTCAACCGCCATGCCGTCAAACGCAGCCGCGGTAAGTCTTGAAAAAGACAGGGACCCTGCTGTAGCAGGTCCCTTCTCAGAGGTAGAGGCCACGGTTCGTCCGTGAGCATCTCTTGAAGTTCCGGATACCAAGTCCTTCTCGGCCAATCCGGAACCACTAGTATTGTTCTTACTCTTCTTTGCCGTATGATCTTCAATACCTTTGGTATGAGCGGCAGAGGAGGAAACACATACACTGACTGGTACACCCAAGGAGTTACCAGTGCGTCCACAGCTATTGCCTGTGGATCTCTTGACCTGGCGCAATATTTGTCCAGTTTCTTGTTGAGGCGAGACGCCATCATGTCTACAATTGGTCTTTCCCAACGGTCTATTAACATGTTGAAGACTTCTGGATGTAGACCCCACTCTCCCGGATGAAGATCGTGTCTGCTGAGGAAGTCTGCTTCCCAGTTGTCCACGCCCGGGATGAACACTGCTGACAGTGCTATCACGTGATTCTCCGCCCAGCGAAGAATCTTGGCAGCTTCTGCCATTGCACTCCTGCTTCTTGTGCCGCCCTGCCTGTTTACATGGGCGACCGCCGTGATGTTGTCCGACTGAATCAACACCGGCTTTCCTTGCAGGAGAAGTTCCGCCTGGCTTAGAGCATTGTAGATTGCTCTTAGTTCCAGAATGTTTATGTGAAGAGACTTTTCCAGACTCGTCCATACTCCCTGGAAGTTTCTTCCTTGTGTGACTGCTCCCCAGCCTCTCAGGCTGGCGTCCGTGGTCACCAGGATCCAATCCTGAATGCCGAATCTGCGGCCTTCTAATAGGTGAGCCTTCTGCAACCACCACAGAAGTGACACCCTTGTCTTTGGTGACAGGGTTATTCGCAGGTGCATCTGCAGATGCGACCCTGACCATTTGTCCAACAGATCCCTTTGGAATATTCTTGCATGGAATCTGCCGAATGGAATTGCTTCGTAAGAAGCCACCATTTTTCCCAGGACTCTTGTGCATTGATGTACTGACACTTTTCCTGGTTTTAGGAGGTTCCTGACCAGATCGGATAACTCCTTGGCTTTTTCCTCTGGAAGGAAAACCTTTTTCTGAACCGTGTCCAGAATCATTCCTAGGAACAGCAGACGAGTTGTCGGGATTAAATGGGATTTTGGAATATTCAGAATCCACCCGTGTTGTCTTAGCACCTCTTGAGATAGTGCTAAAGCTGTCTCCAGCTGTTCTCTGGACCTTGCCCTTATTAGGAGATCGTCCAAGTATGGGATAACTAATACGCCTTTTCTTCGAAGAAGAATCATCATCTCGGCCATTACCTTGGTAAAGACCCGAGGCGCCGTGGACAATCCGAACGGCAGCGTCTGAAACTGATAGTGACAGTTTTGAACAATGAACCTGAGGTACCCCTGGTGTGCGGGGTAAATCGGAACGTGTAGATACGCATCCTTGATGTCCAAGGATACCATAAAGTCCCCTTCTTCCAGGTTCGCTATCACTGCTCTGAGTGACTCCATCTTGAACTTGAACTTTTTTATGTAGAGGTTCAAGGACTTCAGATTTAGAATAGGCCTTACCGAGCCATCCGGCTTCGGTACCACAAATAGAGTGGAATAATACCCCTTTCCTTGTTGTAATAGGGGTACTTTGACTATCACCTGCTGAGCGTACAGCTTGTGAATGGCTTCCAACACCCTCTCCCTTTCGGAAGAGACGGTTGGTAAGGCAGACTTCAGGAAACGATGAGGAGGATCCGTCTCTAATTCCAACCTGTACCCCTGAGATATTATCTGCAGGATCCAGGGGTCTACCTGCGAGTGAGCCCACTGCGCGCTGTAATTTTTGAGACGGCCCCCCACTGTCCTGGGAAGGAGCTGCCTGTTGGTGTCTCTTCCCTCTTCCTCTGCCTCGTGGCAGATACGACAAGCCCTTTGCTCTCTTATTTTTGTAGGAGCGAAAAGGCTGCGGTTGAAAGGTCGGTGCCTTTCTCTGTTGGGGAGTGACTTGAGGTAAAAAAGTGGATTTCCCGGCAGTAGCCGTGGCCACCAAGTCTGATAGACCAACTCCAAATAACTCCTCCCCTTTATACGGCAAAACCTCCATGTGACGTTTTGAATCCGCATCGCCTGTCCACTGTCGTGTCCATAAGGCTCTTCTGGCTGAAATGGACATAGCACTCATCCGAGATGCCAGTGTGCAAATATCCCTCTGTGCATCACGCATATAGATAAATGCATCCTTTATTTGTTCTAACGACAGTAAAACATTGTCCCTATCTAGGGTATCAATATTTTCAATCAGGGATTCTGACCAAACTACTCCAGCACTGCACATCCAGGCAGTTGCTATAGCTGGTCGTAGTATAACACCTGCATGTGTGTATATATTCTTTTGAATAACTTCCATCTTTCTATCTGATGGATCCTTAAGTGCGGCCGTCTCAGGAGAGGGTAACGCCACTTGTTTGGATAAGCGTGTGAGCGCCTTGTCCACCTTAGGGGGTGTTTCCCAGCGCGCCCTAACCTCTGGCGGGAAAGGGTATAATGCCAATAACTTTTTTGAAATTATCAACTTTTTATCAGGAGCAACCCACGCTTCATCACACACGTCATTTAATTCTTCTGATTCAGGAAAAACTGTTTGTAGTTTTTTCACACCATACATAATACCCTGTTTTACGGTATCTGTAGTATCAGCTAAATGTAACGTCTCCTTCATTGCCAAAATCATATAACGTGTGGCCCTACTGGAAAATACGTTTGAATTTCTACCGTCGTCACTGGAATCAGTGCCCGTGTCTGGGTCTGTGTCGACCGACTGAGGCAAAGGGCGTTTTACAGCCCCTGACGGTGTTTGAGGCGCCTGGACAGGCATTAATTGATTGTCCGGCCGCCTCATGTCCTCAACTGACTGTTTAAGGGAAGATAAACCATCACGTAATTCCACAAATAAAGGCATCCATTCTGGTGTCGACCCCCTGGGGGGTGACATCTGCATATTTGGCAATTGCTCCGCCTCCACACCAATATCGTCCTCATACATGTCGACACCACGTACCGACACACACCGCAAACTCACAGGGAATGCTCTAATGAAGACAGGACCCACTAGCCCTTTTGGGGAGACAGAGGGAGAGTCTGCCAGCACACACCACAAAGCGCTATATATATAAGGGATATCCTTATATTAAGTGCTCCCTTATAGCTGCTTTAATATATATATATATAGCCATTAATGTGCCCCCCCTCTCTGTTTTACCCTGTTTCTGTAGTGCAGTGCAGGGGAGAGACCTGGGAGCCGTTCTGACCAGCGGAGCTGTGACAGAAAATGGCGCCGTGTGCTGAGGAGATAGGCCCCGCCCCTTTTTCGGCGGGTTCTTCTCCCGCTATTTTTCCAGTCAGGCAGGGGTTAAATATCTCCATATAGCCCCTATGGGCTATATGTGAGGTATTTTTAGCCTTGTATAAGGTTTATATTTGCCTCTCAGAGCGCCCCCCCCCAGCGCTCTGCACCCTCAGTGACTGCCCAGTGAAGTGTGCTGAGAGGAAAATGGCGCACAGCTGCAGTGCTGTGCGCTACCTTATGAAGACTGAGGAGTCTTCAGCCGCCGGTTTCCGGACCTCTTCACGCTTCAGCATCTGCAAGGGGGTCGGCGGCGCGGCTCCGGGACCGGACTCCACGGCTGGGCCTGTGTTCGATCCCTCTGGAGCTAATGGTGTCCAGTAGCCAAGCAGCAAATCCACTCTGCATGCAGGTGAGTTTACTACTTTCCCCCTAAGTCCCACGTTGCAGTGATCCTGTTGCCAGCAGGACTCACTGTAAAGAAAAAAACCTAAACTAAACTTTCTCTAAGCAGCTCTTTAGGAGAGCCACCTAGATTGCACCCTTCTCGTTCGGGCACAAAATCTAACTGGAGTCTGGAGGAGGGTCATAGGGGGAGGAGCCAGTGCACACCACCTGACCTAGTAAAGCTTTACTTTTTTGTGCCCTGTCTCCTGCGGAGCCGCTATTCCCCATGGTCCTTTCAGGAACCCCAGCATCCACTTAGGACGATAGAGAAAAGGAAATATTTCTGAAAAATACCAACAGCTGCTTTATATAAATTGTTTCCTCAGTATTAAATCACTACCCTTAGAACATATGTAAAACAAAATCTTATATATAAAATTCATTGGTCTGTTTGTCTATCTGGTTATGTATTTGGACACGCCTGAGATGAAACCAACACGAGATGGTCCAGTTGGATCCTGGACAGGTTTTAGGGGGGATAGGGCCCAGGTTGGCAGGGCCGGAGCTTCCACTAGGCAGCTTTAAGCAGCTGCCTAGGGGCGCCGGGACTTGAGGGGGCGGCCTGCTACAGCTGCCTGAAAAAGGTCGCATGGTCCTACCTTTCCTAGCCGCTGCAATCCCCCAGAACTCGTATATTACAGTAGCTGCAACTGCTAAGCTCCCGTATTGCTGCCTCCAGCTCCACCTCCACCCAGCACAGGCAGTAACTTTGACAGCTCCTGGAGTCCTGGCTGGTGGTGACATGGAGCACAGCTCTTCATTCCAGGCTCTTTCACAGACTACTCTGCCCCAACTCTGCATCGCAGCCTCCAGGTAAGGTGGCTGCACAGGCCCGGCGACAGGGGGGGTCAAAGGGGACACCCGTCTCGGGCCCCGTCGTTGTGAGGGGCCCCAAGGTCCAGGCAGCGGCGGCTGCATTTCATCATAAGTGTAACTAATTATATATTGCTCCCGGCATCGCGGCAGCCGCTGGCCGCCCGCTGTGTGGTTGCGTTTTTTAAAATTCAGCACACACGCCCCCCCACGCCTCCGGAGTCCTGTGTTCACTCCTCAGTGCCCCCAGCCCCCCCCCCCCCCCCCACAGGTCACCTGTCATCCGTTCAGCCAGTCCCCGGCCGTGCAGTGTAGTGTACTAACGTTGCACCGCTCACCAGTCACACAGCAGGAAGCTCGTCCGGACCGCCCCTCCAGTGTCTCACCGCACGCGGCCTCCCTGTCTCTGCTGTGTGAGTGAGGAGCCGGACGGAGCGCCAAGCAGGAGCGGCCCGGGACACAGTACTGCAGCGGGACTTAGGGAGGCGAGCCTGGTCAATGAGCGCTGCGGAGCCGGCGGCTGTGTCACTGTCAGTGTCAGTGTGTTGCTGCTGCAGCCTGCTGGTAAGGCTTTTATCACATCATGTATAGGGCTTTAGGATTGGTTTGGGGCGGAATGCAGGCGGCACATTATGCATGCATCTGCATTCTGTACATATGGATGCATCTGCATGCATGCATGTGCATGTCAGATAAGAGCAGAATGTCTGTGCTGTGGGAGTGGACGTAGATAGGATCCCGGCGGCCGGAATCCTGGCGGTCAGCATACCGACGCCGGGATCCCGGCTGCCAGAATGCCGGCAGGCGGCCCAGGCATATTGGTGTCGGCATGCTGGGGGCAAGGGGGGTCTTGGGGGTGGGGGGCCCCGCAGAGATGTCAGTGTACCGGGCCCCAAGATTTCTGTTGCCGGCCCTGTGGCTGCACAATGCATTCTCTGCATTGATAAGAAAAGAGGGCGAGAGCAGCAGTGTGGTGAGTGGGGGGGGGGGGGAGATGAGGAGCAGGCATGCACACAGTCTGGGGGAGTGAGCAGCACCATGCACACAGATGATGGGAGGGATAGAACAGCAGACTTTTAATAGAGTAGGGGGGAGGGGGTGAGAGCAGCATGCCTTTCATCTGAAGGGTGGGTAGGGGGCAGGGGCAGTAGGCAGAAGTTTTGCCTAGGGTGCCGAGAACCCTTGCACTGGCCCTGCAGGTTGGGCCTCTTGTTGGTGTACACTGGGCAGAATTTTGACCTGGTGAGCATGTTCTGGGCCTTCCACTGGATGGATTTGGATGAAAACTTCAGAGTGATAACATTGGGTCCAAGAAGACATATTTAAGGGTTGGGTTCCTGGTTGGACCTCCCGTTGGTGTACGTCAGACAGAGCTTTGGCACGGGGGAGCCTGTTTAGGGCATTCCACTGGATGGATTTGGATAAAAACTTTAATGAACTGAAATAACCATAAATCAATTAACTACAATAACTGACAGAAATGGAGGTGGGAAGACAAAATATATTGTGTACCCAACAGTCTTGGAATAGCACAATGATAACAGAAGGAAAACCTTAAACCCACCTCACAATGTAAAAGTGATTATAAAACTGAACAGAAAGGAATGCTGGGGGTTGGTGTGACCGATGAACCCCCAACCCCCCAAAAAAGAAAGCCATTACAGGGCAGCCCACCTCATGGATATGTTGGAAGGGCTGCATAGCAACTGTGAAAGTGTTGATAGCTGCATTCAACTCATTGATGACTTAACGTCAAGATTTAAACCCAGTTAGTAACTATATAAATAATATTGTTTATTCAACAAACAGTAGAGCACCCTTAAGACATCATTAGCTTCTCTCGAATTGTGAGCCAACTTCGGTCTGCAGGCTGTTACAGCCCGTACCTACAATTCGCTAACTCAAACCTGATTTTCAATGACGCTGTAACAAATTATTTTTGATAAACGCATAATTACCGTAGCTATTTAAAGCGGACATGAACATATCGCTACTTCGAGCAGAAAAAGGATAAAAGTTAAGACTTTGCATGATGGCACGACTCCACGGGGAAAAGCTGCTGCTAAAACCCCACGTCATATTGCATAAGACTGTTATATTCCCATTACAGTCGAATGTGTTGAAAGCTCAAGTTCCTTATGGCGGACTCTTTTTGAACAGTAGCCGTAAGTTGGAAAGTCTGACATATGGTCACATATGTTCAAATATTATAAATATCAGCAGACGAGGCACTGGATGGGAAAGGATTATACTGTGCTCTGTTAGATTCAAATATAGAAGCTGAAAATTTTTTCTTCACAGACGCACAAGCAGAGCCCATCACATTTAAGAAAGTCACAAATGTATTCACTGAGTGGCCAAATTATTATGACCACCAGACAATTTTATGCTAAGTAGCCATTTGGCAGATAATGCTGACATAGGACATCTGAATCTGTATAAGAGCAGAATGGCAAAGGCGTGCAGAGACTAAGGAAGTGTATCACTCATGAAATAATGGGTAAACGAGATCTGATGGACCTTAATCGTGGAACGATTAATGGTGCAGCAGTGGTACGAGCATCAGCAAAACCCCTGCACTGGTTAACTGTTCAAGGGGGGCGGTAATTGGTAAAGTGTACACAAAGTAGACCAGCAGGCAAATAACTGGGCCTGAATGCAAAGCAGAAATGGCTACTGGATGCTCAAGTGGTACGGAGAGTAGGGAGACTTGTTCAGTTCCACAGAGAGGCCACAGTGCATCAAATTATGGATAATCTGATTCAGGAACCAATTGAGATGTCTTCACAATGGACACTACATCGTACGGACTACAGAAGCAGAAGGCCTGTCCATAGACCATTGCAAGCAGGGTGAAATTACTCCAGTTGGCACAGGAATTGGATAGTAAATTATTGGAAACGGGTCAGGTGGTCTGATAAATCAAGTTTTCAATGATACCATGCAGATGGTAGGGTGATTACATAGAGACAACACCACAAATGCACGGATCCTTCTTGAATCGTCACGAATCATCACGCTGGCAGAGGCAACATGATGGAGATGCAGCGCATCACATTAGGGCTAATATTCCCCATAAAACAGTAGTAGAATCCTGGCTTAGACGAATTCAAGCTGTATTATGAGCAAAGGTGGCCCAACAAAGCACTGACCTGGTGGTCATTATAATTTGGTCACTCAGCGTGTGTATACAGATACATCTACAGAGAAAGCATTCACATTATTTGAAAATAAGAATTGTTTTATATTATCAAAACATGTTAAAGTGTAAATGCACTTATATTTCTTCATTTATTTATCTTTTACTTTTTTTCTATTTTTAATTTGAGCAAATGAAAACTAAAAGAGGAAGCTAGAACCAAAGAAGTGCCAATGCAAGTGGTGAATAGCATTCACACACCCAAACCCCATTCTCTCTACACACACCACTCAACTCCCAGAGGATTTGTAACTGGTTAATGGACCTTATTTTTTATTTAATTTCATTTTTTTTAAACTCTTGGGGGTTAATCATATTACCAGCGAAGGGTGCAATGTGCTGATGCATTTAAATGTTGGCAACAGCACCCGATCTCGCACCCTTCACGGGCTCGTTTCTTCCTGAACTCGCACAAAAGTGCTCGGAACCCTATGGGGCAGCAAGCACTTTTGTGCGAATTTGGGCCGCCGTCGCAATGATTTGCAACTGCGATATCATTGCAACTAAAAGGATCGACTCCTAGAACAATACTAGCACAACAACATTAATATTAAAACATAACTGCAGGCTAAAAACATTCAAAATGACAGAATAGCTGTGTGTGAACACATTAGATAAACTTTCCTTCTTAATGTTGAAATTGTCATTATGTAGGTGTGGCCTGCTTGATACATTGGGTTCTATTTACTAAGCCTTGGATGGAGATAAAGTGGACAGAGATAAGGTACCAGACAATCAGCTCCTAACTGACATGTCACAGGCTGTGTTTGAAAAATGACAGTTAGAAGCTGATTGGCTGGTCCTTTATCTCCGTCCAAGGCTTAGTAAATAGACCCCTTTTGTTGTCTCTGCAGTTAGCTTCCGTTCATAAACTTACTACATAGCCT
This sequence comes from Pseudophryne corroboree, assembly GCF_028390025.1. Taxonomy (NCBI): domain Eukaryota; kingdom Metazoa; phylum Chordata; class Amphibia; order Anura; family Myobatrachidae; genus Pseudophryne; species Pseudophryne corroboree. The sequence goes on from NC_086451.1 coordinate 83,564,390, forward strand.
CAGGCATTGAAATGCCATCTCCGACGAGTGATCCAGCAGCGGGACAGCATCGTTAGCCTGAAATTCTAGTTCACAAACCTTAAAGCTGCGCGGTCACTTCATATTGGTCCGATGCTCAAGAATTCAAAATACTTAACTTCAAAAGGCAAGCACGCCCTATTTGCCACAAGCAACACAAGCTGAGGTTCTTATCTCGCACCATCTAGCAGTGCGCCACATAAAAAAAAAAAAACACACACTGCCACTTTCAGCAGACCCTTAAGATGCAAGACACATCATCATTTTAATTTATTTATAAAGTGTGGGCATTCTGCAACGCAGCACAATAGGTGTGAAAATGAAAACAATAGGACAGGAGTAAATATTACTATGCTAATGCTGGAGCGTTGCATAGGAATCAGGAGATTATTCCTTTAATATAAGAGCAATGGGGGTTAGGAGAAAATAAGATATACTGAAGATAAAGTGGGTGGGGGATGAAATGTCTCTCGCAGGTGATGGGGAGAAGGATTTGGCATTGAGTAATAGGTACTCTGGTGTTGATTGTATAAACTGCTCATCTCTGGAGATGATCTGGGTGGGGGAATGAAAAATCAAATCATCAAATACCTATGTCAAAAAGAATGTTTACAGTCTCCGAGCTTTACAATGTACTGTAAGGTGTATCACAAACATAGGGGTAAATTTACTAAGGTGGGAGTTTTTTTTTTTTTTTTAGAACTAGTGATGTTGCTCATAGCAACCAATCAGATTCTATTTAACATTTATCTAGCTGCCTCTAGAAGATAACAGATAGTATTTGGCAGGTTGCTATGGGCAACATCAGCAGTTCTAAAAAAAAAAACTGCCACCTTAGTAAATTTACCCTTATAAGGTGGGATCTAATGCTGCCCGAGTTCGGCGGCTTCGCAGGATACTGGCCGTACGCGAAATTTTTTTTTAAAGGGGCAATCACTTAAAAGGCATGGTTTTGCCTTGTAAGTGATTGCCCCTTTAAAAAAAAAGAAAAGAAAAAAAAGTCAGCGCTTGGCCGGCATACTGCACTGCCGCCAAACTCATGTGTCATTACATCCCGCCCATAATGTCATTTAGATGCTGATTGTACTATATCCCCCACCCCCCTCCTCACTACAACTAACTTTACGGACAATACATTAAAAAAAAAATGTGTTTATAATATGCCCATTTTGTCCGGAATAGACGTTTCCGATATGTACAATTGTGCACATCACAGTAGAACACGGAACCCCAACACCACCATGGCGTGCAAATGAATCACCAACTACAGTTTTGCAGTTTTTGTGAAACTACAAATGCCATCATGCCTACCACCACATGATCCTAAAATACTCTGAATGCAAATACTTTAAAGAAAGCTGCAGGACTACAAGTGGCAGCATGCCCTGTCCCAATATACACTTTAGAGCAGCAGTATAAGGGTACGGCTATCTAGCTCTTGCGGAACTACGTCCAATCATAGTCTGCCACCAGTGAATGTTTTAAAGAAGAGTGGACGGGCATGCTGAAATTTATAGTTACACAACAGCTGTCAAGTCATTAAATGCCAAACTCTATTATAGAAGTTTGAGGTGACAAACTGAGCTTTAACGCTCAATGACCACCAGAAAGGATTTAAAAGATGTATTGGTTGCAGCAGAGGGAGGAGGGGGTATACAGAGAAATAACAACGAAAAACAGCTCATCCACCCACTGCCTAATGAAATGCTCTCTGACACGGCTTATCTGCCTTCATTAGCAGATATGATGGCACATATCAGAAGCAGGCACTGTTGTTTACAGATAAAGTTAAAAGGAAGCACAGCGTGAGGGAAGAATGCTGGGACATAGCGTCCAACGGACACAGAAAACCGCAACTTGCCATAGACATGTATTGATTTAATTAAGTCTAGGAGTCTAAATGTCATTACATTAATGGCGACATGGATTTGCTGCTTGCAGTCTTCCTTAGCGCCTCGATCTTCCCCTTTTTCTCTGTAACTATGTTACGGGCAGCAGGAGTCACTAAAGGGTCTTTCTTCTGTTACAGGTCATTAATAAATGATGGAAAGATGGGGAAATTAGAGTGAAAGAGAAGAAAACATAAAATAAAAGTTTGTGTATAGGAAACGCATCACATAATGGCCCTCATTCGGGTCCGGTGGTTGTTGCTACTCATACAGCAAAGTAGCAATTATTGGTATTTTACGTATGTGCACACGCAAATGTGTTCTGCGTTGTAGAAAACTGGGCGGCAGCAGACTGTCAGTGATTGACAATCTGCTGCCGTTTGGAGGGCGGCGATGGCCTTAGTTTGTAATAACGGAGGCATGTCGCTGCCGTTTAGGGGGAGGGAAAAGGCCAAGGATTTCCTGGCTTATGAAACGGGTGGCTTGTGCGTCCTTATGGGTGCCGTAATCTGTCCATTGGTGTAAGTGATCCGATGCTGCGTCAGATCACTACTGCAGTAGGAGGCATGTAATAGACGCCTCCTGCTGCATTACCATACTGTGCTATTACTGCTGCTTCCAAGGTAGCATTCATAGATTAACATGCCAGAGTCCCGAACGTAAGCATGCCGGGGCTCCAGAGAGTCAAGCCCCCCTGTGTGCTAGCTTATAATAGGGCTGTGTACAGCAGGGGTGGGGAACCTTTTTTCTACCAAGGGCCATTTGGATATTTATAAAATCCTTCGGGGGCCATACAAAAATTATCAACTTAAAAATGACCCTGCTACCCAAGTAGTTAAGGCCCTTAGTGTTACTGAGTACGCGCGCCAAAAATGTGTGTGGTTAATTAAAATGGGACGCGATACTCATATGCCCCCAATAGTGCAGTGCCAGACACACATATGCCGCCACAGTGTCAGATACAAAAATACCCCCACAGTGCCAGATACAAAAATACCCCCACAGTGCCAGATACATATTGCCCCACACGTCCCCCTCCACCCTACTGTCTTGATCACCGCTGCTACTGTGTGTCAGGGTAGGGGAGGAGAGTGCAGTGTGCGCCTCTCCTGTCCCATAATGCTCCGTCCGGCGGTGGCGTGTCTCAGCTGTCAGGGGCCAAGCAGGGAGGAGAGCACGGCTATGTCGGGCGGCGGCGGCGTGTAGGACCTCAAACCAGCCGCCGGTTCGTGAGCCAATCAGAGGTCGCAGACCGGCAGCGGTGGCTCATGACTGGCTGCCGGTCCGTGAGCTCTGATTGGCTCACGAACTGGTGGCTGGTTTGAGATCCTACCCGCCGCTGGCTGCGCTCTCCTCACTGTGTCGCCGCCGGACTGAGACTGACACACAGCAGCGGATGGGCCGGAACAAACGGCTTTGCGGGCCAGAGGTTTCCCACCCGTGGTATAGAAACAGCAACTAACTCTAGTAGATATAAAGGTATCAAATTGGGTAAAGAGAGGAAATTACTACAATAAAGAAACAAATTTACTTATGAAAGAAAATAGGATTTTGGTTACCAAATCGGTAAATCCTTTTCTCGTAGACCGTAGAGGATGCTGGGGTCCACATTAGTACCATGGGGTATACACGGGTCCACCAGGAGCCATTGGCACTATAAGATTTTGAGAGTGTGGGCTGGCTCCTCCCTCTATGCCCCTCCTACCAGACTCAGTCTAGAAACTGTGCCCGAGGAGACAACATACTTCGAGAGAAGGATTATACACAGATAGTGGCGAGATTCATACCAGCTCACACATACAAGGCATGTCAAGTCAACTAGCTTGAACTACTCAGCAACAGCTGAAACATTACTTACCAAGTAACAATGCAGTACTCAACTAAAACGAAGTTGTACTGAACCAAATAACATTTGCAGGAGAACGAAGCGCTGGGCGGGCGCCCAGCATCCTCTACGGACTACGAGAAAAGGATTTACTGGTAGGTAACCAAAATCCTATTTTCTCTTAGGTCCTAGAGCAGGGGTGGGGAACCTCAGGCCCGCGGGCCGTATAGGGCCCGCAGAGCCACTTGATCCGGCCCGGCCAGGCTCACTGAACCGAGGGAGATGCCGGGCGCCCGCTGAGATTTTGTTACTAGCGGGCGCCGGCTTCTTCCCCTCAGCAGCAGCCGGAGGCAGGAGCTCACTCCTGAGCTTCATCTTCCAGCTCTGGCAGTGTGCATGTGCGGTGCTATGGGAGAGATGTCATGACGTCCCATAGTTCTGAGGAGGGTGCGGCAAGGCAGAGGGCAACGTAGGAAGAAGGAGCGAGCCTGTTGAGTATTGTGTTTTTTTTCTTTCAATGTGTGTGTGTAAGCGGCACTACTAGAGGGCATATCTACTGGGGCATAACAACTGACTGGGGGTATATCTACTGGGGGCATAACTACTGACTTCGGGCATATCTACTGGGGCGTAACTACTGGGGGCAGGCCAATTTTTAAGTTGAGAATTTTTGTATGGCCCTCGAAGGATTTTATAAATATCCAAATGGCCCTTGGTAGAAAAAAGGTTACCCACCCATGTCCTAGGGGATGCTGGGGTCCACATTAGTACCATGGGGATGTACCAAAGCTCCCAGAACGGGAGGGAGAACGCTGAGGCTCCTGCAGAATTGATTGACTGAACTTCAGATCATCAGAGGCCAAAGTATCGAATTTGTAAAAAACTTTGCAAACGTGTTTGACCCAGACCAAGTTGCAGCTCGGTAAAGTTGCACTGCCGAGACACCCCGGGCAGCCGCCCAGGAAGACCCTACCTTACGAGTAGAGTGGGCCTTAACAGTTTTGGACACGGCAGCCCTGCCGTAGAATAAGCGTGCTGGATAGTGAACCTTATCCAGCGAGAAATAGTCTTCCTAGAAGCAGGACACCCAATTTTCTTGGGATCATAGAGGACAAACAGAGAGTCCGACTTTCTGTGACGAGAAGTTCTCTTCACATATATCTTAAGAGCCCTTACGACATCCAAGGACTTTGATGTAATTGAGGAGTCAGTAGCCACTGGCACCACAATAGTTTGGTTGATATGAAATGCCTACACAGCCTTCAGAAGAAACTGCTGACGAGTCCGGAGCTCAGCTCTATCTTCGTGGAAGATCAAGTAAGGGCTTTTACAGGATAAAGCCCCCAGCTCGGCCACACGTCTAGCATGAGCCAAGGCCAACAAAATGACCGCCTTCCATGTAAGAAATTTGACCTCTACCTCCTGTAGAGGTTCATACCAATCCGTCTGGAGGAACTGCAACACCACGTTATTGTCCCAAGGCGCCATAGGCGGTACAAAGGGAGGTTGGATATGCAGAACTCCCTTCAAAAAGGTCTGAACCTCAGGGAGGGCAGCCAATTGTTTCTGAAAGAAAATGGATAGGGCTGAAATCTGGACCTTCACAGAACGCAAACTCAGGCCCATGTCCACTCCTGCTTGCAGGAAGAGGAGGAAACGTCCCAGTTGAAACTCCACCGTAGGAAACTTCTTGGACCCACACCAAGACACATATTTCTTCCAAATACGATGGTAATGTTTAGACATTACCCCTTTCCTAGCCTGTATGACGGTAGGAATAACCTTCTTCGGAATGCCCTTCCGAGCAATTATCAGGCGCTCAACTTCCATGCCGTCAAACGTAGCCGCAGTAAGTCTTGATAGGCGAACGGCCCCTGCTGCAGCAGGTCCTCCCGAAGAGGAGGAGGCCTCGGCTCTTCTTGCAGTAGATTCAGAAGGTCCGCGTACCAAGCCCCTCTTGGCCAGTCTGGGGCAATGAGGATCGCTTGAACCCTTGTTCTCCTTATGAGCTTTAGGAGTCTTGGGATGAGTGGTGGAAACACGTACACTGACTGGAACACCCACGGAGACACCAGGATGTCCACTGCCACTGCCTATGGGTCCCTCGACCAGGAACAATAACGTCGAAGCTTCTTGTTGAGAGGAGAGGCCATCATGTCTATTCGGGGTAAACCCCAAAGATCGGTAATTTCCTTGAACACCTCCAGATGGAGTCCCCACTCTCCTGGATGTAGATCGTGTCTGCTGAGGTAGTCTGCTTCCCAGTTGTCTACTCCCGGAATGAAGATGGCTGACAGCGCTAACGCGTGCTATTTTGTCCAGAGGAGTATTCTTGTCACCTCTGACATTGCCGCTCTGCTCTTCGTTTCGCCTTGTCGGTTTATGTAAGCCACTGTTGTTAAGTTGTCCGACGGCTCGATTTCTCAGAAGAGGGGCTGCCTGAAGAAGACTGAGTGACAGTCCTTGAGTGACTGCTCCCCAGCGCCGTGGGCTCGCATCCGTGGTTAGAATGACCCAGCCCTGAATCCCGAACCTGCGTTCCTTTAGAAGGTGAGGCAATTGGAGCCACCAGAGGAGTGAAATCCTGGCCTTTGGCGACAGACGAATTCTCTGGTGCATGTGGAGGTGAGATCCCGACCACTTGTCCAGGAGATCCAGTTGGAAGGTCCGAGCGTGGACCTCCCGTACCGGAGAACCTTGTAAGAGGCCACCATTTTTCCTAATAGGCAAATGCATTGATGAATCGGCACCCGAGGTGGCTTCAGGACATCCGGACCATGGCTTGCATCACCAACGCCTTTTCCTGCGCAAAAAACGCCCTCTGCACTTCCGTATCCAGGATCATTCCCAGAAATGACAACCTCTGGGTTGGTTCCAAATGTGACTTTGGAAGGTCCAGAATCCAACCGTGGACTCTGGAGCAGTCACGTTGTGAGGACAATGGACTGCCGCATCCTCTCCTGGGACGATGCCTTTATCAGCAGGTCGTCCAAATATGGAATGATGTTCACACTCGGTGTTGTGGAGAGGCTGAATGGCAGTGCCTAGAGCTGGAAATGACAGTCCAGCAATGCGAAGCGGAGATCAGCCAGATGCGGCAGCCAGATCGGAATGTGGAGGTACGCATCCTTGATATCCAGGGATACCAGGAATTCCCCTTCTTCCAGACCTGATATCACCACCCAGAGAAACTCCATCTTGAACTTGAATTCCTTTAGAAAGGGGTTCAATGATTTAAGGTTCAGAATGGGCCTGACCGAACCATCCAGTTTTGATACCACGAAAAGGCTCGAATAGTAACCATTGTTCAGCATGTGAGGTGGTACTGGCACAATGACCTGTGCCTCTACCAGCTTTTGGACAGCGTCTTGTAGTACAGTGCTGTCCTCCAACAGAGTTGGCAAGCCTGACTTGAAAAAAAGATGAGGAGGGAGACTTTGAAATTCCAGACCTTATCCCTGAGACACAACATCTACCACCCAGCGACCCAGGCCGGACGATACCCTGACATGACTGAAGTGTCTGAGTCTCGCTCCCACTGGCCCCACCACCGGGGCGTGCAGTCCACCGTCATGCGGAGGACTTTGGCGTACCCGAAGCAGGCTTTTGTTCCTGGGAACCTGCAGCGGCAGGTTTCTTGCATACCTCCCAACTTTTCCCCCTTCCAAAGAGGGACACACGCGCGGTAAAGCCGCGCGCGCTCCAGAAAAGGGGTCGTAGCCTAATGAAAAGGGTGTGGCTTCGCGGGAGGACCCGCGATCGCGAGCCACGCCCCGTTTTCGCCACTGAGGGGGCATGCCCAGTGCTCTGTGAGCCGCTGGCATGCCCCCTCTCCCTCTGACTTCAGTGAATAGACGCTGTGCGCATGCGCACAGCGTCTATTCACCGCTGCTCTGCTAAGCAGGGCAGCGACAGACAGAGCCTCCCAACTGCACCCCCCCACCGCGGGACACTGCGGCCAGCGGGTGGGACAGCGGGACAGTCCCCAAAAAATGTGACTGTCCCGCGAAAATCGGGACAGTTGGGAGGTATGCTCTTGGACTTAACCTGACCTCCCCTAAAGAAGGTATTGGAAGTTCTGGCCTTTCTAGGCTTGTTAGGCCGAAAGGACTGCATTGCAGATGAAGAGAGAGATTTCTTCGGAGCAGGTGCTGCTGAGGAATGAAACGGAGACTTACTCGCTGTAGCAGTGGATTTCCACGCATCTAGAGCTTCCCCAAAGAGAGCCTGACCTGTATAGGGTAGGGACTCCACACTTCTTCTGGATTCCGCGTCGGCCGACCACTGGCGCAGCCACAGTCCCCGACGAGCTGAAACAGACATGGAAGATATTCCCACAGCCATGGAACCCATGCCTTTCATGGATTCTACCATAAAACCCGTATCCAAATCCTCAAGTAAGGTACCCGACCACTTTACTATTGCCTTTGCAATCCATGCAGTAGCAATAGTGGGATGTAACATGGCTCCTGAAGCAGTATACATTGATTTAAGCGTGTTATCAATTTTCCTATCAGCCGGCTCCTTTAAGGCGGTAGATCCTGGAACAGGTAAAACCACCTTCTTTGAGAGTCTGGACACAGAGGCATCAACAATTGGCGGGTTTTCCCATTTTTTCCTATCCTCCTCAGGGAAAGGAAATGCCACCTGGACCCTTTTAGGGATCTGGAATTTTTTCTCAGGGTTAACCCATGCTTTTTCAAATATAGCATTCAATTCCTTTGACGCAGGGAAGGTTAGCAAGGCTTTTTTCTTTTCAGTGAAAAAAGCCCCCTCAACCTGCTCAGGTGTGGTATCATTAACATTTAACACATCCCTGATAGCCTCTATCAACAATTGCACCCCTTTGCAAGAGATGTGGACCCCCGCAACACATCCCCAACACCATCTGTAGTGTCAGAAACGGTATCGATGTCGTCTTGTGCGACATGCACAAGCGCACGTTTGTGGGGGTATATAACGGGGCGTCCTGAGGTACCAGAACCAGGCCATACTGCCATAGAGCTCTATAATACCTGGGTTGCAGATTCATTACTTGCAACCCTGTCAGAAATCTGAGAAATCCAAGATTTGATAGAGGAAAACCACTCTGGTTCCCTTGCTGGTATCTGTGCTAAACCAGTGCTATCCTGATTACATGGAATGGGATCATCCTGGGAGGATAAATCCTCTGCAGCATATGACACAGTGTCCCTGGACATAGCTAAAGGAGACCATCAAACACTCCACACACACAGGTGGGGGCAGACAGCGTTTACCCCCAAGAATGGCAAGAGAGACACAGAGATCGGAGCCAACCCACACACAGCGCTTTCAGCAAAGGGAGGCCCCTTGTCAGCGCAGACTGTGTCCCTTAATAGGAGACACAGGGGCAGATGTATTAACGTGGAGACGGCATAAGCAAGTGATAAACCAGTGAGAAATGCCATGTGATAAACACACCAGCCAATCAGCTCCAATATGTAAATTAACAGTTAGGAGCTGATTGGCTAGTGCGTGTACCACCTTGCATTTATCACTGGTTTATCACTTCCTTATGCCTTCTCCAGGTTAATACATCTGCCCCACAGTCGGTTTACAGCTTCCCCTCCCCCTTCTAAAGCCCCCTGGTACCGTGTACTGACAGTTGGAGCTGAGAGTTAGAGCTGCTGTGGAGGGACCTGTTCTTCCATCCAGCACTGTGCAGGCAGGAAAATGGCGCTGCTGAGTCTTCATAGATTATACTGGCCTGAGGTAAAACTTGCTGGCTGAGATCTGTGGACCAGTGTGGGGGTAAGCGCTGGCTCAGGGCGCCCCTCACACCGCCGCACCATGTGCCTCTGAACCTTCACAGGAGCGCAGTTAATACTGCTCTCCCTCCCCGTTGCCGCTATCTTCACACTGGCCCCCCGCTTGCTAGGGGGGTCGGTGACTCACTCACCACTTCTTCAGCTCTGTAAGGGGTTGGCGGCATGCTGCTGGGGCGAGCGGTCCCCTGTGGCGGAGACCGATCAGACCCCTCTGGAGCTCAGTGTCCAGTCAGCGGAGACAATGGCTCAGACCCCGCAGGGCGGACACTGCTCCCCCCCTTAGTCCCTCGCTGCAGGCAGGCTGTTGCCAATAGCCTCCTGTAAAATAAAAACTCTAAAAATAACTTTTACAAGAAAAGCTCTGTAGAGCTCCCCTAGCTGTGACCGGCTCCTCCGGGCACATTTTCTAAACTGAGTCTGGTGGGAGGGGCATAGACGTAGGAGCCAGCCCACACTCTCAAAGTGCCAATGGCTCCTGGTGGACACGTCTATACCCCATGGTACTAATGTGGACCCCAGCATCCTCTAGGACGCAAGAGAAACATTTATTCTGTACACACAACAGAAAGGAATTTGAAAATAACAGTGTAACAACAATGGTCTAGCCTTTTATAATCACATACATTTGTATACTATTTTATTTTTTACATGCACTTATATTTCGCTGGCTTTTATGATAAACAATAAAGGTTATATTATAATATGAGTGGTCACCTATCAGATAGGTATGTGACTTGAAGTGGTAAAAGTACCAACAATAAAGAGTCCGTCCGTTCCTGCATACACTCAGATCTGTAGCAATGCAGTGTGTGAGAATATGCAAGGTCCACAAAATGGACTTTACGCTGAACTCTGCATAAGGGATGTAGTTATGTAACCAGCGGTCAGGAGAGACCGCCGGTCACATTACCTCCCCCTACATCCCGCACCCTCACAATCCAGACGGTCTGCATGCTGACCAACAGGAATTATTCCCAATCGTGGGACACCCATAGAGTGGGAATAGAACCCGTGGCGACCGCAGGTCGCCACTGAGCCCGTAGTCTGTTATACATAAGGTGGAATTATAACTGTAGATTTTCTTGGAGAATTTGCGAGATTTAGGCTAAAAAGATGTGACGGGCTCCACCAACAGGGGATGACTGACAGCTGCAGAATGGCCAGTTTTCCCAGATATCACAGCATGCCCTGGCTTCCCTGGTTTCAATCATAAGGCATTTGTTAGGTTCAGCGTTTGATTTGGGCTTTGGACTAGGACCACTGAGTCCTGCTGGTCACAACTGGAGGAAATGAAGTTCAGAGGTTTCATTTATTTCCTCATTTAGTGCTACCTTCTAGATAGATACTGAACTAAATCTATCTATCTCACTCACTGACTGGTCACTAACTCTTACTTCCTGATAGGTCAGGAAGCTGAAAAGTAACATAGGTATTCTTCAGGTGGGAAATAGGAACCTACGTAATTAGAATTTTAATAAACCTCTCCTAAGGGGATGAAAAGGGGGTTTTCATAATGACGTCATTACCAATGCACGACTTGCGTTGCATGAACAATAACGCCCAAATGGACAATTGGATCAAAGTTTGGATTACACCTCCAGTGTGTAGAATTTACTAAAATACACAAATGGTTCTGTCCTGTTTTCACTGTATCTGCTACGCCAAGAAACATGGATTAATATTTACTTACATTAAGACGTCTTAAATTTACATCTCTATAGATTTCCCAAATTTGTAACAATTATTTATAAGTATAACCGTGAAAATCAGAAATTTCCGTGTGAAGAACGGGTAGAACAGCTAGTAGAAATAAGAAGCCGCAAAAAAATTTGTTTTATTGAAAGATGCAAAATAAATCACATCAAAGCTTAATAACAACATTAATGTTAGAACGTATTAAAACATGGTTGATCAAAGTTTCTAACACATGATTCAATCATTTTTTTTATTACATCAATAAAAAAAACATGGTTTAAACAAAACAAAAAAACGGTCTGAAAAAAAATACACCTTTTTTTAAACTATTTTTCCTTAACCCTGCTTTCTCTATATCTTAAACAGTATAGAATTTGTACAGCGTGAAACTTTCATATACATCAACTGCCATAATGTAGGTGACCTTTAGGACTAAACTCAGCTGCACTATTGTGACATCATAGACACTGATGACATCACAGACACTGCTGACATTCCACAGCTACTTATACAGCTGCTGATGCCCCTGAACTTCACACAGCAGACACATCTTGTGATTGCTGGTTTGTTTTTTCTCTCAGTCCTGTTCTTGTCTTTGGACATAACATGGGAACTACTAGGAGAAAGAAAGCTAAACAGAAAACACGTAAATACAAAGGCAAGCAGGTAAAGAAGAGCAGGAAACAGAGCAAAAGAGCAAAAAAGCAGGCAGCTAAGAGAAAGGTGAGGAAAAATGCATTGGTTGAACATATACAAAAAGGCTGGGTCCGATTTTCGGGATTTCTGAAAAAGAAGAAAGATCAGTTCCTACATTTATGTAGAAGATTTCCAAGATTTTGGCACAGGAGAAACATGGACATTGCTCAAGATCCAGCGGAAGGATGCAACCATCCAGACATCCGACGGGGTAAGCAAATTGCACAAGAGAGTGGTACTATGCCCACCAGCCACAACAGCACAGCTACTGCCCCCTTAACAGTTGAAACATTTACTTTCCACTCGCTACTTGGAAAGGGAGGTTTTGGCAGAGTGATGCTCGCAACAGATGCTATTCGTAATGAAAGAGTGGCAGTTAAGATCTTAAAGAAGAGAGCATTACTACAAGCCCTAAAAAAGAGGCCATTAATAAAACATGAGGACATTTTGGTCGAGAGTAGAGTCCTTCAGTTGGCAAATGAAAGCAGTTTCCTAATCCATGGAAATGCGGCATTCCACACAGAGAACTATCTATACTGTGTAATGGAACTGGCTGACGGAGGGGACCTATTCCATTTTTATGATGAGAACTTTCTGGAGCCAACCACAATAACGTTTATAGCGGCAGAACTGGTCTGTGGCTTGCAGTTCATGCATTCCAGAGGAATAATACACAGAGACCTAAAATTGGGTAATGTTTTGCTGACCACAGACGGGCATGTAAAGATCACAGACTTTGGTCTTTCCCTCCTGAATACACGTGGAAAAACCAATGCCAAAGTACTTGGTGGAACACCTGCCTATATGGCTCCAGAAATTCTAACTCAACAGTCATACAGTGCAGCTGTAGACTGGTTCGCATTTGGTGTTATGATACATTTACTCGCTTTACGAGAGTACCCTTTTCCGGGAGAGAATCATGCAGAGATAATGAAGAATATCCTCACACAAGAACCACCAAATTTGTGGCTTACTGATGATGTAACAGGGGACTTTATATCCAAACTCCTTTGCAAGAACCAGTCCCGCCGGCTCGGGGTAAAGGGCAATGTGCGAAAACACCGCTTCTTCTCTTCAATTAACTGGAAGATGATAGAAACTGGAAAAGCAGCATCCCCAGTAAAACCAGACAAGACCTCCATGTATACAGGTAAAAAACAACAAATTCATGCGCCCAACAGTGAAGCATTCAAAGAGCCAATTGCTGCCACGGACCAAAGCATTTTTGATCACATTCAATTTGTTTGCCCTAAATGGGGTGAAACATATCATAATGTGCCAATGGAAGTCGATCCTGTATCACCAGAGTATTACGACCTACTTGCTGCCTGCCTCGACCTCTACTACTAAATCTCCCGAGAGGCACAGCTCTACCATCTGCTCCGGGCTACCTCCCTGGAGGAGTGCCACCTGCTACTTCTACCTACCACCACCTGCTTGTCGCATCCTCGGCTGAGGATGCACTATGAGAGCTGGGGATTAGGGCTACTGGCGACACCCCAAGTAAAAAAAAAACGACATTAGGCAGCCACCTCATGGGTGTGTTGGAAGAGCTGCTAAGCTGATAATTACTTTTTCAAATGTTGACAGTTACATCCAACTCATTGATAACTTAAGTACTTGAAAACGTAAACCCAGGCAACGCCGGGTACTTCAGCTAGTAATAGATAAACAAACTGGTATCCTGCCCTGCACTGTATCAACACTAACGGAGGCCTTAAACACAAGTAGTGCCAACTGAAAGTAATGCACCTTTCAAATCACCAAAATAACCTGGGTTTGTGATGTGAAAGCGTATACGTGTCTCACAGAGGTATGCATAGAATTGATAGGAGAAATATAGCACACAATGGGGTAAATGTATTACCCTCCGATATGGGGAAGAAGCAGTATCGGCGCACAGCCGCTTCTCCCCCATGTAAGACACAGATAGCAGGCCGATATGTGCAGGCAATGTATGAACAGTCAGCATCACTGACCGTTCCGACACCTGCAGTTGTCAATTTCGACTGCTGCAGGTGGCGATGCCCATAGACCACAGCAGGGACAGAGCTGTGGCCGGCTCCGGAGTGCACAGGAGATCTCGCGTGAGTAGCGAGTTTCCGCGCATGCGCACAGGAGCCGGCCGGGCAGGGAGAGAATGCGTATCAGCACAGAGCTGACGTGCTGTATGCTCAGGGGGACATCGCCGGAGGGGCAGACAAAATGTTAATACATCTTGTTGATGTGCCTTCCTGCTTCACCTCAGTAACCTGTGATAAGACAACATAAAGTGTAATTAAGACCTTGGGATAAGAGCATATAATATACGAGTTATAATAAACATAACATAAATGAATAGGATATTAATAAATTCACTAATTTTATTAAAGATATCTATTGGTACCCATAACACATGAACACATTCATGTCTGTCAAAAATACAGATGTGTATAGGACTAAATAATAGGGCAATAAATAGGTGTTGGACAAACACCTATGAGCACTGAATCATTATAATTCACCGTTGCCACAACACCACACACAGGGGTAAATGTATGGAAAAAGTCCTAACGGATGTTATGTGCCTGGGGCGTATCACCACATTATCATGGTGATGCACCCGCCGCCACAATGTATGATGTGTGTGCATGCCGATGTGGGAGGGCGTTATCCCACCTGTCCCGCGATCGCTTCTCCCACATCGGCTAGGCTATCGGCGTTGCAGTTGTGTGCATGCGCCCTTCTCCCCTGCTTCCAGACTGCGCCGCTGGCGGCCCCCGGGCGCATGCGCAATTAGGCTGTGTGGGACATCTGAATAATGTCCACGTTCAATAACGTTTTGTTAAAAAAAAAAATGTAGACTATGCGAGCGCACATTTTGTACACCGCCAGGCTGGGGGAGGCGAACAGGAGCATCGCGGTTAAGAGGCGAAGACTGCCAACAGAGGCAATCATACATTGCCTCTGCCCTTCATATGTCATTCACTACTGCGGGGAAGCGGTAAGCAACGGGGGCGCGCAGCTGTCACTGCACACGGCATTAACACGCCGTTCATACATTATTGGGAGGCGCTAAATGCAGCCTTTAGGTGCGCTGTGGTCATCAGAAACCACAGCGCACTTTCATACATCACCCCCAGTTACTTGTATCCCAATGTGGGAAGAGAGTAACAGGAAATAATAAGAATTTACTCACCGGTAATTCTATTTCTCGTAGTCCGTAGTGGATGCTGGGGACTCCGTAAGGACCATGGGGAAATAGACGGGCTCCGCAGGAGACTGGGCACTCTAAAGAAAGATTAGGTACTATATCTGGTGTGCACTGGCTCCTCCCTCTATGCCCCTCCTCCAGACCTCAGTTAAGGAAACTGTGCCCGGAAGAGCTGACATTACAAGGAAAGGATTTGGAATCCAGGGTTAGACTCAAACCAGCCACACCAATCACACCGTACAACTTGTGATAAACTTACCCAGTTAACAGTATGAACATAACTTGAGCCTCACCGAACTGATGGCTCATAACAAAAAACCCTTTATTACGCAATAACTATATACACGTATTGCAGAAAGTCCGCACTTGGGACGGGCGCCCAGCATCAACTACGGACTACGAGAAATAGAATTACCGGTGAGTAAATTCTTATTTTCTCTAACGTCCTAGTGGATGCTGGGTACTCCGTAAGGACCACGGGGATTATATCAAAGCTCCCAAACGGGCGGGAGAGTGCGGATGACTCTGCAGCACCGAATGAGCAAACTCAAGGTCCTCCTTAGCCAGGGTATCAAACTTATAGAACTTAGCAAAAGTGTTTGAACCCGACCAAGTAGCTGCTCGGCAAAGTTGTAATGCCGAGACCCCTCGGGCAGCCGCCCAAGAAGAGCCCACCTTCCTTGTGGAATGGGCTTTTACTGATCTTGGATGCGGCAAACCTGCCGCAGAATGAGCCTGCTGAATCGTGTTACAGATCCAGCGAGCAATAGTTTGCTTTGAAGCAGGTGCACCCAGCTTGTTGGGTGCATACAGTATAAACAGCGAGTCAGTCTTTCTGACTCCAGCCGTTCTAGAAACATAAATCTTCAAAGCCCGGACTACGTCCAGTAGCTTGGAGTCCTCCAAGTCACGAGTAGCCGCAGGCACCACAATAGGTTGGTTCAGATGAAAAGATGATACCACCTTTGGCAGAAATTGCGGACGGGTCCGCAATTCTGCCCTGTCTGTCTACATGGAAAATCAGATAGGGGCTTTTACATGATAAAGCCGCCAATTCTGACACACGCATAGCCGACGCCAAGGCCAACAACATAACCACTTTCCAAGTGAGATACTTGAGCTCCACTGTCTTAAGTGGCTCAAACCAATGGGATTTCAGGAAATCTAAAACCACGTTAAGATCCCACGGTGCCACTGGTGGCACAAAAGGGGGCTGAATATGCAGCACTCCTTTAACAAATGTCTGAACCTCAGGCAGTGAAGCCAGTTCCTTTTGAAAGAAAATGGATAGGGCCGAAATCTGGACCTTTATGGACCCTAATTTTAGGCCCATAGTCACACCTGACTGCAGGAAGTGTAGGAATCGCCCAAGCTGGAATTCCTCTGTAGGGGCTTTCCTGGCCTCACACCAAGCAACATATTTTCGCCATATCCGGTGATAATGCTTTGCTGTCACGTCCTTCCTAGCCTTTATTAGCGTAGGAATAACTTCCTCCGGAATGCCCTTTTCTGCTAGGATCCGGCATTCAACCGCCATGCCGTCAAACGCAGCCGCGGTAAGTCTTGGAACAGACAGGGCCCCTGTTGCAACAGGTCCTGTCTGAGAGGCAGAGGCCACGGGTCCTCTGAGAGCATCTCTTGCAGTTCCGGGTATCAAGTTCTTCTTGGCCAGTCCGGAACAATGAGTATTGTTCTCACTCCTCTTTTTCTTACGATTCTCAACACCTTGGGTATGAGAGGCAGAGGAGGAAACACAGACTGACTGGAACACCCACGGCGTTACCAGAGCGTCCACAGCTAATGCCTGAGGGTCCCTTGACCTGGCGCAATATCTTTTTAGCTTTTTGTTGAGACGGGACGCCATCATGTCCACCTGTGGCAGTTCCCATCGATTTACAATCTGCGAGAAGACTTCTTGAAGAAGTCCCCACTCTCCCGGGTGTAGGTCGTGTCTGCTGAGGAAGTCTGCTTCCCAGTTGTCCACTCCCGGAATGAACACTGCTGACAGTGCTTGTACGCGATTCTCCGCCCAACGAAGAATCCTGGTGGCTTCCGCCATTGCCACCCTGCTTCTTGTGCTGCCCTGGCGATTTACATGGGCGACCGCAGTGATGTTGTCTGACTGGATCAGCACTGGTTGGCCTCGGAGCAGAGGCTCCGCTTGACTCAGGGCGTTGTATATTGCCCTTAGTTCCAAGATATTGATGTGCAAACAAGTCTCCTGACTTGACCACAGTCCTTGTAAGTTTCTTCCCTGAGTGACTGCCCCCCACCCTCGGAGGCTTGCATCCGTGGTCACCAGGACCCAGGTCTGTATGCCGAACCTGCGACCCTCGAGTAGATGAGCACTCTGCAGCCACCACAGAAGAGACACCCTGGCCCTGGGGACAGGGTGATCAGTCGATGCATCTGAAGATGCGATCCGGACCACTTGTCCAGCAGATCCCACTGAAAGATCCTCGCATGGAACCTGCCGAAGGGAATGGCTTCGTATGACGCCACCATCTTTCCCAGGACTCGCGTGCAGTGATGCACCGATACCTGTTTCGGTTTTAGGGGCCTCTGACCAGAGTCACTAGCTCCTGAGCCTTCTCCTCCGGGAGAAACACCTTCTTCTGGTCTGTGTCCAGAATCATGCCCAGGAAGGGCAGACGTGTCGTAGGCATCAGCTGCGACTTTGGAATATTCAGGATCCAGCCGTGCTGACGCAACACGTCCTGAGAGTGTGCTACGTTGATCAGCAACTGCTCCCTGGACCTCGCTTTTATGAGGAGATCGTCCAAGTACGGGGTAACTGTAACTCAATGCTTCCGAAGGAGTACCATCATCTCCGCCATCACCTTGGTAAATATTCTCGGTGCCGTGGACAGGCCAAATGGCAACGTCTGGAATTGGTAATGACAGTCCTGTACCACAAACCTGAGGTACTCCTGATGAGGAGGATAAATGGGGACATGCAAGTAAGCATCCTTGATGTCCAGCGACACCATGAAATCCCCCTCTTCCAGGCTTGCAATGACCGCTCTGAGTGATTCCATTTTGAACTTGAATTTTTTTATGTAAATGTTCAGGGACTTTAAATTCAAAATGGGCCTGACCGAACCGTCCGGTTTCGGTACCACAAACATAGTGGAATAGTAACCCCTTCCCTGCTGAAGTAAGGGAACCTTTACCACCACCTGCTGGAGATATAGTTTGTGAATTGCCGCCAGCACTACTTCCCTCTCCATGGGGAAAGCCGGCAAGGCAGATTTTAGGAAACGTTGAGGAGGCATCTCTTCGAATTCCAGCTTGTACCCCTGAGTCACAATTTGTATCGCTCAAGGATCCCCCCGTGAACATACCCACTGGTGGCTGAAATTCTTGAGACGCGCCCCCTCCGCTCCTGGCTCCGCCTGTGGAGCCCCAGCGTCATGCGGTAGATTTAGAGGAGGCCTGGGAGGACTTTTGCTCCTGGGAACTGGCTGCATGCTGCAGCTTTTTTCCTCTTCCCCTACCTCTGGCAAGGAAAGATGCACCTCTGGCCTTTTTACTTTTTTGGGGACGAAAGGACTGTATTTGATAATACGGTGTTTTCTTAGGTTGTGAGGAAACGTAAGGCAAGAATTTTGACTTCCCATCTGTAGCAGTGGAAACCAGGTCCGAGAGACCGTCCCCAAACAATTCCTCACCCTTATATGGTAAAACCTCCATATGCCTTTTAGAATCAGCATCCCCTGTCCATTGCCGAGTCCATAAGACCGTTCTGGCAGAAATGGACATTGCGCTTACCCTAGAACTCAGTGAACAAATGTCCCTCTGGGCATCCCGCATATATAGGACAGCGTCCTTGATATGTCCCAGGGTCAGTAAGATAGAATCCCTGTCCAGGGTATCTAACTCCTCCGACAGAGTATCTGTCCATGCTGCTACTGCGCTGCACATCCATGCCGAAGCAATGGCTGGCCTCAGGAGAGTACCAGAATGTGTATACACAGACTTCAGGATAGCTTCCTGTTTTCTATCTGCAGGATTCTTCAGGGCGGCCGTATCCTGTGACGGCAGGGCCACCTTCTTAGATAAGCGTGTCAACGCTTTGTCTACCCTAGGGGAGGATTCCCAGCGTAACCTGTCCGTTGGCAGGAAAGGATACACCATAAGTAATCTTTTGGGAATTACTACCTTCCTTTCAGGGGATTCCCAGGCTTTTTCACATAATTCATTTAATTCATGTGAAGGGGGGAAAGTCACATCTTGTTTTTTCTCCCCAAACATATGAATCCTCTTGTCAGGGACAGGGATTTCCTCAGCAATGTGCAAAACATCTTTCATTGCTATAATCATGTATCGGATGGCTTTAGTCATTTTAGGCTGCAATTTAGCCTCATCATCGTCAACACTGGAGTCAGACTCCGTGCCGACATCTGTGTCGACTAACTGGGAGAGTGGACACTTATGAGACCCTGACGGCCTCTGTAATATGGGATCAGGCACTGGGTTAGACCCGGACTGTCCCACGGCTTCAGCTTTGTCCATTCTTTTTTGTAAATCATTTAATCTCTTCCACATATCCATCCAATCCGGTGTCGGGGCCGACGGCGTCGACACCACATTCATATTCAGCTGCTCCGCCTCCACATACTCTTCCTCATCAAACATGTCGACACTGACGTACCAACACACCGCACACACACTGGGAATGCTCTGACTGAGGACAGGACCCCACTAAGGCTTTTTTGGGGAGGCAGAGAAGGAATATGCCAGCACACACCACAGCGTTATATAACCCAGGGAGTTACACTATAATATGTGTTTACCCAATAGCTGCTGATATTATCTGCTTTGCGCCTAAATTTATGTGCCCCCCCCTCTCTTTTGCCCGTCTTGTACCTGGATACTGCAGGGGAGAGCTTGGGGAGCTGCTTCCAGCGGAGCTGTGAAGGAACAATGGCGCTGGTGTGCGGAGGTAGAAGGCCCCGCCCCCTCAGCGGCAGGCTTCTGTCTCGCTTCTCCTGTGTGAAAATGGCGGGTTTTTTGCATATATACAGTCTGTGACTGTATATATGCTTATATATGCCAAAGGTACTCAAATTGCTGCCCAGGGCGCCCCCCCCCCCCCCCAGCGCCCTGCACCCTACAGTGACCGAAGTTTGAAGGTGTGCTGTGGGAGCAATGGCGCACAGCTGCCGTGCTGTGCGCTACCTTATTGAAGACAGGAGTCTTCATGCCGCCGATTTCGACGTCTTCTGTCTTCTCCGGACTTCAGTGCTTCTGGCTCTGCGAGGGGGACGGCGGCGTGGCTCCGGGAACGGACGATCGAGGACCTCTGCCTGTGTTCGATCCCTCTGGAGCTAATGGTGTCCAGTAGCCTAAGAAGCGCAACTTAGCTGCAAGCAGGTAGGTTTGCTTCTCTCCCCTTAGTCCCTCGTAGCAGTGAGTCTGTTGCCAGCAGAAGCTCACTGAAAATAAAAAACTTAACAAATAATAAGAATTTACTCACCGGTAATTCTATTTCTCGTAGTCCGTAGTGGATGCTGGGTACTCCGTAAGGACCATGGGGAATAGACGGGCTCCGCAGGAGACTGGGCACTTTAAAAAAAAAGATTAGGTACTATATCTGGTGTGCACTGGCTCCTCCCTCTATGCCCCTCCTCCAGACCTCAGTTGTGCCCGGAAGAGCTGACATTACTAGGAAAGGATTTGGAATCCAGGGTAAGACTCATACCAGCCACACCAATCACACCGTACAACTTGTGATAACTATACCCAGTTAACAGTATGAATAACAACTGAGCCTCATGTAACAGATGGCTCATAACAATAACCCTTTAGTTAAGCAATAACTATATACACGTATTGCAGAGAGTCAGCACTTGGGACGGGCTCCCAGCATCAACTACGGACTACGAGAAATAGAATTACCGGTGAGTAAATTCTTATTTTCTCTGACGTCCTAGTGGATGCTGGGTACTCCGTAAGGACCATGGGGATTATACCAAAGCTCCCAAACGGGCGGGAGAGTGCGGATGACTCTGCAGCACCGAATGAGCAAACTCAAGGTCCTCCTCAGCCAGGGTATCGAACTTGTAGAACTTAGCAAATGTGTTTGAACCCGACCAAGTAGCAGCTCGGCAAAGCTGTAACGCCGAGACCCCTCGGGCAGTCGCCCAAGAAGAGCCCACCTTCCTTGTGGAATGGGCATTCACTGATTTAGGATGCGGCAATCCAGCCGCAGAATGAGCCTGCTGAATCGTGTTACAGATCCAGCGAGCAATAGTCTGCTTTGAAGCAGGAGCGCCCAGCTTGTTGGGTGCATGCAGGATAAATAGCGAGTCAGTTTTCCCGACTCCAGCCGTCCTGGAAACATAAATTTTCAGAGCCCGGACTACGTCCAGCAACTTGGAATCCTCCAAGTCCCGAGTAGCCGCAGGCACCACAATAGGTTGGTTCAAATGAAACGCTGATACCACCTTTTGGAGAAATTGGGGACGAGTCCTCAATTCTGCCCTGTCCATATGGACGATCAGATATGGGCTTTTACATGACAAAGCCGCCAAATCTGACACACGCCTAGCAGAAGCCAAGGCCAACAGCATGACCACCTTCCACGTGAGATACTTTAGCTCCTCGGTCTTAAGTGGCTCAAACCAATGGGATTTCAGGAAATCCAACACAACGTTAAGATCCCAAGGTGCCACTGGAGGCACAGAAGGGGGCTGGATATGCAGCACTCCCTTAACAAACGTATGAACTTCAGGCAGTGAAGCCAGTTCTTTTTGAAAGAAAATAGATAGGGCCGAAATCCGGACCTTTATGGACCCTAATTTTAGGCCCATAGTCACTCCTGACTGTAGGAAGTGCAGAAATCGACCCAGCTGGAATTCCTCTGTTGGGGCCCTCCTGGCCTCACACCAAGCAACATATTTCCGCCATATGCGGTGATAATGTTTTGCTGTAACATCCTTCCTAGCTTTTATCAGCGTAGGAATCACTTCATCTGGAATGCCCTTTTCCGTTAGGATCCGGCGTTCAACCGCCCTGCCGTCAAACGCAGCTGCGGTAAGTCTTGGAACAGACAGGGCCCCTGCTGTAACAGGTCCTGTCTGAGAGGCAGAGGCCATGGGTCCTCTGAGATCATTTCTTGTAGTTCTGGGTACCAAGTTCTTCTTGGCCAATCCGGAACTATGAGTATAGGTCTTACTCCTCTCATTTCAGTATCTTTTGGTATGAGAGGAAGAGGAGGGAACACATAAACCGACTGGTACACCCACGGTGTCACTAGTGCGTCCACAGCTATCGCCTGAGGGTCCCTTGACCTGGCGCAATATCTTTTTAGCTTTTTTGTTGAGGCGGGACGCCCTCATGTCCACCTGTGGCCTTTCCCAACGATTTACAATCCGTGTGAAGACTTCTGGATGAAGTCCCCACTCTACCGGGTGGAGGTCGTGCCTGCTGAGGAAGTCTGCTTCCCAGTTGTCCACTCCCGGAATGAACACTGCTGACAGTGCTCTTACGTGATTTTGCGCCCAGCGAAGAATTCTGGTGGCTTCTACCCTCGCCACCCTGCTCCTTGTTCCGCCTTGGCGGTTTACATGAACCGCTGCGGTCTGACTGGATCAGAACCGGTTGGTCGCGAAGCAGGATCTCCGCTTCACTTAGGGCGTTGTATATAGCCCTTAGTTCCAGGATATTGTTGTGAAGGCAAGTCTGTTGACTTGACCACAGACCTTGGAATTTTCTTCCCTGTGTAACTGCCCCCCACCCTCGGAGCATTGTATCCGTTGTCACCAGGATCCAGTCCTGAATGCCGAATCTGCGGCCCTCGAGAAGGCGAGCACTCTGCAGCCACCACAGGAGAGACACTCTGGCCCTGGGGGATAGGGTGATTAACCGATGCATCTGAAGAGGTGATGCGGACCACTTGTCCAGTAAGTCCCATGGGAAGGTCCTCGCATGGAACCTTCCTAAGGGGATGGCCTCGTATGATGCCACCATCCTTCCCAGGACTCGAGTGCAGTGTTGCACTGATACCTGTTTTGGTTTTAATAGATTCCTGACCAGTGTCATGAGCTCCTGAGCTCTCTCTAACCCTTTTCTGGTCTGTGTCTAGGATCGTGCCTAGGAGAGGCAGATGAGCTGATGGAACCAACTGCGACTTTGGAATATATAGAATCCAGCCGTGTTGCCGTTACACTTCCAGAGAATGTTATACGCTGTTCAGCAACTGAATCTCTTGATCTCGCTTTTATGAGGAAATCGTCCAAGTACGTGATAATAGTGACACCCTGCACAATCATATCCGCCATTACCTTGGTGAATATTTTTGGGGCCGTGGAAAGACTCAACGGCAACATCAGAAATTGGTAACGACAATCCCGTACCGCAATTCTGAGGTACGCCTAATGAGGAGGATAAATGGGGACATGAAGGTATGCATCCCTTATGTCCCGATCCTTTTTAGGCTTGCACTGACCGCTCTTAGCGATTCCATCTTGAACTTGAACCTTCTCAGGTATATGTTCAGGGATTTTTAATTCAATATGAATCTGACCGAACCGTCTGGTTTCGGGATTACATCATGGTCGAATAATAACCCCCTCCTTGTTGAAGGAGGGGACCCTTGACCACCACCTGTTAAAGATACAATTTGTGAATTGCAGTTAACACTGGCTCCCTCTCTTGGAGGGAAGCCCGCAGGGCCGTCTTCTCACAGTCCAGCCTGTATCCCTGAGACACAATATCTATTGCCCAGGGATCTAACAGGGAGTGAACCCACTTGTGGCTGAACTTACGAAGGCGTGTCCCCATCGGGCCTAGCTCCGCCTGTGGAGCCCCAGCGACATGCAGTGGATTTTTGTAGAGGCCGGGGAGGACTTCTGTTTCTGGGAACTAGCTGTGTTGTGCAGCTTCTTTTCTCTGTCCCCGGCTCTGACAAGAAAGGACGCACGTCAGACTTTCTTGTTTCTTTATTCGAAAGGCTGCATTTAATAATGTCGTGCTTTCTTAGGCTGTGCAGTAATATAAGGCAAACTAGCAGAATTACAGCTATAGCTGTGGAGACCAGGCCCGAGAACACAATCCTCAGCCTTCCATATGCCTCTTAAGTCGGCATCATCTGTCCAATGCATATTCTACAGGACACGTCAAGCAGAGATCGACATATTGACTCTAGGACCCAGTATACTCATGTCTCTTTGGGCATGCTTTATAATTATATATCTATCACTTAAGACAGTATCTTTAATATATTTATATTAGGGTCTCAATCTCTGCTGATAAGGTACCTGTCCACGCTGCCACAGCGCTATAAGCCCCTGCCGACACAATTGCCGGTCTGGGTAGTATACTAGAATGTGCACGCTATCTGCAGGATCCCTGAGAATAGCAAGTGTTACCGTCTGTGCAAACAGGATACCCTAGGGGAAGATTCTCAACACATCCTGGCCCTAGTGGGGAAAGGATACAGCCTGAGAATTCTCTTGTGGGAAGCTGCCGTCTCTTGTCTGGAGATTCCCGCTCTTTTTCCTCATGAGAGGAGGGAAATTTACCTCAGCAATCTTCCCCTTAAACATGTATACTCTCTTGTCAGGGACAGATGAGTCATCAGTGATATGCAAATCATGTTTTATTACAATAATCATATATTGAAAACCTTTTAGCCATCTTGGCTGTAACTTTGCATTATCATAGTCGACAGTGGAGTTAAACTCCGTGTCAATACCAGTGTTTGTTATTTTGGATAGTGAGCATTGTGAGACTCTGAAGGTCTCTGTGACAGAGGGACAGACACAGGTAGATTTCCTGTCTGTTCCCTAACCTTTTGTGCAATGAATTCACCTTAGCACTTACACATATCCAAACAGGTGTCTGCGTTGTCGACGGAGACACCCTCTCACACACATATCCGCTCTATCACCTCCTTAGAGGAGCCTTTTACCTCAGACATGTCGACACACGCGTACCGACACACCACACACACAGGGGATGCTCTATTTGAGGACAGTTCCCCCACAAGGCCCTTTGGAGAGACAGAGAGAGAGTATGCCAGCACACACCACAGCACTATATAATACAGGGATGTACACTATACTGAGTGATCTTTCCCCTATAGCTGCTTATTAACACAGTTTTGCGCCTAAATTTATGTGGCCCCCCCCCCCCCTCTTTTAAACCCTTGAAGTCTGGAAACTGCAGGGGAGAACCTGGGGAGCTTCCTTCCAGCGGAGCTGTGAAGAGAAAATGGCGCTGGTGTGCTGAGGAAGATAGCCCCGCCCCTTCAGCGGCGGGCTTCTCCCGCGTTTTTAAATACATATTTGGCAGGGGTTATTGCACATATACAGTTTATTAGACTGTATTATGTGCTTTTTTGCCAATAGGGTAATTTAATTGCTGCCCAGGGCGCCCGCCAGGCGGAGGAGCCAGTGCACACCAGATATAGTACCTAATCTTTCTTTTAAGAGTGCCCAGTCTCCTGCGGAGCCCGTCTATTCCCCATGGTCCTTACGGAGTACCCAGCATCCACTAGGACGTCAGAGAAACTTTCTTTTTCTAGCAGACTCAGGAGAGCCCACTAGGTGCATCCAGCTCTGGCCGGGCACAGATTCTAACTGAGGTCTGGAGGAGGGGCATAGAGGGAGGAGCCAGTGCACACCAGATATAGTACCTAATCTTTCTTTAGAGTGCCCAGTCTCCTGCGGAGCCCGTCTATTTCCCTATGGTCCTTACGGAGTCCCCAGCATCCACTAGGACGTTAGAGAAAATATGGATACCATATATAATTAAAACTCTAAAACAACGAGTATCTATAAGATCTGGGAGGAATGTCTACATCCTCCTAATATAGGGAATGAAATAAGGATCCATATGTTTATACATGCATAATTTATATAAAGGGATGGGCAATAATAATCATATACCTGATACAACTGAATTAAATAAAATAGATAATCAATAATAATCAACCTTGCCCCATGCAAGTATAAATCTATGGATCATTTTGTGGATAAATATAAAGTGTCACACAGCTCTTTCTCAGAATAATATTAACAGTAGCTTGAATTAATCTCAATTTCCAACCCTTCTGACTACTAAAAGCAGGAGACATAGGAGAAAAACTGTAATTGGCGGAAGAGAATGTCACTCAAAAGGGATCCTGAACGGGACCTAGGGGTCTATTCATGAAGCAGTGAAAAGTGTGGAGAAGTGAGCCTGTGGAGAAGTTGCCCATGGCAACCAATCAGCTGCTTTGTACAATTGTATAGTCTGCAAATTATAAATGTTACCTTAACACTGGCTCACTTCTCCACACTTTTCACTGTTTCATGAATAGACCCCCTAATCAGATTAGTGACAGCGATAATAGGCGCACACTATCAGAGGCGGATTTAGACCTCATGGGGCCCTAAGCAAGACACTAATTTGGGGCCCCCTTCCACAAACTGATTGTATCATGCACATCGATGTCCGTTACTCACATTACACCGCCCATCGACATTCGTTACTCACATTACAACGCATAGTGACATTTGATACTCACATTACACCACCCAGCAGCATCCGTTACTACATTACACTGAACAGCGATGTCCGTAACTCACATTACAGCGCCCATCGGCATCCATTACTCACATTACAGCGCACAGTGGCGTCAAGTGCTGCCCGTCAGTGTGACAGGCGCAGCAGCCGCAGAGGGGACAGGGCGGTGCAGCAGCGGGGATGCAAAGCAGGGAGAGCAACTCTCCAGCCTGGCGCCTCCCTGCTTTGCATCCTTTTGCTGAGCGGGTTTAGCATGCTTGCTGTGTGTGTCGCAGCCGCGCACCATACTCGCTCCCCCCTACCCCAATCGGTGTATGCCACTGCTGCTGCACACCAACCCAATCCGGCCCGATCAGTGTAAGAAAATGCTGCCCCAGCAGTACTTACCACTACGAGCCCGCACCCTCTTCACTCCACTGGCGCGCATCCCTGGCCGGCTCCTCTCTCTGTGCGTGTGACGTCATGACAGGTCACACACACGGCACAACACTGACTGACACAGCATGCTGAGGCACACTTGCCTACTTCAGAGATTATAGATTGCACTGTAATGCGCCGCGTGGATCGTCGTTGCGGTAGCAGAGCTACATACTGACATCACACCTACATCCTTATACACACACAGTATATGTGTCAGTAATCTGGTCCTGTTGGCTACTACTACTTTGAAGTTTAAACTTTAATGTTCTTTAATAATTTTTTTATACCGGCCACCTTAGGGGTGAGAGAAGGCCACTGCTGCCTCTCCTGCCGCTACCGAGACACAGTCTAGCCAAGTGAGACCTTGCCCAATGTGCCAGCGCTACTGTGCTAGGCCTCCACCGCTATTCGCGATCCTGCGGAGGTGTTAGTGGCCAGCCTTTAAACAACATGACGTCTCCCCTGCCGGGCGGGGGGGGGGGGGGGGGGGGGGGGGGGGGTGTTAAGTGGGAATCTGGGAGCTGCAAGTCAATTTGCGAGGCGGGGGAGGGGTGGGGGGATTCAGGCAAAAAAATGGGACCCTCCCACATTATTGGCTCTATTGAATTAAATCCATTCAGCTGTCAGCAGCACTTACCGCTAACACTGTGCTGCTCAATAGGATTGACATTACTCAGTAGGGTGCTGCTGATATATCTCCTATATAATAGCCCAGATCTGTGACTCTGTGCCTGTGTGTATAACGCTGGGCGTGGCTAGGAGCTCTCATTGGGTTAGTGGCAGGTCTATCACACCCAGTCCACAGCTGATTGGGGGAGAAATGCCCTCCCACACAGGTTACATCCAATGGGAGACTCTGCCCTTTGGCTGCTGTGTTTTCCCAGAACAGGATTAAGAATGGGACTGATGGAGCTGCAGCTTCAGCCCCACAACCCAAAATAGGCCCACTGCATCTGCAGCAACACACCCTCCGACACTTTACACACATATACTGATACAAATTCGAAAAGGGGGCGTGGCCACGGGTACAGGGACGTGGCCACGCCACTTTTCCTATACTATTAATGGAATTTGAAGATGAAAAATCGGTACAGACCATAAAAAAAAAGGTACTGTACCTGCCAAAAAGGTACGGCTCTAGGGTATGCCACTGCATCTGCAGCAAGTCTGCTGTAGATAGGGGAGAAAAAAAAATAGGATTTTGGTTACCTACCGGTAAATCCTTTTCACGTAGTCCGTAGAGGATGCTGGGGTCCACATTAGTACCATGGAGTATAGATGGGTCCACCAGGAGCCATTGGCACTTTAAGAGTTTGAGAGTGTGGGCTGGCTCCTCTCTCTATGCTCCTCCTACCTGACTCAATCTAGAAACTGTGCCCGAGGAGACGGACATCTTCGAGAGAAGGATTTAACACAGATAGTGGTGAGATTCATACCAGCTCACACATACAAGGCACATCAAGCTAACTTAAGGTGGCCATCCACTACTCAGACTTGTCTGAACTGCAGATAGCATCAGATTTCTCTTGAACTCTCCCAGGAGCATCCTGGGAATTGGATCAGACCCTGGCTTTAATTTTCATTACATTCACTTCAGATATATCTGATGCAATATATAATGTGCCAGATCGCATCAGATATATCTGATGCACACATGCTACATGCGATTGATCTGATGCTGCTGCTGCCGCTGTTCCCCCTCTTGGTGGGTGGGAGTGGCTAGGGAGATGCCAGTCAAGTGACGCTTCAGATGAATCTGATCAGATACATCTGAAGTAAAAAAAACAATCCGATGTGCACCTGTTTTCTTCAGATTCAGATAAATAGGGGCAGCCTCAGAGATCTGTAGTTCAGATATATCTGACACGGGAGTGCGCATCGGATCGGAAGAGCCATCCGATGTGACACTTTTCTTCAGATATGACGGTCAGATGTGTCGAAATCTGAAGAAAACTGCCCAAATCGGACTAGTGGATGGGGGCCTTTAGCTTGAAAACTCAGCAACCGCTGAAACAAGTAATAATGCAGTACTCAACTAAAACGAAGTAGTACTGAACCCAATAACGCTAGCAGGAAAACAAAGCACTGGGTGGGCGCCCAGCATCCTCTTTGGACTACGAGAAAAGGATTTACCGGTAGGTAACCAAAATCCTATTTTCTCTTACGTCCTAGAGGATGCTGGAGTCCACATTAGTACCATGGGGATGTACCAAAGCTCCCAGAACGAGAGGGAGAGCGCGGAGGCTCCTGCAGAACTGATTGACTGAACTTAAGATCATCAGAGGCCAAAGTATCAAACTTGTAGAACTTTGCAAACGTGTTCGACCCAGTTGCAGCTCGGCAAAGTTGTAAAGCCGAGACACCTCAGGCAGCCGCCCAGGAAGAACCCACCTTACGAGTAGGAGTGGGCCTTAACAGATGTAGGACACGGCAATCCTGCTGTAGAATACACATGCTGGATAGCGAACCTGATCCAGCAAAAGATAGTCTGCTTAGAAGCAGGACACCCAAGTTTCTTGGGATCAAACAGGACAAACAAAGAGTCCGATTTTCTGTGACGAGCAGCACTCTTCACATGGATTTTAAGAGCCCTTACAACATCC
Organism: Pseudophryne corroboree; assembly: GCF_028390025.1. Classification (NCBI taxonomy): domain Eukaryota; kingdom Metazoa; phylum Chordata; class Amphibia; order Anura; family Myobatrachidae; genus Pseudophryne; species Pseudophryne corroboree. The sequence continues at coordinate 83,594,032 of NC_086451.1, forward strand.
AAGGACTTTGACGAAACTGAGGAGTCAGTAGCCACTGGCACCACAATAGGTTGGCTGATATGAAATGCTGACACAACCTTCGGAAGGAACTACTGACGTGTCCGGAGCTCAGCTCTATCTTCATGGAAGATCAAGTATGGGCTTTCACATGACAAAGCCCCCAACTCCGACACACGTCTAGCAGACAATAAGGCCAACAAAGTGACAGCCTTCCATGTGAGAAACTTGACCTCAACCTCCGTTAGAGGCTCGAACCAATCCGATTGGAGGAAGTGTAACACCATGTTAAGATACCAGGGTGCCGTAGGTTGGATGTGCAGAACTCTCTTCAAAAGAGTATGAACCTCAGGGAGGGCAGCCAACCGTTTCTGGAAGAAATGGATAGGGCCGACATCTGGACCTTTACGGATCCCAACTTGAGGCCCATATTCACACCTGCTTGCAGGAAGAGGAGAAAACATCCCAGTTGAAACTCCACCATAGGAAATTTCTTAGACTCACACTAAGATACATATTTTTTCCAAATACGATGGTAATGTTTAGACGTTACTCCATTCTTAGCCTGTATCAGGGTAGGAATAACCTTGTTCGGAATGCCCTTCAGGCGTTCAACCTCCATGCCGTCAAACGTAGCCGCAGTAAGTCTTGATAGGCGAACGGCCCCTGCTGCAGCAGGTCCTCCCGGAGAGGAAGAGGCCTCAGCTCTTCTTGCAGTAGATTCAGAAGGTCCACGTACCAAGCCCCTCTAGGCCAGTCTGGGGCAATGAGGATCGCTTGAACCCTTGTTCTCCTTATGAGCTTTAGGATTCTTGGGATGAGTGGTGGAAACACGTACACTGACTGGAACACCCACGGAGACACCAGGATATCCACTGCCACTGCCTATGGGTCCCTTAACCAGGAACAATAACGTCGAAGCTTCTTGTTGAGAGGACAGGCCATCATCTCTATTTGGGGTAAACCCCAAAGATCTGTTATTTCCTTGAACACCTCCGGATGAAGTCCCCACTCTCCTGGATGGAGATCGTGTCTGCTGAGGTAGTCTGCTTCCCAGTTGTATACTCCCGGAATGAAGATGGCTGACAGCGCTAACGCGTGCTATTCTGTCCAGAAGAGTATTCTTGTCACCTCTGACATTGCCGCTCTGCTCTTCGTTTCGCCTTGTCGGTTTATGTAAGCCACTGTTGTTAAGTTGTCCGACTGCACTTGAATGGCTCGATTTCTCAGAAGAGGGGCCGCCTGAAGAAGACCATTGTAGATGGCTCTTAGTTCCAGGATGTTGATGGGCAGGCCGGCATCCAGGCTTGACCACCGTTCTTGTAAGGTTACTCCTTGAGTGACTGCTCCCCAGCCCTGAAGGCTCACATCCGTGGTTAGAAGGACCCATCCCTGAATCCCGAACCTGCGTTCCTCCAGAAGGTGAAGCAATTGGAGCCACCAGAGGAGTGAAATCCTGGCCTTTGGCGACAGGCGAATTCTCTGGTGCATGTGGAGGTGAGATCCCGACCACTTGTCTAGGAGATCCAGTTGGAAGGTCCGAGCGTGGACCTCCCGTACTGGAGAACCTCGTAAGAGGCCACATTTTTCCTAATAGGCAAATGCATTGATGAACCGACATCCGAGGTGGCTTCAGGACATCCCGGACCATGGCTTGTATCACCAACGCCTTTTCCTGCGCAAAAAACATCCTCTGCACTTCCGTATCCAGGATCATTCCCAGAAATGACAACCTCTGGGTTGGTTCCAAATGTGACTTTGGAAGGTCCAGAATCCAACCGTGACTCTGGAGCAGCCACGTTGTGAGGACAATGGACTGCCGCAGCCTCTCCTGGGACGATGCCTTTATCAGCAGGTCGTCCAAATATGGAATGATGTTCACACTCTGCTTGCGGAGGAGAATCATAATTTCCGCTATCTCCTTGGTAAACACCCTCGGTGTTGTGGAGAGGCTGAATGGCAGTGCCTGGAACTGGAAAGGACAGTCCAGCAATGCGAAGCGGAGATCAGCCTGATGCGGCAGCCAGATCGGAATGTGGAGGTACGCATCCTTGATATCCAGGGATACCAGGAATTCCCCTTCTTCCAGACCTGATATCACCACCCTGAGAAACTCCATCTTGAACTTGAATTCCTTTAGAAAGGGGTTCAATGATTTTAGGTTCAGAATGGGCCTGACTGAACCATCCGGTTTTGGTACCACGAAAAGGCTTGAATAGTAACCATTGTTCAGCATGTGAGGTGGTACTGGCACAATGACCTGTGCCTCTACCAGCTTTTGGACAGCGTCTTGTAGTACAGTGCTGTCCTCCAACAGAGTTGGCAAGCCTGACTTAAAAAAAAAAGATGAGGAGGGAGACTTTGAAATTCCAGACCTTATCCCTGAGACACAACATCTACCACCCAGCGATCCAGGCCAGACGATACCCTGACATGACTGAAGTGTCTGAGTCTCGCTCCCACTGGCCACACCACCGGGGCGTGCAGTCCACCGTCATGCGGAGGACTTTGGCGTACCCGAAGCAGGCTTTTGTTCCTGGGAACCTGCAGCGGCAGGTTTCTTGGACTTAACCTGACCTCCCCTGAAGAAGGTATTGGAAGTTCTGGCCTTTTTAGGCTTGGTAGGCCGAAAGGACTGTGTTGCAGATGGAGAGAGAGATTTCTTCGGAGCAGGGGCTGCTGAGGAATGAAACGGAGACTTACCCGCTGTAGCGGTGGATATCCACGCATCTAGAGCTTCCGCAAAGAGAGCCTGACCTGTATAGGGTAGGGACTCCACACTTCTTCTGGATTCCGCGTCGACTGAAATAGACATGGAAGATATTCCCACAGCCATGGAACCCATGCCTTTCATGGATTCTACCATAAAACCCGTATCCAAATCCTCAAGTAAGGTACCCGACCACTTTACTATTGCCTTTGCAATCCATGCAGTAGCAATAGTGGGATGTAACATGGCTCCTGAAGCAGTATACATTGATTTAAGCGTGTTATCAATTTTCCTATCAGCCGGCTCCTTTAAGGCGGTAGATCCTGGAACAGGTAAAACCACCTTCTTTGAGAGTCTGGACACAGAGGCATTAACAATTGGCGGGTTTTCCCATTTTTTCCTATCCTCCTCAGGGAAAGAAAATTCCACCTGGACCCTTTTAGGGATCTGGAATTTTTTCTCAGGGTTAACCCATGCTTTTTCAAATATCACACTGATAGGTACTTATTTAAGCGAGGAAGTAGTCTGTGACCGATTAAAACATTTAAAGATTAATAAATCACCAGGGCCCGATGGCATTCATTCAAGGGTTCTAATGGAGCTTCACTCTGAACTGGCAAAACCGCTATCTTTGATCTTTAAGGATTCAGTTATATCAGGTATGGTTCCCAAAGACTGGCGTATAGCGGAAGTAGTGCCTATATTCAAAAAGGGAAGTAAAGCTGAACCAGGTAATTATAGACCAGTTAGTCTTACATCTATAGTGGGGAAAGTATTGTAAGGTATTCTAAGAGATAGTATTCAGAAGTTCCTTGAAACCAATAAGGTCATTAAAAGGAATCAACATGGGTTTATGAAGGACAGATCCTGTCAAACCAACTTACTTGGCTTTTATGAAACAGTAAGCGCAAACCTAGATCAGGGTAAAGACGTGGATGTAATCTTTTTAGACTTTGCCAAAGCGTTCGATACTGTACCACACATGAGACTTATCTACAAGCTACAAGAATCAGGGCTAGGAAGCACAATATGCACTTGGGTCAAAAACTGGTTAGATAATAGGGAGCAGCGCGTTGTGGTTAATGGATCTTTTTCAACTTGGACTGAAGTGCTAAGTGGTGTGCCGCAAGGCTCAGTATTAGGACCGCTATTGTTCAATATTTTCTTTAATGACCTAACAGAAGGTCTATAGAGCATGGTGACAATTTTTGCAGATGATACCAAATTGTGTAAGGCTATAAATACAGAGGAGGATTCCGAGTCTCTTCAGAATGACTTAGTTAAATTAGAAGCATGGGCAGCCAAATGGAGAATGCACTTCAACACAGACAAGTGTAAGGTAATGCACTGTGGTAACAAGAACAAAAATTACACCTACCTACTAAATGGGGTAAAACTAGGGGATTCTGTACTGGAAAAGGACTTAGGTGTCCTCATAGATAGCAAGCTAAGCAGTAGTACCCAAAGTAGGACTGCAGCAAAGAAGGCTAATAAGATATTAGCATGCATAAAACGGGGTATTGATGCTAGGGACGAGAGTATTATACTCCCGTTATATAAATCACTAGTGAGGCCACACCTTGAAAACGGTGTACAATTCTGGGCACCGTACTACAAAAAGGATATCCCGGAGCTTGAAAAGGTACAGAGGAGGGCGACCAAACTAATTAAGGGCATGGAGACGATGGAATACAAGGAAAGGCTTGAAAGACTAGGCATGTTTACATTGGAAAAGCGGAGACTAAGAGGGGATATGATCAACATCTACAAATATATAAGGGGACAATACACAGAGCTTGCGCGGGACCTGTTTTTGGTTAGATCAACACAGAGGACTCGTGGACACTCGCTCAGGTTAGAGAAGAGGAGATTCCGCACAATACGGCGTAAAGGCTTTTTCACGGTAAGGACAATACATGTTTGGAATTCCCTGCCCGAGGGAGTTGTAATGGCGGAATCTGTCAACACCTTTAAGAATGGGTTAGATAAATTCCTATTGGATAAGGATATCCAGGGGTATGGTGCATAGTCATGCATTATAGTTACTATAAATAGGGATAAAATGCAACGGCTGACAGCAGCATCAGTCAGAAATTTTAGTCAAATCATCATGCAAAGGAGACCACAAATAGGTTGAACTCGATGGTCAATTGTCTTTTTTCAACCTCAGATACTATGTACTATGTATAGCATTCAATTCCTTTGACGCAGGGAAGGTTAGCAATGCTTTTTTCTTTTCAGTGAAAAAAGCCCCCTCAACCTGCTCAGGTGTGGTATCATTAACATTTAACACATCCCCGATAGCCTCTATCAACAATTACACCCCCTTTGCAAGAGATGTGGACCCCCACAACACATCCCCAACACCATCTGTAGTGTCAGAATCGGTATCGATGTCGTCTTGTGCGACATGCACAAGCGCACGTTTGTGGGGGTATATAACGGGGCGTCCTGAGGTACCAGAACCAGGCCATACTGCCATAGAGCTCTATAATACCTGGGTTGCAGATTCATTACTTGCAACCCTGTCAGAAATCTGAGAAATCCAAGATTTGATAGAGGAAAACCACTCTGGTTCCCTTGCTGGTATCTGTGCTAAACCAGTGCTATCCTGATTACATGGAATGGGATCATCCTGGGAGGATAAATCCTCTGCAGCATATGACACAGTGTCCCTAGACATAGCTAAAGGAGACCATCAAACACTCCACACACACAGGTGGGGGCAGACAGAGTTTACCCCCCAAGAATGGCAAGAGAGACACAGAGATCGGAGCCAACCCACACACAGCGCTTCCAGCAAAGGGAGGCCCCTTGTCAGCGCAGACTGTGTCCCTTAATAGGAGACACAGGGGCAGATGTATTAACGTGGAGACGGCATAAGCAAGTGATAAACCAGTGAGAAATGCCATGTGATAAACACACCAGCCAATCAGCTCCAATATGTAAATTAACAGTTAGGAGCTGATTGGATTTATCATTGGTTTATCACTTCCTTATGCCTCCTCCAGGTTAATACATCTGCCCCACAGTCGGTTTACAGCTTCCCCTCCCCCTTCTACAGCCCCCTGGTACCGTGTACTGACAGTTGGAGCTGCTGTGGAGGGACCTGTTCTTCCATCCAGCACTGTGCAGGCAGGAAAATGGCACTGCTGAGTCTTCATAGATTATACTGGCCTGAGGTAAAAATTGCTGGCTGAGATCTGTGGACCCCGACAGACTTGTGGACCAGTGTGGGGGTAAGCGCTGGCTCAGGGCGCCCCTCACAGCGCCGCACCATGTGCCTCTAAACCTTCACAGGAGCGCAGTTAATACTGCTCTCCCTCCCCGTTGCCGCCGTATTCTCACCAGCCCCCCGCTTTCTAGGGGGGTCGGTGACTCACTCACCACTTCTTCAGCACCACTTCTTCTTGGCGGCATGCTGCTGGGGCGAGCGGTCCCCTGTGGCGGAGACCGATCAGACCCCTCTGGAGCTCAGTGTCCAGTCAGCGGAGACAATGGCTCAGACCCCGCAGGGCGGACACTGCTCCCCCCTTAGTCCCTCGCTGCAGGCAGGCGGTTGCCAATAGCAGAATGGCCAGTTTTCCCAGATATCACAGCATGCCCTGGCTTCCCTGGTTTCAATCATAAGGCATTTGTTATGTTCAGCGTTTGATTTGGGCTTTGGACTAGGACCACTGAGTCCTGCTGGTCACAACTGGAGGAAATGAAATTCAGAGGTTTCATTTATTTCCTCATTTAGTGCTACCTTCTAGATAGATACTGAACTAAATCTATCTATCTCACTCACTGACTGGTCACTAACTCTTACTTCCTGATAGGTCAGGAAGCTGAAATGTACCATAGGTATTCTTCAGGTGGGAAATAGGAACCTACGTAATTAGAATTTTAATAAACCTCTCCTAAGGGGATGAAAGGGGGGTTTTCATAATGACGTCATTACCAATGCACGACTTGCGTTGCATGAACAATAACGCCCAAATGGACAATTGGATCAAAGTTTGGATTACACTTCCAGTGTGTAGAATTTACTAAAATACACAAATGGTTCTGTCCTGTTTTCACTGTATCTGCTACGCCAAGAAACATGGATTAATATTTACTTACATTAAGACGTCTTAAATTTACATCTCTATAGATTTCCCAAATTTGTAACAATAATTTATAAGTACAACCGTGAAAATCAGAAATTTCCGTGTGAAGAACGGGTAGAACAGCTAGTAGAAATAATAAGCTGCAAAAAAATTTGTTTTATTGAAAGATGTAAAATAAATCACATCAAACCCTAATACCAACATTAATGTTAGAACGTATTAAAACATGGTTGATCAACACATGATTCAATCATTTTTTTTATTACATCAATAAAAAAAACATGGTTTAAACAAAACAAAAAAACGGTCTGAAAAAAAAATACACCTTTTTTTAAACTATTTTTCCTTAACCCTGCTTTCTCTATATCTTAAACAGTATAGAATTTGTACAGCGTGAAACTTTCATATACATCAACTGCCATAATGTAGGTGACCTTTAGGACTAAACTCAGCTGCACTATTGTGACATCATAGACACTGATGACATCACAGACACTGCTGACATTCCACAGCTACTTATACAGCTGCTGATGCCCCTGAACTTCACACAGCAGACACATCTTGTGATTGCTGGTTTGTTTTTTCTCTCAGTCCTGTTCTTGTCTTTGGACATAACATGGGAACTACTAGGAGAAAGAAAGCTAAACAGAAAACACGTAAATACAAAGGCAAGCAGGTAAAGAAGAGCAGGAAACAGAGCAAAAGAGCAAAAAAGCAGGCAGCTAAGAGAAAGGTGAGGAAAAATGCATTGGTTGAACATATACAAAAAGGCTGGGTCCGATTTTCGGGATTTCTGAAAAAGAAGAAAGATCAGTTCCTACATTTATGTAGAAGATTTCCAAGATTTTGGCACAGGAGAAACATGGACATTGCTCAAGATCCAGCGGAAGGATGCAACCATCCAGACATCCGACGGGGTAAGCAAATTGCACAAGAGAGTGGTACTATGCCCACCAGCCACAACAGCACAGCTACTGCCCCCTTAACAGTTGAAACATTTACTTTCCACTCGCTACTTGGAAAGGGAGGTTTTGGCAAAGTGATGCTCGCAACAGATGCTATTCGTAATGAAAGAGTGGCAGTTAAGATCTTAAAGAAGAGAGCATTACTACAAGCCCTAAAAAAGAGGCCATTAATAAAACATGAGGACATTTTGGTCGAGAGTCGAGTCCTTCAGTTGGCAAATGAAAGCAGTTTCCTAATCCATGGAAATGCGGCATTCCACACAGAGAACTATCTATACTGTGTAATGGAACTGGCTGACGGAGGGGACCTATTCCATTTTTATGATGAGAACTTTCTGGAGCCAACCACAATAACGTTTATAGCGGCAGAACTGGTCTGTGGCTTGCAGTTCATGCATTCCAGAGGAATAATACACAGAGACCTAAAATTGGGTAATGTTTTGCTGACCACAGACGGGCATGTAAAGATCACAGACTTTGGTCTTTCCCTCCTGAATACACGTGGAAAAACCAATGCCAAAGTACTTGGTGGAACACCTGCCTATATGGCTCCAGAAATTCTAACTCAACAGTCATACAGTGCAGCTGTAGACTGGTTCGCATTTGGTGTTATGATACATTTACTCGCTTTACGAGAGTACCCTTTTCCGGGAGAGAATCATGCAGAGATAATGAAGAATATCCTCACACAAGAACCACCAAATTTGTGGCTTACTGATGATGTAACAGGGGACTTTATATCCAAACTCCTTTGCAAGAACCAGTCCCGCCGGCTCGGGGTAAAGGGCAATGTGCGAAAACACCACTTCTTCTCTTCAATTAACTGGAAGATGATAGAAACTGGAAAAGCAACATCCCCAGTAATACCAGACAAGACCTCCATGTATACAGGTAAAAAACAACAAATTCATGCGCCCAACAGTGAAGCATTCAAAGAGCCAATTGCTTTCACGGACCAAAGCATTTTTGATAACACTCAATTTGTTTGCCCTAAATGGGGTGAAACATATCATAATGTGCCAATGGAAGTAGATCCTGTATCACCAGAGTATTACGACCTACTTGCTGCCTGCCTCGACGTCTACTACTAAATCTCCCGAGAGGCACAGCTCTACCATCTGCTCCGGGCCACCTCCCTGGAGGCGCGCCACCTGCTACTTCTACCTACCACCACCTGCTTGTCGCATCCTCGGCTGAGGATGCACTATGAGAGCTGGGGATTAGGGCTACTGGCGACACCCCAAGTAAAAAAAAAACGACATTAGGCAGCCACCTCATGGGTGTGTTGGAAGAGCTGCTAAGATGATAATTACTTTTTCAAATGTTAACAGTTACATCCAACTCATTGATAACTTAAGTACTTCAAAATGTAAACCCAGGCAACGCCGGGTACTTCAGCTAGTAATAGATAAACAAACTGCACTGTATCAACACTAACGGAGGCCTTAACACAAGTAGCGCCAATTGAAAGTAATGCCCCTTTCACATCGCCAAAATAACCTGGGTTTGTGATGTGAAAGCGTATACGTGTCGCACAGAGGTATGCATAGAATTGATAGAAATATAGCACACAATGGGGTAAATGTATTACCCTCCGATATGGGGAAGAACAGTATCTGCCGCTTCTCCCCCATGTAAGACACAGATAGCAGGCCGATATGTGCAGGCAATGTATGAACAGTCAGCATCACTGACCGTTCCGACACTTGCAGTTGTCAATTTCGACTGCTGCAGGTGGCGATGCCCATAGACCACAGCAGGGACAGAGCTGTGGCCGGCTCCGGAGTGCACAGGAGATCTCGCGTGAGTAGCGAGTTTCCGCGCATGCGCACAGGAGCCGGCCGGGCAGGGAGAGAACGCGTATCAGCACAGAGCTGACAGGCTGTATGCTCAGGGGGACATCGCCGGAGGGGCAGACAAAATGTTAATACATCTTGTTGATGTGCCTTCCTGCTTCACCTCAGTAACCTGTGAAAAGACAATATAAAGTGTAATTAAGACCTTGGAATAAGAGCATATAATATACGAGTTATAATAAACATAACATAAATGGATAGGATATTAATAAATTCACTAATTTTATTAAAGATATCTATTGGTACCCGTAACACATGAACACATTCATGTCTGTCAAAAATACAGATGTGTATAGGACTAAATAATAGGGCAATAAATAGGTGTTGGACAAACACCTATGAGCACTGAATCATTATAATTCACCTTTGCCACAACACCACACACAGGGGTAAATGCATGAAAAAAGTCCTAACGGATGTTATGTGCCTGTGGGCGTATCACCACATTATCGTGGTGATACGCCCGCACCCGCCGCCACAATGTATGATGTGTGTGCATGCCGATGTGGGAGGGCGTTATCTCACCTGTCCCGCGATATCGCTTCTCCCACATCGGCTAGGCTGTTATCGGCGTTGCAGTTGTGTGCATGCGCCCTTCTCCCCTGCTTCCAGACTGCGCCGCTGGCAGCCCCCGGGCGCATGCGCAATTAGGCTGTGTGGGACATCTGAATAATGTCCACGTTCAATAACGTTTTGTTAAAAAAAAAAATGTAGACTAAGCGAGCGCACATTTTGTACACATCGCCAGGCTGGGGGAGGCGAACAGGAGCATCGCGGTTAAGAGGCGAAGACTGCCAACAGAGGCAATCATACATTGCCTCTGCCCTTCGTATGTCATTCACTACTGCGGGGAAGCGGTAAGCGACGGGGGCACGCAGCTGTCACTGCACACGGCATTAACACGCCGTTCATACATTATTGGGAGGCGCTAAATGCAGCCTTTAGGTGCGCTGTGGTCATCAGAAACCACAGCGCACTTTCATACATCACCCCCAGTTACTTATATCCCAATGTGGGAAGAGAGTAACAGGAAATAATATGGATACCATATATAATTAAAACTCTAAAACAACGAGTAGATCTGGGAGGAATGACTACATCCTCCTAATATAGGGAATGAAATAAGGATCCATATGTTTATACATGCATACTTTATATAAAGGGATGGGCAATAATAATCGTATACCTGATACAACTGAATTAAATAAAACAGATAATCAATAATAATCAACCTTGCCCCATGCAAGTATAAATATATGGATCATTTTGTGGATAAATATAAAGTGTCACACAGCTCTCTCTCAGAATAATATTAGCAGTAGCTTGAATTAATCTCAATTTCCAACCCATCTGACTACTAAAAGCAGGAGACATAGGAGAAAAATTGTAATTGGCGGAAGAGAATGTCACTCAAAAGTGATAACGAATGATTGACTGATGACGGCTATATAGCTCCCCTGAGCCCGACATCCGGGTTTCCTATGATTAAGCAGAAATGCGAAACGATTGTTAATGTGTCCATGTTTTTATATTGCTACCCATTGTTGTTACAGGCGATAGCCTCCCTGTAAAATAATAAACTCCAAAAACAAACTTTTACTAAAGAAGCTCTGTAGAGCTCCCATAGCTATGACCGACTCCTCCGGGCACATTTTCTAAACCGAGTCTAGTAGCAGGAGCCAGCCCACACTCTCAAACTCTTAAAGTGCCAATGGCTCCTAGTGGACACGTCTATACCCCATGGTACTAATGTGGACCCCAACATCCTCTAGGACGCAAGAGAAAAAAATCCTTTTTCTGCAGCATCCTATGTCCTTCTGTCGGTCCACCTGCCCCCTCCGGCATCAACAATCCCTAATCCCTAACCAAGCTGCAGGTGGAACAAAAGCTGCTGCGGCCACCGGCATAGATGTGTATGAAAGCGGAGCAGCGGAAGGCTTTCATAGGCCTCCGTGCGCCGCATACTCGCTGAGCCCCGGAGCCTCCTCTGCTCGTGATGTCACAGAAGTGCCTCACAGCCACAGCCGCGCCCAGATCCCCAGAGGCCCTGACTCTGCAACACAGCACCTGGGCTGCCGGCCTGAAAGCCCCGAGATGGCTAATGTAATGGATAGAGTGGGTGATATCGCGTAGGGTAATGTATAGACGCTGAATCAATGTAAAAGGTGACAATGCTGTGCAGTGCAGCCAGGGCCGGTGCTAGGGTGTTCGGCACCCCCCTGCAAACTATAAATTTGCACCCTTGCTTACTTTACAAAGGGACAGCGCACATAATACCCCCTGTAGTAGAGACACTTACACACGTAAAGCTTACACACGTAACGCTCCCTGTACCAGTGACGCTTACACACGTAACGCCCCCTGTACCAGCGACGCTTACACACGTTACGCTCCCTGTACCAGTGCCGCTTACACACGGAACGCTCCCTGTAGCAGTGAAGCTTACATACGTAATGCCCCCTGTAGCAGTGACGCTTACACATGTAACGCTCCCCTGTAGCAGTGACGCTTAGACACGTAACGCCCTCTATACCAGTGCCGCTTAAGACACGTAACGCCCTCTGTACCAGTGCCGCTTAAGACATGTAATGCCCCTGTACCAGTGATGTTTACACAGATAACGCCCCCTCGTACCAGTGCCGATTACACACGTTACACCCCCAGTACCAGTGCCGCTTACACAAGTAACGCCCCCTGTAGCAGTGGTGCTTACACACATTATGCCGCAGTCACACACACACACATTATATTATATATATATACTCACAATTTTTGAGAGCATTACGTATTTCTACCAACAGAGAGATGGGAGAAAGACAATTGGATTCTATGTTCGATAAATTTTTAAAGAGAGGCTATGGAATTAATGATTTGATTAAGGCAAAAGCCAAGGCCATGGCAGTATCTCCTGGCTCACTATTGGCTTCCAATAAAAAGGATAACTGTTCTAATCGTCATATGTGGAGTAATCGTTACACACATATGAGTTCTTCTATTAATAAAAAAGCGAAATCTTTATGGCCAATAGTCCAATCTGATAAAAACCTTCCGGCTCTCCAGCAGAAATCGCTAATGGTATGTTATAAAAGAGGCAAGAATCTCAGGGATTACCTGGTACGGAATGACATATCAGGTATGAACAAACCCGCAAGTGGGAATGGTTGTTTCAGGTGCCCGAATTGCACCACTTGCGGGTTTTTGCAGACGGGCCCGAGCTTCCATCATCCATACACGGGTCAGAAATTTGACATTAGACACCGACTTACATGTACAAGCCGTTTTGTTGTTTATGCCATCACATGTCCATGTGCAAAGGTATATATAGGCAAAACAGAAGTTACTTTCCGTGAACGTATGGCACAACATCGGGCAGCTTTGAACTCTGGGTCGAGCGTACAACCTGTAGCACGCCATTTCGCTGAGGCGAAACACAATTTGTCTACCCTGAGATACCGTATTATAGATCATGTGCCGCCGCTTACTAGAGGTGGTGACAGGTCTGTAAAATTGTTACAACGTGAATGTGAATGGATCATGCGATTAGACACACTGGTTCCCCGTGGCATGAATGAGACGTTGGGCTTACAGGTTTTCAATTGATTGAGACTAGCACTGGTCTCTACAACGTAGCACTTATAATATCTAGTGTATGTCAAGATATGAAATTTCCTGATGTATTTGTTGCTCCTTTAATAGTGTTACTTCTATTAAGAGTATGTTATTAAAATAAGAATTTACTCACCGGTAATTCTATTTCTCGTAGTCCGTAGTGGATGCTGGGTACTCCGTAAAGACCATGGGGAATAGACGGGCTCCGCAGGAGACTGGGCACTCTAAAAGAAAGATTAGGTACTATCTGGTGTGCACTGGCTCCTCCCTCCATGCCCCTCCTCCAGACCTCAGTTAGGAAAACTGTGCCCGGAAGAGCTGACATTACTAGGAAAGGTTTTGGAATCCAGGGTAAGACTCATACCAGCCACACCAATCACACCGTACAACTTGTGATAACTATACTAAGTTAACAGTATGAACAACAAATGAGCCTCATTAACAGATGGCTCATAACAAAACCCTTTAGTTAAGCAATAACTATATACACGTATTGCAGAGAGTCCGCACTTGGGACGGGCTCCCAGCATCCACTACGTACTACGAGAAATAGAATTACCGGTGAGTAAATTCTTATTTTCTCTGACGTCCTAGTGGATGCTGGGTACTCCGTAAGGACCATGGGGATTATACCAAAGCTCCCAAACGGGCGGGAGAGTGCGGATGACTCTGCAGCACCGAATGAGCAAACTCAAGGTCCTCCTCAGCCAGGGTATCGAACTTGTAGAACTTAGCAAATGTGTTTGAACCCGACCAAGTAGCAGCTCGGCAAAGTTGTAAAGCCGAGACCCCTCGGGCAGCCGCCCAAGAAGAGCCCACCATCCTCGTGGAATGGGCTTTTACTGATTTAGGATGCGGCAGTCCAGCCGCTGAATGTGCAAGTTGAATCGTGCTACAGATCCAGAGAGCAATAGTCTGCTTTGAAGCAGGAGCACCCAGCTTGTTGGGTGCATGCAGGATAAATAGCGAGTCAGTTTTCTGACTCCAGCTGTCCTGGAAACATAGATTTTTAGGGCCCGGACTACGTCCAGCAACTTGGAATCCTCCAGGTCACGAGTAGCCGCAGGCACCACAATAGGTTGGTTCAAATGAAAAGCTGATACCACCTTTGGGAGAAATTGGGGACGAGTCCTCAATTCTGCCCTGTCCATATGGAAAATCAGATATGGGCTTTTACACGACAAAGCTGCCAATTCTGACACACGCCTGGCCGAAGCTAAGGCCAACAGCATGACCACTTTCCACGTGAGATATTTTAGCTCCACGGTTTTAAGTGGCTCAAACCAATGTGATTTTAGGAAATCCAACACAACATTGAGATCCCAAGGTGCCACTGGAGGCACAAAAGGGGGCTGAATATGCAGCACTCCCTTAACAAACGTCTGAACTTCAAGCAGTGTAGCCAGTTCTTTTTGAAAGAAAATAGACAGGGCCGAAATCTGGACTTTTATGGAACCCAATTTTAGGCCCATAGTCACTCCTGACTGTAGGAAGTGCAGAAATCGACCCAGCTGAAATTCCTCTGTTGTGAAGTTCTGGGTACCAAGTTCTTCTTGGCCAATCCGGAACAATGAGTATAGTTCTTATTCCCCTTTTTCTTATTATCCTCAGTACCTTGGGTATGAGAGGAAGAGAAGGGAACACATACACCGACTGGTACACCCACGGTGTCACTAGAGCGTCCACAGCTATCGCCTGAGGGTCCCTTGACCTGGCGCAATATCTTTTTAGCTTTTTGTTGAGGCGGGACGCCATCATGTCCACCTGTGGCCGTTCCCAGCGATTTACAATCAGCTTGAAGACTTCTGGATGAAGTCCCCACTCTCCCGGGTGGAGGTCGTGCCTGCTGAGGAAGTCTGCTTCCCAGTTGTTCACTCCCGGAATGAACACTGCTGACAGTGCTATCACGTGATTCTCCGCCCATCGAAGAATTCTTGTGGCTTGTGTCATTGCCATCCTGCTTCTTGTGCCGCCCTGGCGGTTTACATGGGCGACCGCTGTGATGTTGTCTGACTGAATCAGAACTGGTTGTTTTTGAAGCAGGGGTTCTGCTTGACTCAGGGCGTTGTAAATGGCCCTTAGTTCCAGAATATTTATGTGTAGGGAAGTTTCCTGACTCGACCATTGTCCTTGGAAGTTTCTTCCCTGGGTGACTGCCCTCCAACCTCGGAGGCTTGCATCCGTGGTCACCAGGACCCAGTCCTGTAGGCCGAATCTGCGGCCTTCGAGCAGATGAGCACTCTGCAGCCACCCCAGCAGAGACACCCTGGCCCTCGGGGACAGGGTGATCAACCGATGCATCTGGAGATGCGATCCAGACCACTTGTCTAACAGATCCCACTGAAAGATCCTTGCATGGAACCTGCCGAAGGGAATTGCTTCGTAAGAAGCTACCATCTTTCCCAGGACTCGCGTGCAGTGATGCACCGACACCTGCTTTGGTTTCAGGAGGTTCCTGACCAGAGATGATAATTCCTGGGCCTTCTCCTCCGGGAGAAACACCTTCTTCTGTTCTGTGTCCAGAATCATGCCCAAGAACAGCAGACGCGTCGCAGGAATCAGCTGTGACTTTGGGATATTCAGAATCCAGCCGTGCTGATGCAGCACTTCCTGAGATAGTGCTACGCTGACTAGCAACTGCTCTTTGGACCTAGCCTTTATAAGGAGATCGTCCAAGTACGGGATAATTATGACTCCCTTCTTTCGGAGGAGCATCATCATTTCGGCCATTACCTTGGTAAATACCCGCGGTGCCGTGGACAGACCAAACGGCAACGTCTGGAATTGGTAATGACAGTTCTGTACCACAAACCTGAGGTACTCCTGGTGAGGTGGATAAATGGGGACATGCAGGTAAGCATCCTTGATGTCCAGTGACACCATAAAATCCCCCTCTTCCAGGCTTGCAATAACCGCCCTGAGCGATTCCATTTTGAACTTGAACTTTCTTATATAAATGTTCAAGGATTTCAAATTTAGAATGGGTCTCACCGAACCGTCTGGTTTCGGTACCACAAACATTGTGGAATAGTAACCCCGTCCCTGTTGAAGGAGGGGTACCTTTATTATCACCTGCTGAAGATACAGCTTGTGAATAGCCGCCAGTGCTACCTCCCTTTCTCTGAGAGCAGCAGGCAAGGCTGATTTGAGGTAACGGCGAGGGAGAGTCGCCTGGAACTCCAGCTTGTATCCCCTGTGATACTACTTGCAGAACCCAGGGATCCACCTGTGAGCGATCCCACTGGTCGCTGAAGTTCCGGAGACGCGTCCCCACCGCACCTGGCTCCGCCTGTGGAGACCCAGCGTCATGCGGTGGACTTAGTGGAAGCAGGGGAGGATTTTTGTTCCTGGGAACTGGCTGTCTGGTGCAGCTTTTTCCCTCTCCCCTTGCCTCTGGGCAGAAAGGAAGCGCCTCTGACCCGCTTGCCTTTCTGGGGCCGAAAGGACTGTACCTGATAATACGGTGCTTTCTTAGGCTGTGAGGGAACCTGAGGTAAAAATTTCGATTTCCCAGCTGTTGCTGTGGATACGAGGTCCGAGAGACCATCCCCAAACAATTCCTCACCCTTATAAGGCAAAACCTCCATGTGCCTTTTAGAATCAGCATCACCTGTCCACTGCCGAGTCCATAATACTCTCCTGGCAGAAATGGACAATACATTTATTCTGGATGCCAGTCGGCAAATGTCCCTCTGTGCATCCCTCATATATAGGACTACATCCTTAATATGCTCTACAGTTAGTAAAATAGTATCCCTGTCGAGGGTATCAATGTTGTCAGACAGGGTATCAGACCATGCGGCTGCAGCACTACACATCCATGCCGAAGTAATTGCAGGTCTCAGTATAGTACCTGAGTGTGTATATACAGACTTCAGGATAGCCTCCTGCTTTCTATCTGCAGGCTCCTTTAAGGCGGCCGTATCCTGAGAGGGCAGTGCCACCTTTTTAGAAAAAACGTGTGAGCGCCTTATCCACCCTAGGGGATGTTTCCCAACGTAACCTATCCTTTGGCGGGAAAGGGTACGCCGCCAGTAACCTCTTAGAAATCACCAGTTTCTTATCAGGGGAACACCACGCTTCTTCACACAGTTCATTCAACTCGTCAGATGGGGGAAAAGTCACTGGCTGCTTTTTCTCCCCAAACATAATACCCTTTTTTGTGGTAACCGGGTTTATGTCAGCAATGTGTAAAACATCTTTCATAGCCGTAATCATACATCGGATGGCCCTTGTGGACTGTGCATTTATCTCATCCTCGTCGACACTGGAGTCAGACTCCGTGTCGACATCTGTGTCTGCCATCTGAGTCAGCGGGCGTTTTTGAGCCCCTGATGGCCTCTGAGACGCCTGGGCAGGTGCGGACTGAGCTGCCGACTGTCCCATGGCTGTCACGTCGTCAAACCTTTTATGTAAGGAGTTGACACTGTCGGTTAAAACCTTCCACATATCCATCCACTCCGGTGTCGGCCCCACAGGGGGCGACATCACGCTTATCGGCTCCTGCTCCGCCTCCACGTAACCTTCCTCATCAAACATGTCGACACAGCCGTACCGACACACCGCACACACACAGGGAATGCTCTGACTGAGGACAGGACCCCACAAAGTCCTTTGGGGAGACAGAGAGAGAGAGTATGCCAGCACACACCACAGCGCTATGTAATCAGGGATTTACACTAACACAAAGTGATTTTTCCCTATAGCTGCTTTACATATACAGTTTGCGCCTAAATTTAGTGCCCCCCTCTCTTTTTAACCCTTTGAGCCTGGAAACTGCAGGGGAGAGCCTGGGGAGCGGTCTTCCAGCGGAGCTGTGAAGAGGAAATGGCGCCAGTGTGCTGAGGGAGATAGCCCCGCCCCCTTCTCGGCGGACTTCTCCCGCTCTTATAATTATATTATTACGGGGGATTTTTGCACATATATAGTTTTTTAGACTATATTATGTGCTGTTTGCCAATGTAAGGTACTCTAATTGCAGCCCAGGGCGCCCCCCCCAGCGCCCTGCACCCATCAGTGACCGGAGTATGTGGTGTGCATAGGGAGCAATGGCGCACAGCTGCAGTGCTGTGCGCTACCTTAATGAAGACCGGAGTCTTCAGCCGCCGATTTTCAGGATGTTCTTCTTGCTTCTGGCTCTGCAAGGGGGACGGCAGCGCGGCTCCGGGACCGGACGATCGAGGACGGGCCCTGTGTTCGATCCCTCTGGAGCTAATGGTGTCCAGTAGCCTTAGAAGCCCAAGCTAGCTGCAAGCAGGTAGGTTCGCTTCTCTCCCCTTAGTCCCTCGTAGCAGTGAGTCTGTTGCCAGCAGATCTCACTGAAAATAAAAAACCTAACAAATACTTTCTTTACTAGAAGCTCAGGAGAGCCCCTAGTGTGCAACCAGCTCGGGCCGGGCACAGATTCTAACTGAGGTCTGGAGGAGGGGCATAGAGGGAGGAGCCAGTGCACACCAGATAGTACCTAATCTTTCTTTTAGAGTGCCCAGTCTCCTGCGGAGCCCGTCTATTCCCCATGGTCCTTACGGAGTACCCAGCATCCACTAGGACGTCAGAGAAACAAAGGTTTCACTATCTCACTCTTGCTCAACAAATTCCGTAATTCAGAGTATTCCGTATTTCGGAATATTTGTATATGGGATACTCAACCTGTGTGTATATATATATATATATATATATATATATATATATATATATATACATACACACACACACACACATATATACACACAAATACACGTACTGTGCATACATTACACATATACACAGTCACACATATACATAGTATACAGACACTGTGTATATATATATATATATATATATATATACACACACACACACACACACACACACACACACACACACACACACACTCTCTCTCTCCAGTCACTTAACTAATGAAGTCTGGCTGGCCGAAGCTGTAGCAAGCTCATCTTCCTGCTGCAGCATGGTCCAGTCTAGCTCCGCCCCTTATTTCCATCTAGCTCCGCCCCCTTTGGCTCCCGCCTGGCCATTGAATGTCACACAGGGGAGGGGGAGAGGAGGCTTTGTGCTGCTGGCGCCGAGGGGAAGAGGATGTTTTGTGCTGTCGGCAGTTGCAGGGATAGTAGCAGCAGCTCAGCACAGGGATGCAGAGTAGGGAGAACGCCTCTCCTTCCTGGTGCCTCCCTACACTGCATCCCTTTGCTGAGCGGCTAGCGCCAGGCCTGTGTGCAGTATCACTTCACACTGACTGCACAGCACTCTCACCTATTACATTGATTCAGCCAGTCAGTCAGTTCTGCCAGCCAGTCACTACTGTTAACACCAGTGTCCCAACGCGCCGCATTACAGGGAAGTAGACGCACTAGATAAACTACAGATCCCAGCAGCCTTTAGCGCCAAAGCATTCTGGCCCTAAGGGCTGCTGGGAGCTTTAGTTTATTGAGTGCATCTTCGTCCCTGTAATGCGGTGCGTTGGGTCCACGGCGAAAACCATAGTGACTGGCTGCTTGGCTGCTGTGCGAGTCTCCGGGAGAGCCACTGCCAAAGGGTGGACAGCAGCTTAGCTGCTGACAGGAGAGGCAGAAGAAGCATTACCCGCCTTTCCCCTACTCGCAGTAATTCCAGGCTCCATCAGCGGCACCCCCACACACACCCCTCCAGCACCCGCGGTAGCTCCGGAACCCCTCCCCCACCCACAGGACCCCCGCACCCGCCCCTCCCCCACCCACAGCATCAGCCCCACGTGGGGCACCCCCGCAACTGCTCCTCCCCCACCCGTGGCACCCATGCAACCTCCCCCATCCGCCCTTACCCGTTGCACCACCGCACTAGCCCCTCGCCCATCTACGGCACCACCGCAACCGCCCCTCCCCCGGCACCCCTGGATCCCATCCGCGTCTTACCTGCACCCACCACTCCCCCAACCAAAGCACCTACTATGTGATTTACCAGGCCCTGCATGCTCTGTTCACGTCGATGCAAGGGGCTGCGACCCCTTAACCACTGCACGCCCTTTGTCCGTGCAATATTTAAACACTCACACATTTATGATTGGAGGTAATATTCCATATAATAAAAATACTGCACGCCACAATTTTGTGCAAAGGTTAAGGCCCCTTACGACGGTGTGAAGAGCGCCCGTAGGACACGATGAATCACCTAATGTATATGTGTTAATAAATATTAGTGATGAGCGGGTTCGGTTCGTCGGAATCCGAACCCCCCCGAACTTCACCCTTTTTACACGGGTCCGAGGCAGACTCGGATCCTCCCGCCTTGCTCGGTTAACCCGAGCGCCCCAACGTCATCATCCCGCTGTCGGATTCTCGCGAGATTCGGATTCTATATAAAGCCGCGCGTCGCCGCCATTTTTCACTCGTGCATTGGAAATGATAGTGAGAGGACGTGGCTGGCGTCCTCTCACTTTGTTTCAGGGGGCTGCAGTGCAAATATCTTTATTCTGGGGACCAGCAGTATTATAGGAGGAGTACAGTGCAGAGTTTTGCTGACCAGTGACCACCAGTATTATACGTTGTCTGCCTGAAAAACGCTCCATATCTGTGCTCAGTGTGCTGCATATATCTGTGCTCACACTGCTTTATTGTGGGGACTGGGGACCAGCAGTATTATATAGGAGGAGTACAGTGCAGAGTTTTGCTGACCAGTGACCACCAGTATTATACGTTGTCTGCCTGAAAAACGCTCCATATCTGTGCTCAGTGTGCTGCATATATCTGTGCTCACACTGCTTTATTGTGGGGACTGGGGACCAGCAGTATTATATAGGAGGAGTACAGTGCAGAGTTTTGCTGACCAGTGACCACCAGTATTATACGTTGTCTGCCTGAAAAACGCTCCATATCTGTGCTCAGTGTGCTGCATATATCTGTGCTCACACTGCTTTATTGTGAGTACTGGGGACCACCAGTATATTATATAGGAGGAGTACAGTGCAGAGTTTTGCTGACCAGTGACCACCAGTATTATACGTTGTCTGCCTGAAAAACGCTCCATATCTGTGCTCAGTGTGCTGCATATATCTGTGCTCACACTGCTTTATTGTGGGTACTGGGGACCACCAGTATATTATATAAGAGGAGTACAGTGCAGAGTTTTGCTGACCAGTGACCACCAGTATTATACGTTGTCTGCCTGAAAAACGCTCCATATTTGTGCTCAGTGTGCTGCATATATCTGTGCTCACACTGCTTTATTGTGGGTACTGGGGACCACCAGTATATTATATAGAAGGAGTACAGTGCAGAGTTTTGCTGACCAGTGACCACCAGTATTATACGTTGATCTATTACTGGCATATAATTCCACACATTAAAAAATGGAGAACAAAAATGTGGAGGGTAAAATAGGGAAAGATCAAGATCCACTTCCACCTCGTGCTGAAGCTGCTGCCACTAGTCATGACCGAGACGATGAAATGCCATCAACGTAGTCTGCCAAGGCCGATGCCCAATGTCATAGTAGAGAGCATGTAAAATCCAAAAAAATAAAGCTCAGTAAAATGACCCAAAAATCTAAATCAAAATCGTCTGAGGAGAAGCGTAAACTTGCCAATGCGCCATTTACGACACGGAGTGGCAAGGAACGGCTGAGGCCCTGGCCTATGTTCAAGGCTAGTGGTTCAGCTTCACCTGAGGATGGAAGCACTCATCCTCCTGCTAGAAAACTTAAAAGGGTTAAGATGGCAAAAGCATAGCAAAGAACTGTGCGTTCTTCTAAATCACAAATCCCCAAGGAGAGTCCAATTGTGTCGGTTGCGATGCCTGACCTTCCCAACACTGGACGGGAAGAGCTTGCGCCTTCCACCATTTGCACGCCCCCTGCAAGTGCTGGAAGGAGCACCCGCAGTCCAGTTCCTGATAGACAAATTGAAGATGTCACTGTTGAAGTACACCAGGATGAGGATATGGGTGTTGCTGGCGCTGGGGAGGAAATTGACAAGGAGGATTCTGATGGTGAGGTGGTTTGTTTAAGTCAGGCACCCGGGGAGACACCTGTTGTCCGTGGGACGAATATGGCCATTGACATGCCTGGTCAAAATACAAAAAAATCACCTCTTCGGTGTGGAATTATTTCAACAGAAATGCGGACAACTGGTGTCAAGCCGTGTGTTGCCTTTGTCAAGCTGTAATGAAGTAGGGGTAAGGACGTTAACCACCTAGGAACATCCTCCCTTATACGTCACCTGGAGCGCATTTATCAGAAGTCAGTGACAAGTTCAAAAACTTTGGATGACAGCGGAAGCAGTCCACTGACCACTAAATCCCTTCCTCTTGTAACCAAGCTCCTGCAAACCACAGAACCAACTCGCTCAGTGTCAATTTCCTCCTTAGACAGGAAAGCCAATAGTCCTGCAGGCCATGTCACTGGCAAGTCTGACGAGTCCTCTCCTGCCTGGGATTCCTCAGATGCATCCTTGAGTGTAACGCCTACTGCTGCTGGCGCTGCTGTTGTTGATGCTGGGAGTCGATCGTCATCCCAGAGGGGAAGTCGGAAGACCACTTGTACTACTTCCAGAAAGCAATTGACTGTCCAACAGTCCTTTGCGAGGAAGATGAAATATCACAGCAGTCATCCTGCTGCAAAGCGGATAACTCAGGCCTTGGCAGCCTGGGCGGTGAGAAACGCGTGTCCGGTATCCACCGTTAATTCACAGGCAACTAGAGACTTGATTGAGGTACTGTGTCCCCGGTACCAAATACCATCTAGGTTCCATTTCACTAGGCAGGCGATACCGAAAATGTACACAGACGTCAGAAAAAGAGTCACCAGTGTCCTAAAAAATGCAGTTGTACACAATGTCCACTTAACCACGGACATGTGGACAAGTGGAGCAGGGCAGACTCAGGATTATATGACTGTGACAGCCCACTGGGTAGATGTATTGCCTCCTGCAGCAAGAACAGCAGCGGCGGCACCAGTAGCAGCATCTCGCAAACGCCAACTCGTTCCTAGGCAGGCTACGCTTTGTATCACCGCTTTCCATAAGAGGCACACAGCTGACAACCTCTTACGGAAACTGAGGAACATCATCACAGAATGTCTTACCCCAATTGGACTCTCCTGGGGATTTGTGACATCGGACAACGCCACCAATATTGTGCGTGCATTACATCTGGGCAAATTCCAGCACGTCCCATGTTTTGCACATACATTGAATTTGGTGGTGCAGAATTATTTTAAAAACGACAGGGGCGTGCAAGAGATGCTGTCGGTGGCCCGAAGAATTGCGGGCCACTTTCGGCATTCAGCCACCGCGTGCCGAAGACTGGAGCACCAGCAAACAGTCCTGAACCTGCCCTGCCATCATCTGAAGCAAGAGGTGGTAACGAGGTGGAATTCAACCCTCTATATGCTTCAGAGGATGGAGGAGCAGCAAAAGGCCATTCAAGCCTATAAATCTGCCTACGATATAGGCAAAGGAGGGGGAATGCACTTGACTCAAGCGCAGTGGAGAATGATTTCAACGTTGTGCAAGGTTCTGCAACCCTTTGAACTTGCCACACGTGAAGTCAGTTCAGACACTGCCAGCTTGAGTCAGGTCATTCCCCTCATCAGGCTTTTGCAGAAGAAGCTGGAGACATTGAAGGAGGCGCTAAAACAGAGCGATTTCGCAAGGCATGTGGGACTTGTGGATGGAGCCCTTAATTCGCTTAACCAGGATTCACGGGTGGTCAATCTGTTGAAATCAGAGCACTACATTTTGGCCACCATGCTCGATCCTAGATTTAAAACCTACGTTGTATCTCTCTTTCCGGCAGACACAAGTCTGCAGAGGTTCAAAGACCTGCTGGTGAGAAAATTGTCGAGTCAAGCGGAACGTGACCCGTCAACAGCTCCTCCTTCACATTCTCCCGCAACTGGGGGTGCGAGGAAAAGGCTAAGAATTCCGAGCCCACCCACTGGCGGTGATGCAGGGCAGTCTGGAGCGAGTGCTGACATCTGGTCCGGACTGAAGGATCTGCCAACGATTACTGACATGTCGTCTACTGTCACTGCATATGATTCTGTCACCATTGAAAGAATGGTGGAGGATTATATGAGTGACCGCATCCAAGTAGGCACGTCAGACAGTCCGTACGTATACTGGCAGGAAAAAGAGGCAATTTGGAGGCCCTTGCACAAACTGGCTTTATTTTACCTAAGTTGCCCCCCCTCCAGTGTGTACTCCGAAAGAGTGTTTAGTGCAGCCGCTCACCTTGTCAGCAATCGGCGTACGAGGTTACTTCCAGAAAATGTGGAGAAGATGATGTTCATCAAAATGAATTATAATCAATTCCTCCGTGGAGACATTCACCAGCAGCAATTGCCTCCAGAAAGTACACAGGGACCTGAGATGGTGGATTCCAGTGGGGACGAATTAATAATCTGTGAGTAGGGGGATGTACACAGTGAAAGGGGTGAGGAATCGGACGATGAGGAGGTGGACATCTTGCCTCTGTAGAGCCAGTTTGTGCAATGAGAGATTGATTGCTTCTTTTTTGGTGGGGGCCCAAACCAACCCGTCATTTCAGTCACAGTCATGTGGCAGACCCTGTCGCTGAAATGATGGGTTCGTTAAAGTGTGCATGTCCTGTTTATACAACATAAGGGTGTGTGGGAGGCCCCAAGGACAATTCCACCTTGCACCTCTTTTTTCTTTCATTTTTCATTGCATCATGTGATGTTTGGGGACTATTTTTTTGAAGTGCCATCCTGCCTGACACTGCAGTGCAACTCCTAGATGGGCCAGGTATTTGTGTCGGCCACTTGGGTCGCTTAGCTTAGTCACACAGCTACCTCATTACGCCTCTTTTTTTCTTTGCATCATGTGCTGTTTGGGGACTATTTTTTTGAAGTGCCATCCTGTCTTACACTGCAGTGCCACTCCTAGATGGGCCAGGTGTTTGTGTCGGCCACTTGGGTCGCTTAGCTTAGTCACAACAGCTACCTCATTGCGCCTCTTTTTTTCTTTGCATCATGTGCTGTTTGGGGACTATTTTTTTGAAGTGCCATCCTGTCTGACACTGCAGTGCCACTCCTAGATGGGCCAGGTGTTTGTGTCGGCCACTTGGGTCGCTTAGCTTAGTCACACAGCTACCTCATTGCGCCTCTTTTTTTCTTTGCATCATGTGCTGTTTGGGGACTATTTTTTTGAAGTGCCATCCTGTCTGACACTGCAGTGCCACACCTAGATGGGCCAGGTGTTTGTGTCGGCCACTTGGGTCGCTTAGCTTAGTCATCCAGCGACCTGGGTGCAAATTTTAGGACTAAAAATAATATTGTGAGGTGTTCAGAATAGACTGAAAATGAGTGTAAATTATGGTTATTGAGGTTAATAATACTATGGGATCAAAATGACCCCCAAATTCTATGATTTAAGCTGTTTTTGAGGTTTTTTTGTAAAAAAACACCCGAATCCAAAACACACCCGAATCTGACAAAAAAATTTCAGGGAGGTTTTGCCTAAACGCGTCCGAATCCAAAACACGGCCGCGGAACCGAATCCAAAACCCGAAAAATTTCCGATGCACATCACTAATACATATATATATATATATATATATATATTTTACTGTCCCTATTTGTAATAAATAATAAGATATCAATGCCACTGTTGCCATTTATAGGTTCTAATAGTTCTACACTGCACCTGCAGTTGCCATGGATGGGGGTGGAGGGTTTGGAGCAGTTCAGGGAAAGAGCGAGCAGGAGAGGGCAACCTATGTGTGGGGTGGGGTGTATTTTGGAGCCGTGAGGGGAGCGAGCAGGAGAGGGTAAACTGTGGAGGAGAGGGGATCGGGGGTGCTGCAGATGGGGAAGAGGGTAGGGTTGAAGCAGTTTGGGAAAGAGTGAGCAGGAGAGAGGAACATGTGTGTGTGTGTGTGTGTGTGTGTCAGGGGCGGATTTAGACTTTTCTTTGAGGGGGGGGGGGGGGGGGAGACACGATTTAAGAATTAATCCCGATTCCTCCTCCCACTTCCAGTCCTAACTCCTCCTATCTTCAGGCAGTGATCTCAAATCATAGCTTTGTGTATCCATTCATTATTTATCTTTTTGCTTCTTCTATCCCTTTTATTTCCCTTTCTTTGAAATTATCCCTCTCTTCTCCCTTGTCATTATGACCCTTTCTAAGCGCTCTGCCCTCTCCCCCTTGCGGCTCCATGAGGCAGCTCACCTTCTTACCTCACCCCTTGTCTCTACAATGTAATGACTATATATATATATATATATATATATATATATATATATATATATATCTATCCATTAAGTCCACACTCACTGCTGCAGTCCACAACATAGGCGGTGCTCCATAAAGGGCTCCCAAGAAGTCCAAAATATATCCAGAAAAAGTACAGGCACTCACCACTTCCTTGAAAATAGAGAAATTTATTGCCACTCACAGGTATGTCTCACATAGAGACGGTCAGCATGTCAGCATATCGTGTCGACGTTTCGGCTCCATCTGAGCCTTTTTCAAGACAGAAAGAATCACAACAGGTGTATACCCAGCAGCCCATACCACACACTGCACCCTGGATCACTTATATAGCAAAGGCACCTCACAAATCCCGCCCCTCAATTATCCAACAGGAAATGACCATACTGGTCAATGCACAGTATCTAGTTAATAGTGGACTGTAAAGCCATCGACTGTGTCATGACAATTAGATGGAATTGCTATGTATAGGTATAAATGTAGAGAATATACAACACAAAAACGGCTAATCGCGGCAAATTGCCGCGATGCCGGAAATGGCGTGCGTTCCACTGGCCGTGGAACGCACACCTGACTCACGTACTTCCGGAAGCGCTATGCGTTCCACCGCTGTGGAGCGCAACCACATGACCGGAATATCGGAGCTAAATAAGACGGCTGCCAGCCGTCGCTAGGCAGCCGAATGTAACACATGCAGGGATATGATACAACTATACCTGCACGTTACCAGACCACTGCGTAAATAGAACAACTTTAAGCTCAAAAAGACTAATAAACGTGTAATAAAATTGCATATGAACCACATGGTGATCCCAGGTGCACAATATACTGCAATAATAAATGTGGATATGTTTACTTAATAAATCTAAAGACTCAATGTATTCATCATATAAACAACTTGTAACTCATTCAGTTAGAAATTGACACCACAAAAAAAAAAAAAAAAAAGAACTTTGTTTTGTAAGGCATACCTAAGGTCACCGAACATTATCGAGATGGCCCGCCCACCTTCCCCTAGATGTAAAGGCCCACCAGGACAACAAGGAGAGAATGGGAAAAATAAAAAATAGAAATAAAAAAATATATATATGCACCCCAGGGCACAATGTGGTTCATATTGGAACTTGTGGTGTGACCTATGTCACAAAAGCGATCCAGGGTGCACACCAACACAGAAAGATTAAAAAAGACAAACATTTATAGCATCATGCAAAAATGCATAATAAACTCCAAAGAATTTTTTTATATAATTAAAAAAATATTAAATACTAATTATTATTCAATGATAGCCCTATCCGAGAAAAATATTAAATGGGTTAGCCTCGTTTAACCCCCGAGGGGCTAGAGTGTCCCTTCACGTTGGCGTAATTGCCTTTCCCAGTCACCCCCGCGAGGAGGTCTCGGTACGTGATCTATCAACATACACTTCAAACTGGATATCGAATGCCCTCTGGTCACGAAATGCTGTGCCACCGGTTTATCGGACACCTTAGAGACCAATGCAGCTCGAATTGATGTGCGATGGTTGGCCATCCTGTCACGAAAATTTCTTGTTGTCATACCAACATAGTAATATCCGCAAGGACACACAATGATGTAGATTACATGGTCCATAGTGCAATGTAACCGCTGGCGGATCTTGATCTGTCGACCGCTATGTGGGTGTGCGAAGCTCGCACCAGACATCATTGATCGACAAGTGGTACAATTGGGGCACCGATAACAGCCTTTCTTGCTGTCCGGTAACCAAGTCTTATTAGTGGCTAACGGCTGTAGAGTTGGGCGCATTAACAATTGTCTGAGATTTTTACCACGTCTATAAGCACAGAGTGGTGGCTGTAAGTTTGACCCTTTAAACACTGGGTCTGAGGCCACAATCGGTCAATGTTTCCGCAGCACTTTTTCAGACTGTGACGAAGCAATATCGTATGTAGATGCAAATATCATTCTGTTAGTGGATCCCTTAGCGCCATGGCTGTTGGGGTGGGAGTGCCTGTACCTTGCTTTGTTGAGACATCTTGCGACAGTTTTCTTGGTGTAACCACGTTCATAAAATCTCTCTGCCATCACCTTGATCTGTAGCTCAGTGTCCTCATGTAGGGTGTTATTGCGTAACACACGCATGAACTGCGAGATCGGTAGGCTCTCTTTGAGATGAACGGGGTGGTGACTGGAGGCATGGAGGAGTGTGTTTCTATCGGTCTCCTTTCTAAAGAGGGTCGAGGCAAGTCTTCCTTTGTGACGAAAAAGGGTCACATCTAAAAAATTCACCTTATCACGGTTAATGTGATAGGTGAAACGGATAGGGCTATCCAAGCTGTGGAGGTAGTCAACCATCTCATAGAACTCTGTGTCGGTCCCTAGCCAAATAATGAAAACATCATCGATGTAGCGAACAAAAAATAAACACTTAGACCCAAACCTAGGTATGATGTTACTGGATTCATATTTATGCATGTACAAATTAGCATACGATGGGGCCAAATTTGACCCCATCGCAGTACCACTGCATTGAATGTAGAAATCATTACCGTAAGAAAAATGGTTCTTTTTTAGTACCAGCCCAGCGAGGTCAAGTAGAAATTCAGATGGGGGACCCTCATATGGCCCCGCAAATAAGGCATCTCGCATAGCCTCAAGGCCTTCCTTATGCGGAATAACTGTATATAAGGACTGGATATCCATAGTTATTAACCATGTATCATCAGGTATTGGGCCAAGTGAATCAATTTTGTCGAGCAAATCCGTAGTATCCCTGATATAACTAGGCATCATGGTGACAAGTGGTTGGAGAAAAGAATCGATGAAAATTGCTAGCGGCTGTAAAACAGAACCCATCGCCGAAATAATCGGACGACCGGGAGGGTCGCTCATCGATTTATGTACTTTTGGTAGTGTGTAGATGATTGGACATACTGGATTATCTACAGTTAAGTAGCCAGATATTTTATGGTCCAACCATCCACACACCAAAGCTTGAGTAATGGTAGTGTCCACTGATTTTTTAATTTGTAACATGGGGTTACCCCTGCACTTGACATATACTTTGGAGTCCGCCAGTTGCCTAAGTATTTCAGCATTATACTTTCGCCAATCCTGCACCACCACGGCACCGCCCTTATCTGCCTGTCGGATTACTATCTGTTCATTGTTTATTAAACTCTTCAATGCATCCCTCTGAGCAGGAGAGAGATTGCTGTACCGCGGTGGTGCAGTCTCGGCATGCATATCGCTGTCGGTTAACCGAAGAAATGTGCGTATGCTTGGATTGGTAGACTGAGGATCAAAAGCACTTGGTCTGGCCAATCCAGTAACTTGGGTCACTTCATTTGTCTTATTGGAAAAGAATTCCCGCAACCTAAGCTTTCTCCCAAATTTGTAATGGTCCACAGCCCACCCAAATTTATTATGTGGGACAGTGGGAACAAATGAAAGACCTAGGGCTAGAATTTCAGTTTCCACAGCTGAAAGTTTATAAGCTGACAGATTAAAGACAGTGTCTACTGGTATTTTCTTGGGCGTCCCCTTCGCCTTGTGGCCACCCCTCCTCGAGGGGAACCTCGTTCTGTGTTTCTGTTGGGGTTTAAATTGGTCCGGGCGTTCCTCCCTAAAAAAGCACCAGAGGGAGGTCTATTGTCAGTAACCTCACTCTCTGAGTTAGATTTAGATGAGGAATTATCCAGGGGGCCCTGATATCCACCTCTGTTATATAGGCGCAAATGAAGTGACCCAAGTTACTGGATTGGCCAGACCAAGTGCTTTTGATCCTCAGTCTACCAATCCAAGCATACGCACATTTCTTCGGTTAACCGACAGCGATATGCATGCCGAGACTGCACCACCGCGGTACAGCAATCTCTCTCCTGCTCAGAGGGATGCATTGAAGAGTTTAATAAACAATGAACAGATAGTAATCCGACAGGCAGATAAGGGCGGTGCCGTGGTGGTGCAGGATTGGCGAAAGTATAATGCTGAAATACTTAGGCAACTGGCGGACTCCAAAGTATATGTCAAGTGCAGGGGTAACCCCATGTTACAAATTAAAAAATCAGTGGACACTACCATTACTCAAGCTTTGGTGTGTGGATGGTTGGACCATAAAATATCTGGCTACTTAACTGTAGATAATCCAGTATGTCCAATCATCTACACACTACCAAAAGTACATAAATCGATGAGCGACCCTCCCGGTCGTCCGATTATTTCGGCGATGGGTTCTGTTTTACAGCCGCTAGCAATTTTCATCGATTCTTTTCTCCAACCACTTGTCACCATGATGCCTAGTTATATCAGGGATACTACGGATTTGCTCGACAAAATTGATTCACTTGGCCCAATACCTGATGATAATAAGAATTTACTTACCGATAATTCTATTTCTCGGAGTCCGTAGTGGATGCTGGGGTTCCTGAAAGGACCATGGGGAATAGCGGCTCCGCAGGAGACAGGGCACAAAAAGTAAAGCTTTAGGATCAGGTGGTGTGCACTGGCTCCTCCCCCTATGACCCCCCTCCAAGCCTCAGTTAGGATACTGTGCCCGGACGAGCGTACACAATAAGGAAGGATTTATGAATCCCGGGTAAGACTCATACCAGCCACACCAATCACACTGTACAACCTGTGATCTGAACCCAGTTAACAGTATGATAACAGCGGAGCCTCTGAAAGATGGCTCACAACAATAATAACCCGATTTTTGTAACTATGTACAAGTATTGCAGATAATCCGCACTTGGGATGGGCGCCCAGCATCCACTACGGACTCCGAGAAATAGAATTATCGGTAAGTAAATTCTTATTTTCTCTATCGTCCTAGTGGATGCTGGGGTTCCTGAAAGGACCATGGGGATTATACCAAAGCTCCCAAACGGGCGGGAGAGTGCGGATGACTCTGCAGCACCGAATGAGAGAACTCCAGGTCCTCCTTAGCCAGGTTATCAAATTTGTAGGATTTTACAAACGTGTTTGCCCCTGACTAAATAGCCGCTCGGCAAAGTTGTAAAGCCGAGACCCCTCGGGCAGCCGCCCAAGATGAGCCCACCTTCCTTGTGGAATGGGCATTTACATATTTTGGCTGTGGCAGGCCTGCCACAGAATGTGCAAACTGAATTGTATTACACATCCAACTAGCAAAAGTCTGCTTAGAAGCAAGAGCACCCAGTTTGTTGGGTGCATACAGGATAACAGCAAGTCAGTTTTCCTGACTCCAGCCGTCCTGGAACCTATATTTTCAGGGCCCTGACCACATCTAGCAACTTGGAGTCCTCCAAGTCCCTAGTAGGCGCAAGACACCACAATAAGCTGGTTCAGGTGAAACACTGACACCACCTTAGGGAGAGAACTGGGGACGAGTCCGCAGCTCTGCCCTGTCCGAATGGACAAACAGATATGGGCTTTTTTGAGAAAAAAACCACCAATTTGACACTCGCCTGGTCCAGGCCAGGTCCAAGAGCATGTTCACTTTTCATGTGAGATGCTTCAAATCCACAGATTTGACTGGTTTTAAACCAATGTGTTTTGAGGAATCCCAGAACTACGTTGAGATCCCACAGTGCCACTGGAGGCACAAAAGGGGGTTGTATATGCAATACTCCCTTGACAAACTTCTGGACTTCAGGAACTGAAGCCAATTCTTTCTGGAAGAAAAATCGACAGGGCCGAAATTTGAACCTTAATGGACCCCAATTTGAGGCCCATAGACACTCCTGTTTGCAGGAAATGCAGGAATCGACAGAGTTGAAATTTCTTCGTGGGGCCTTCCTGGCCTCACACCACGCAACATATTTTCGCCACATGTGGTGATAATGTTGTGCGGTCACCTCCTTTCTGGCTTTGACCAGGGTAGGAATGACCTCTTCCTGAATGCCTTTTCCCTTAGGATCCGGCGTTCCACCGCCATGCCGTCAAACGCAGCTGCGGTAAGTCTTGGAACAGACATGGTACTTGCTGAAACAAGTCCCTTCTTAGCGGCAGAGGCCATAAGTCCTCTGTGAGCATCTCTTGAAGTTCCGGGTACCAAGTCCTTCTTGGCCAATCCGGAGCCATGAGTATAGTTCTTACTCCTCTACGTCTTATAATTCTCAGTACCTTAGGTATGAAAAGCAGAGGATGGAACACATACACCGACTGGTACACCCACGGTGTTACCAGAACGTCCACAGCTATTGCCTGAGGGTCTCTTAACCTGGCGCAATACCTGTCCCGTTTTTTGTTCAGACGGGACGCCATCATGTCCACCTTTGGTAATTCCCAACGGTTTACAATCATGTGGAAAACTTCCCCATGAAGTTCCCACTCTGCCGGGTGGAGGTCGTGCCTACTGAGGAAGTCTGCTTCCCAGTTTCCATTCCCGGAATGAAACACTGCTGACAGTGCTATCACATGATTTTCCGCCCAGCGAAAAGTCCTTGCAGTTTTTGCCACTGCCCTCCTGCTTCTTGTGCCGCCCTGTCTATTTACGTGGGCGACTGCCGTGATGTTTTATCCCACTGGATCAATACCGGCTGACCTTGAAGCAGAGGTCTTGCTAAGCTTAGAGCATTATAAATTTACCCTTAGCTATATTTATGTGGAGAAAAGTCTCCAGACTTGATCACACTCCCTGGAAATTTTTTCCTTGTGTGACTGCTCCCCAGCCTCTCGGGCTGGCCTCCGTGGTCACCAACATCCAAAACTGAATGCCGAATCTGCGGCCCTCTAGAAGATGAGCACTCTGTAACCACCACAGGAGAGACACCCTTGTCCTTGGATATAGGGTTATCCGCTGATGCATCTGAAGATGCGATCCGGACCATTTGTCCAGCAGATCCCACTGAAAAGTTCTTGCATGAAATCTGCCGACTGGAATTGCTTCGAAGGAAGTCACCATTTTTTTACCATGGCCCTTGTGCAATGATGCACTGATTTTAGGAGGTTCCTGACTAGCTCGGATAACTCCCTGGCTTTCTCTTCCGGGAGAAACACCTTTTTCTGGACTGTGTCCAGAATCATCCCTAAGCACAGGAGACTTGTTGTCGGGATCAGCTGCGATTTTGGAATATTTAGAATCCACCCCTGCTGTTGTAACAGTATCCGAGATAGTGCTACTCCGACCTCCAACTGTTCCCTGGACTTTGCCCTTATCAGGAGATCGTCCAAGTAAGGGATAATTAAGACGCATTTTCTTCGAAGAAGAACCATCATTTCGGCCATTACCTTGGTAAAGACCCGGGGTGCCGTGGACAATCCAAACGGCAGCGTCTGAAACTGATAGTGACAGTTCTGTACCACGAACCTGAGGTACCCTTAGTGATAAGGGCAAATTTGGGACATGGAGGTAAGCATCCCTGATGTCTCGGGACACCATATAGTCCCCTTCTTCCCGGTTCGTTATCACTGCTCTGAGTGACTCCATCTTGATTTGAACCTTTGTAAGTGTTCAAATTTTTTTAGATTTAGAATAGGTCTCACCTAGCCTTCTGGCTTCAGTACCACAATATAGTGTGGAATAATACCCCTTTTCTTGTTGTAGGAGGGGTAATTTAATTATCACCTGCTGGGAATACAGCTCGTGAATTGTTTCCCATACTGCCTCCTTGTCGGAGGGAGACCTTGGTAAAGCAGACTTCAGGAGCCTGCGCAGGGGAAACGTCTCGACATTCCAATCTGTACCCCTGGGATACTACTTGTAGGATCCAGGGGTCCTGTACGGTCTCAGCGTCATGCTGAGAGCTTGTCAGAAGCGGTGGAACGCTTCTGTTCCTGGGAATGGGCTGCCTGCTGCAGTCTTCTTCCCTTTCCTCTATCCCTGGGCAGATATGACTCTTATAGGGACGAAAGGACTGAAGCTGAAAAGACGGTGTCTTTTTCTGCAGAGATGTGACTTAGGGTAAAAAACGGTGGATTTTCCAGCAGTTGCCGTGGCCACCAGGTCCGATGGACCGACCCCAAATAACTCCTCTTCCTTTATACGGCAATACACCTTTGTGCCGTTTGGAATCTGCATCACCTGACCACTGTCGTGTCCATAAACATCTTCTGGCAGATATGGACATCGCACTTACTCTTGATGCCAGAGTGCAAATATCCCTCTGTGCATCTCGCATATATAGAAATGCATCCTTTAAATGCTCTATAGTCAATAAAATACTGTCCCTGTCAAGGGTATCAATATTTTTAGTCAGGGAATCCGACCAAGCCACCCCAGCTCTGCACATCCAGACTGAGGCAATCGCTGGTCGCAGTATAACACCAGTATGTGTGTATATACTTTTTATGATATTTTCCAGCCTCCTGTCAGCTGGCTCCTTGAGGACGGCCCTATCTATAGACGGTACCGCCACTTGTTCTGATAAGCGTGTGAGCGCCTTATCCACCCTAAGGGGTGTTTCCCAACGCGCCCTAACTTCTGGCGGGAAAGGGTATACCGCCCATATTTTCTATCGGGGGGAACCCACGCATCATCACACACTTCATTTAATTTATCTGATTCAGGAAAAACCACGGTAGTTTTTTCACATCCCACATAATACCCTCTTTTGTGGTACTTGTAGTATCAGAAATATGTAACACCTCCTTCATTGCCCTTAACGTGTGGCCCTAATAAGGAATACGTTTGTTTATTCACCGTCGACACTGGATTCAGTGTCCCTGTCTGTGTCTGTGTCGACCGACTAAAGTAAACGGGCGTTTTAAAACCCCTGACGGTGTTTTTGAGACGTCTGGACCGGTACTAATTGTTTGTCGGCCGTCTCATGTCGTCAACCGACCTTGCCGCGTGTTGACATTATCACGTAATTCCCTAAATAAGCCATCCATTCCGGTGTCGACTCCCTAGAGAGTGACATCACCATTACAGGCAATTGCTCCGCCTCCTCACCAACATCGTCCTCATACATGTCGACACACACGTACCGACACACAGCACACACACAGGGAATGCTCTGATAGAGGACAGGACCTACTAGCCCTTTGGAGAGACAGAGGGAGAGTTTGCCAGCACACACCAAAAACGCTATAATTATATAGGGACAACCTTATATAAGTGTTTTCCCTTATAGCATCTTTTTTATATATTTCTAACGCCAAATTAGTGCCCCCCCTCTCTGTTTTAACCCTGTTTCTGTAGTGCAGTGCAGGGGAGAGCCTGGGAGCCTTCCCTCCAGCCTTTCTGTGAGGGAAAATGGCGCTGTGTGCTGAGGAGATAGGCCCCGCCCCTTTTTCGGCGGCCTCGTCTCCCGCTCTTAACGGATTCTGGCAGGGGTTAAATATCTCCATATAGCCCCCGGAGGCTATATGTGAGGTATTTTTAGCCAAAAATAGGTTTTCATTGCCTCCCAGGGCGCCCCCCTTCCAGCGCCCTGCACCCTCAGTGACTGCCGTGTGAAGTGTGCTGAGAGGAAATGGCGCACAGCTGCAGTGCTGTGCGCTACCTTAAGAAGACTGAGGAGTCTTCATGCCGCCGATTCTGGACCTTCTTCTTGTTTCAGCATCTGCAAGGGGGCCGGCGGCGAGGCTCCGGTGACCATCCAGGCTGTACCTGTGATCGTCCCTCTGGAGCTAATGTCCAGTAGCCAAAGAAGCCAATCCATCCTGCACGCAGGTGAGTTCACTTCTTCTCCCCTAAGTCCCTCGTTGCAGTGATCCTGTTGCCAGCAGGACTCACTGTAAAATAAAAAACCTAAGCTAAACTTTTCTAAGCAGCTCTTTAGGAGAGCCACCTAGATTGCACCCTTCTCGGCCGGGCACAAAAATCTAACTGAGGCTTGGAGGGGGGTCATAGGGGGAGGAGCCAGTGCACACCACCTGATCCTAAAGCTTTACTTTTTGTGCCCTGTCTCCTGCGGAGCCGCTATTCCCCATGGTCCTTTCAGGAACCCCAGCATCCACTAGGACGATAGAGAAACATGGTTAATAACTATGGATATCCAGTCCTTATATACAGTTATTCCGCATAAGGAAGGCCTTGAGGCTATGCGAGATGCCTTAATTGCGGGGCCATATGAGGGTCCCCCATCTGAATTTCTACTTGACCTCGCTGGGCTGGTACTAAAAAAGAACCATTTTTCTTACGGTAATGATTTCTACATTCAATGCAGTGGTACTGCAATGGGGTCAAATTTGGCCCCATCGTATGCTAATTTGTACATGCATAAATATGAATCCAGTAACATCATACCTAGGTTTGGGTCTAAGTGTTTATTTTTTGTTCGCTACATCGATGATGTTTTCATTATTTGGCTAGGGACCGACACAGAGTTCTATGAGATGGTTGACTACCTCCACAGCTTGGATAGCCCTATCCGTTTCACCTATCACATTAACCGTGATAAGGTGAATTTTTTAGATGTGACCCTTTTTCGTCACAAAGGAAGACTTGCCTCGACCCTCTTTAGAAAGGAGACCGATAGAAACACACTCCTCCATGCCTCCAGTCACCACCCCGTTCATCTCAAAGAGAGCCTACCGATCTCGCAGTTCATGCGTGTGTTACGCAATAACACCCTACATGAGGACACTGAGCTACAGATCAAGGTGATGGCAGAGAGATTTTATGAACGTGGTTACACCAAGAAAACTGTCGCAAGATGTCTCAACAAAGCAAGGTACAGGCACTCCCACCCCAACAGCCATGGCGCTAAGGGATCCACTAACAGAATGATATTTGCATCTACAAACGATATTGCTTCGTCACAGTCTGAAAAAGTGCTGCGGAAACATTGGCCGATTGTGGCCTCAGACCCAGTGTTTAAAGGGTCAAACTTACAGCCACCACTCTGTGCTTATAGACGTGGTAAAAATCTCAGACAATTGTTAATGCGCCCAACTCTACAGCCGTTAGCCACTAATAAGACTTGGTTACCGGACAGCAAGAAAGGCTGTTATCGGTGCCCCAATTGTACCACTTGTCGATCAATGATGTCTGGTGCGAGCTTCGCACACCCACATAGCGGTCGACAGATCAAGATCCGCCAGCGGTTACATTGCACTATGGACCATGTAATCTACATCATTGTGTGTCCTTGCGGATATTACTATGTTGGTATGACAACAAGAAATTTTCGTGACAGGATGGCCAACCATCGCACATCAATTCGAGCTGCATTGGTCTCTAAGGTGTCCGATAAACCGGTGGCACAGCATTTCGTGACCAGAGGGCATTCGATATCCAGTTTGAAGTGTATGTTGATAGATCACGTACCGAGACCTCCTCGCGGGGGTGACTGGGAAAGGCAATTACGCCAACGTGAAGCTAAATGGATCTACGAATTGGACACTCTAGCCCTCGGGGGTTAAACGAGGCTAACCCATTTAATATTTTTCTCGGATAGGGCTATCATTGAATAATAATTAGTATTTAATATTTTTTAATTATATAAAAAAATTCTTTGGAGTTTATTATGCATTTTTGCATGATGCTATAAATGTTTGTCTTTTGTCTTTTTTAATCTTTCTGTGTTGGTGTGCACCCTGGATCGCTTTTGTGACATAGGTCACACCACAAGTTCCAATATGAACCACATTGTGCCCTGGGGTGCATATATATATTTTTTTATTTCTATTTTTTATTTTTCCCATTTTCTCTTGTTGTCCTGGTGGGCCTTTACATCTAGGGGAAGGTGGGCGGGCCATCTCGATAATGTTCGGTGACCTTAGGTATGCCTTACAAAACAAAGTTCTTTTTTTTTTTTTTTTTTGTGGTGTCAATTTCTAACTGAATGAGTTACAAGTTGTTTATATGATGAATACATTGAGTCTTTAGATTTATTAAGTAAACATATCCACATTTATTATTGCAGTATATTGTGCACCTGGGATCACCATGTGGTTCATATGCAATTTTATTACACGTTTATTAGTCTTTTTGAGCTTAAAGTTGTTCTATTTACGCAGTGGTCTGGTAACGTGCAGGTATAGTTGTATCATATCCCTGCATGTGTTACATTCGGCTGCCTAGCGACGGCTGGCAGCCGTCTTATTTAGCTCCGATATTCCGGTCATGTGGTTGCGCTCCACGGCGGTGGAACGCATAGCGCTTCCGGAAGTACGTGAGTCAGGTGTGCGTTCCACGGCCAGTGGAACGCACGCCATTTCCGGCATCGCGGCAATTTGCCGCGATTAGCCGTTTTTGTGTTGTATATTCTCTACATTTATACCTATACATAGCAATTCCATCTAATTGTCATGACACAGTCGATGGCTTTACAGTCCACTATTAACTAGATACTGTACATTGACCAGTATGGTCATTTCCTGTTGGATAATTGAGGGGCGGGATTTGTGAGGTGCCTTTGCTATATAAGTGATCCAGGGTGCAGTGTGTGGTATGGGCTGCTGGGTATACACCTGTTGTGATTCTTTCTGTCTTGAAAAAGGCTCAGATGGAGCCGAAATGTCGACACGATATGCTGACATGCTGACCGTCTCTATGTGAGACATACCTGTGAGTGGCAATAAATTTATCTATTTTCAAGGAAGTGGTGAGTGCCTGTACTATTTCTGGATATATATATATATATATATATATAGTGACTAATATAACCACATTACACTAATGACATCTTCTCCACACATGCATCACATTAACTGCACACCTACTGTACACACCATAAGGGTTCAGTATGATTTCCCGATGGACGGGCAGCCAGGATACCGACAGCAGCATCTCATCCATCAGAATCCCGACAGCCCCCTCTAAAGTACCCGAACCCTCCTCTGCCCCCTTATCCCAACCCTCCCTTGTGGGTGCCTAACCCTAACCCTCCCGGGTGGAGCCTGTCCCTAACCCTCCCATCTCCGCTGCCTAAACCTAACACTCCCGGGTGGAGCCTAACCCTAACCACCCCTTCTAAGTGCCTATACCTAAACCTCCCTTCCCGGTACCTGACCCTAACCTTCCCGGCCCTGCACCCTAACCCCCCTTCTCCTGTCTAAACCTAGCCCCCCCCCCACACACACCGCGGCAGGACACCAGCGCGTCCTGCTGGTTCAGGATTCCGACTGTTGGTATTGTGGCGTCGGTATCTAGTTGCCAGTATTGCTGCGTCCTTCGGGATCCCAGCATCAGTATATTGCCTGCCGGGATCCAGTCCATCTGGAAGCTAACTGCTTCCCCATCATAATACCCTGCACATTTCAGTAATAGCCCCATGTCATTAATAGTCAACTCCAACCAACTGCACTTACCAGCCCTGCAGAGCTACACTACATGCTGTGGGAGGCAGACATCCCCGCCTCCTGCATGGTTACAAGTGCTGCAGAATTGAAGGTGGGCTGGACCACACAGGGGGTACAGAGGCAGAGGGACAGGAGGGGAACCAGTCAGACATCCGACAGAGGAGACTATCAGCTCTCTGCCCTGAGTTGCTGGGCACCCTGGCTTTCAACTCTGGGTACACACTAGGCCAACGGATCGTCCAACTGTCCAAACCGCCAACTTGTCCGATGATCGGTAAGTGCATACACACTTACCGATCTTTGACCCAATGTCCTGTACCTGACGTCACAACTGGGCAAGCATTACACGTGTCCGCCCAGTTGAGATGTCAGTCACCAGCAGCCTTTGCAGTAAGTGTGCAGGCGGTCTCCAGACCACCCATACACACAGCACGATGCGTCAATATATCTACAGCTACTGTATATCGGCCATCAGCTGTGCTGCAGGGCCAACGCAATACGTCTGTGAGTGACGTTGTTCACAGACATATCGGGGGTACACAGAGGCCGATACGCCCATGATATTTCGGCTGTTTAACTGAACAGCCGATATATCGGTCAGTGTGTAACCAGCATAACAGGTCAGCGGCAGAACATTAAATACAGTAGCTGATCCCTGGGAAGGATCAAGCAAAGTCACAATACCAGTACTAGTCCCTACAGGACAGCTACCAGCTCCTTCCCCCAAGCCAGCAGAGATGTGTGCCCAAACTACAGTTTTCCTGCACTCATAAATCCAGCTTTCTGCACACCCAGCACAGTACGCATTTAGTTAATAAGATGAAGTGCCTGTCCAGATCACGTTTCCCTGGGTGGTAGTGAATAGCATAGGGGGACCCAGTGAGGAGGAATCAGGATGTACCTGCAGCAGCAGCGGTGCCCGAGCTGTGGCGGAGAGACCCGGCCGCTGTCACTCACAGACCAAAACTACAACTGCGGCAGGCGTGACAGTTCCGGGAAACAAAGTGGCGCTGGCGTCTGACAGGTTGGTGTGCCCTGACCTCCTATATGTTATATATGTCACACTTACCACGCTGCTGGGCTCTGACAGAAGCGCAGCTGCTCCTGTAAACTTTATTGCAGTAGCGGCAGGCTGACAGCACTGACCGCCTGGAGCTGCAGCTTCAGTAGGTGGGTGTGGCTGTGACTATACTATGGGGGAGGGTGTTTGTTCGCCCTCATCGCCCCCGGCTGTATCCGCCCTGGTGGGGGGTGCAGTGGATGGGGTAAGGGGATGTGAGGGGAGAGAGTGAGCAGGAGAGGGGAACCTGTGCGTGTGTAGTTGGGGGCTGAAGCTGTGAGGAGAGCGAGCGGGCAGAAGAGGAGAAACTGAGTGGGAGAAGGGGTCGGTGGTTCCGCAGAAGTGGAATGGGGGTGGGAGGAGTTTAGAGCTGTGAAGACACAGGGGACCAGCTTGTAACAGAGGCAGTAATACAGGATTGCTCATGCCTACCCCAGTGGCAAATACAGAATTTTTATAAGAGGGGGTTCCATATGATTTTAAATATACAGTACAGTGCATGCATGTATACACACGCACATATAGCATAACCACACATACATATAACACACATACACCTCCCCACTCCCCAGAGGATCAGCTGAGGGCAAGGCAATGCAGTATTCTATTAGGCTCCTCCCCCAAAGTGCCACGATTGGCGTGTTTTCCTACCTGTTGGATATGAGACCACTGTGGCTGTGCTGCATGTCACTGTTTATGCTGGGACTTGTGACTGGAGGAGCTCACACACACCCCTCCAAACTGCAGGCCTCTGATAGGTACCAACGGGCTGTCTGAAAGGATGGTGAGTGACGTGCTGCTGGGGGCGTGGCCACATGCAGCAAGAGTTCCCACAGTCCTACTGGCCTCTACTTGAGGTCCTGCCCTGTTAATTCCGGACTTGCGTATGTTTCGAGGGCGGTGGGTGGAGGCAGGGGGTGTAGTGGGAAGTTGCTCTTCAGTTTTTCAGTTTGCGGGGCAGCGGGCAACTAGGGCAAAATACGGGAGCGGGGGGTTAGGCAAGTCCACTGGAGTTGGCACCTGGCAGCTGTCTGATTACTGACAGACTGCCAGGAGTATCCAGCAAGCCCAGTGCTCAGG
Organism: Pseudophryne corroboree; assembly: GCF_028390025.1. NCBI lineage: Eukaryota > Metazoa > Chordata > Amphibia > Anura > Myobatrachidae > Pseudophryne > Pseudophryne corroboree. Next base: position 83,635,759 of record NC_086451.1, read on the forward strand.
CATTTTCCGGTAGACCTGTTATCGGGCCCCCTGACACCTGTCGGGCCCTAGGCAGCCGCTTTGGCTGCCTAGCGGTAAATCTGCCACTGCACAATATCCAAAACGTATTATCATACATGCAGACAAACAGTGGTAGCTGCTCAAATCATTCCTGGAGATAATTATATATTATGTGCTAGAAAAGGGGAGTGGTCACAAACAAACAGCAGACCGAGATGGGGGTCACTGCACCATTGAATATGGCAAGCCTATATTCAATGGTGCAGTGACCGGAAATATGACCCTAGGTCTTTCAGAGTTTCCAGAGTCCTAGCATTCATTCAGGCAGGAATGGATAAAAGTTTACGGGTGGCTTCCTTGAGAGTGCAAGTGTCAGCACTGACTGTATGGTTCCAAAAGAAAATTGCTAACCTAGAGGTTGTGCGCACTTTTTTCCAGGGAATGCTGAACATTCAACCTCCTTTTGTTCCTCCTACAGTGCCTTGGGACTTAAGTTTAGTCATAAATGCTCTTCAAGCTGCCCCATTTGAACTACTAAAGTGAGTGGATCTTAAATGGTTGACAGCTACAGTTCTTTTTCTACTGGCTATTGCTTCAGCTAGAAGAGTTTCAGATGTAGGGGCATTGTTATGTCGTTCTCCTTTTCTGATTTTTTATCCAGATAGAGCGGTTCTCAGAACCAAACCTGGGTATCTTCCTAAAGTGATATCTAAATTCCACCTTAACAAGGAAATTGTAGTCCCGGCCTTCCAAGGGCCGGACCTTTCTGCAGGAGATGCATCGTTGGACGTAGTCCGTGCCTTAGGGATCTACGTGGATCGTACCAGTGCCATCAAAAAGGTAGACACACTCTTCGTTCTCTACAGATTTCACAAGCGAGGATGGTCTGCTACTAAGCAGACACTGGCGAGGTGGCTTCGGATGACTATTTCAGAAGCATATTCTAAAGCTGATCTCCCTGTTCCAGCTAATGTCTCTGCTCACTCTACTCGTAAGTTAGGTCTGTCATGGGCAGCACAACATGGTACTTCAGCAGAACAGATATGTAAGGCAGCCACATGGTCTTCCATTAACACATTCATTAGACATTATGCCTTTGATACCTTTGCCTCTCAGGACGCTGAATTCGGGCGAAGGATTCTGTTGTCAGAATCAGGAGCGTCCCCACCACTAAATTTGCTTTGGGAAATCCCAATGTTATCCTGTGGATAACCTGTGGACCCTGCAGTAGAAATATTCGTTATGGTATACTTACCGTTGATAACTCTATTTCTCCTAAGTCCACAGGAATCCCATCCTGATGCACCTGATTTCAGGGTTCCTTTCACCTACTAACCTCTTCCTTCTTGTATGGAAGGGTGAGCATGTGTGTTCTTCTCGCCTGATTAGGGCTCTCTATGATGCTCCTGCCTTGAGCTTTGGAAAACAATTGCCTGAGCCAGGAGGCGGGGATATAGGGACGGGCCCGTTGCATTTTGGGAGGCCGAAAGCTTTGATCATTGGTGCCAATCTGCTGTCGCTACCTTATATCCCAATGTTATCCTGTGGATCCTGTGAACTTAGGAGAAATAGAGTTATCAACGGTAAGTCTACCATAACGAATATTTTTTGAAGTCGGATTGACACTGTCGAAAACAGACAAAAAAACCTGTCGGATTTGTCCTCAAATTCGACAAAACACGTGAATCCGTGTCTAATCCGCCGAACCACGTGTTTTCCGACAAGTCGGAATAACCAACAAGTCGGAAAAACTGCAGCCCCATTGAATAGGTCAAATCATGATTTGACCTAAAAAAGTCAAAAACTGCCATCTTCCGACTAGAAGGCAGTTCCAACTAGAATTGAATAGACCCCTATGTAGGAAATGAATAACCTTTGAGTTGCAGGCAATCATGGGATTTCTGCATTTTAGCTGCTAGATTTAAAGCGCCACTATTCCTTTTAAAATACTGCTGCTTTAAATCTGGCGGCTAAATCACATGACACCACACAAAACAGGTCCCACAGACACATCAGCCTATCAAGAATCCTCCTTATGAGCCCTATGGTCAATCCGCCCCTGTATACAAAGTATACATTCCTGAGGAAGCTGTAACCTCATCGGACAGTTATTGATTTCTGGAACCCTTAGGTCCCAGACTGCATATTGGGATGTCCTTTATTGAAGCAGAGAGCGAACTTTTGAAATAATCCATGTCTATGTGATATGCTGGATCAAATTGTAATTTATGTATGAGGTTTTTTTTAAACTTTTTTATGTGAATGAAATGATAATTACCAGCACAGCCCTTTTGTGAATGCGCTTATGTAGTTACCCCAATTTCTGGCTCTTAAATGTGTTCTTAGAGCAATTCTTTACTTCACATTGAGCTTCAAGTATGGTGGTTTTTATTCTCATGGATGAGCAGAGGAGATTTAAATTATAGATATAAATTACTACTATGCTGAGACTGAAAATGTTTTGTGACGAGAGTGAAAGATCTTCGTCATCACCACCACCAAACAAGAGGCTTGGCCAGAAATATCAACTACCTTACATGTTCTCAAACTCAGTCCTCATGACCGCACACGGTTCATGTTTTGCAAGTCACCTGTACATTTTTAAAATGTGACAGTTGGTGATACAGTACACAGTGCAGCTGCTGGGTTACATGGAAAACGTGAACCGTGTGGGGTCCCGAGGACTGAGTTTGAGACCCATTGGACTACATAATAAAGGATGAACGGGATCTTCCCTCCGTGACTTACAGTATGTTCCTGTCGTCAGATTCTACATCAGTGATGATGAAGATATCTCCGATAACATGACTTATGATCCTGACATCCCAAAGTTAACAGCTAAGCTATTTGTTTTTGTATAAATCTAGTGTGTGGTCTGTGACAACTGCGGACAGCCCCACCGGTGGATTAACTGTTGAAACACCTGGGAATGTAGGCCCCATTCCCCCAAAATGGAGGTCGTGCCTGCTGAGGAAGTATGCTTCCCAATTGTCCACTCCTGTAATGAATATGGCTGATATGGCCCTTGCGTTGGCCTCCGCCCAGAGGAGGATTTTTGACACATCTCGCATTGCCGCTCTGCTTCTTGTTCCCCCTTGTTGGTTCATGTACGCCACCGCTGTGGAATTGTCCGATTGAACCTGGATCGCCTGACCTTTCAGAATATGGGAGGCTTGTAGAAGAGCACTGTAAACTGCCCCGAGTTCCAGGATGTTTATTGGTAAAGCCGATTACTGAACGGACCATAACCCTTGGAACTGGGCCCCTTGGGACACCACTCCCCAACCCCGGAGGCTGGCATCTGTTGTCAGTAGAGTCCACGAGTGGATATTGAAACTTCTGCCCTCTACCATTTGAGGAATCTGAAGCCACCACAACAGAGAAATCCAGGCTTTTGGAGATAGGGTCACTTCCTTATGCATGTGCAGGTGAGAACCTGACCACTTGTCCAGCAGATTCAGTTGAAATGGCCAGGCATGAACCTTGCCATATTGGATCACCTCATAAGCGGCTACCATCTTGCCCAATAATCTGATGAAAAGATGTACAGACACCTTGCGAGGACTGAGTACAGAGCAGACCATAGCCTGGATAGTCAAGGCCTTGTCCATAGAGAGAAACACCTTCTGAGATACTGTATCCAGTATCAGTCCCAGAAACTGAAGACGTTGGGTCGGTTCCAGGTGAGATTTCTGGAAATTTAGGATCCACCCATGATCCGTGAGTAGGGGAGTAGTCAGATCGATGCTGTGCAGAAGAAGCTCCCTGGACACAGCTTTTACTAAGAGATTGTCCAAATAGGGGACTATGTTCACTTCCATCATGCGCAGCTGCAGCCTCATCTCCGCCATGACCTTGGTGAAGACCCTCGGAGCTGTGGATAATCCAAAGGGTAGGGCCTGAAACTGGAAATGGTCATCCAAATGGCGAACCTGAGGTAAGCCTGATGAGGGGCCACATGGAAATGTGTAGGCAGGCATCCATGACATTCAGAGACAGCAAGAACTCCCCCTCCTCCAGAGCAGACACCACTGCACGCAGGGATTCCATATTGAATTTGAACACCCGCAGATACGGGTTTAGAGACTTCAGGTTCAAGATGGGGCGTACCGAACCGTCTGGTTTGGGAACGACAAAGAGACTGGAGTAAAAACCCCTGTTGCGTAGCGGAGGAGGTACAGGAACCACCACCCGTCTGCAAAAGTTTTTGAATAGCTTTTTGCAAGGTAACTTTTGCTGCGGGTAAAGCTGGTAAGCCCAACTTGAAAAAGCTGGGAGGAGCGGGTGTTTGAATTCCAGCCAGTATCCCTGGGAAAATAGGTTTTTAATACCTACAGGTAAATCCTTTTCTCCTAGTCCGTAGAGGATGCTGGGGACTCCAAAAGGACCATGGGGTATAGACGGGATCCGCAGGAGCTTGGGCACACTAATAAGACTTCGACTGGGTGTGAACTGGCTCCTCCCTCTATGCCCCTCCCCCAGACCTCAGTTATAGGAACTGTGCCCAGGAGAGACAGACATTTCGAGGTAAGGATTTTTGTTAAACTAAGGGCGAGAAACATACCAGCCCACACCACAAACATACCGTACAACCGGAGTAGCAGGAAACCAGATAACAGTATTAACTAACAACAGCAACAAGCTGAATATAACTGATACACAACCCACGTGTAACCAAAAATAACCAGTATCAATACAACTGCAAGGAATGGGATGGGCGCCCAGCATCCTCTACGGACTAGGAGAAAAGGATTTACCGGTAGGTATTAAAATCCTATTTTCTCTTACGTCCTAGAGGATGCTGGGGACTCCAAAGGGACCATGGGGTCTATACCAAAGCTCCAGAGCGGTCGGGAGAGTGCGGGCGACTCTGCAGCACCGATTGAGCAAACATGAGGTCTTTATCAGCCAGGGTATCAAACTTGTAGAACTTAGCAAAAGTGTTTGAACCCGACCACGTAGCTGCTCTGCAAAGTTGAAGTGCCGAGACCCCTCGGGCAGCCGCCCAAGATGAGCCCACCTTCCTGGTAGAATGGGCCTTTACTGACTTCGGCAACGGTAGCCCAGCCGAAGAATGAGCTTGCTGAATCGTATTAAAAATCCAGCGTGCAATATTCTGCTTAGAAGCAGGATTTCCAATCTTGTTGGAAGCATACAGGACAAACAGAGCCTCTGTCTTCCTAGTAAGTGCCGTTCTGGCGACATAAATTCTCAAAGCTCTTACAACATCAAGAGATTTTGGGACCGCCACAGCATTCGTAGCCACAGGTACCACAATAGGTTGGTTTATGTGAAACGAAGAAACCACGTTCGGCAGAAATTGTTGACGAGTCCTCAATTCCGCTCTATCCGAATGAAAGATCAAATATGGGCTCTTGTGAGACAAAGCCGCCAACTCGGACACTCGTCTGGCAGACGCCAGAGCCAAAAGCATGACCACTTTCCAAGTGAGAAACTTTAACTCAACCTTACGCAAAGGCTCAAACCAGTGAGACATAAGAAACTGCAACACCACTTCAAGATCCCACGGCGCCACGGGTGGCACAAATGGAGGATGGATATGCAGCACTCCCTTCACGAAAGTCTTATCCTTAGGAAGGACGGCCAATTCCTTTTGAAAGAAAATAGATAAAGCCGAAATCTGCACTTTGATGTAACCTAATTTCAGGCCTGCATCTACGCCTGCCTGCAAAAAATGGAGGAAACGACCCAAGTGAAACTCCTCCACAGGAGCAGCTTTGGTTTCACACCATGACACATACTTTCTCCAAATACGGTGATAATGTTTTGCCGTAACCTCCTTCCTAGCTTTAAGGAGAGTGGGGATGACCTCCCCGGGAATACCTTTCCGGGCTAGGATTTGGCGCTCAACTTCCACGCCGTCAAACGCAGCCGCGGTAAGTCCGGAAACACGCAGGGCCCCTGCAGTAACAGGTCCTCTCTTAGAGGAAGCGGCCAAGGATCTTCAACAAGCAATTCCTGAAGATCCGGATACCAGGCCCTCCGTGGCCAATCTGGAACGACGAGTATTGCCTGAAACCTCGTTCGTCTTACGATCCTCAGCACCTTTGGAATGAGAGGAAGCGGAGGGAACACATACACCAACTGAAACACCCACGGAGTTACCAGGGCGTCCACTGCACCGGCTAGGGGGTCCCTTGACCTGGAACAATACCTCGGAAGCTTCTTGTTGAGGCGAGACGCCATCATGTCTATCAGAGGAATTCCCCAACGCCTTGTCACTTCTGCAAATACCTCTTGATGAAGAGCCCACTCTCCCGGATGGAGATCGTGTCTGCTGAGGAAGTCTGCTTCCCAGTTGTCCACGCCCGGGAGGAAGACTGCTGACAGAGCGCTCACATGCTGTTCCGCCCAGCGAAGGATTCTTGTGGCCTCCGTCATTGCCGCCCTGCTCCTTGATACGCTTGGCGGTTTACGTACGCCACCGCTGTTATGTTGTCCAACTGGATCAGGACAGGGAGACCCTGAAGAAGGTTCTTCGCTTGCAGGAAGCCGTTGTAAATGGCACTTAACTCGAGAACATTTATGTGGAGACAAGATTCCTGGCTTGACCACTTTCCCTGGAAACTTCCTCCTTGCGTGACTAAGCCCCAGCCTCGGAGACTTGCATCTGTGGTCAGCAGGACCCAGTTCTGGATTCCGAATCGGCGCCCCTCTAGAAGGCGAGAACCTTGCAGAAGAGAGAGAAATCCTGGCCCTGGAAGAGAGACTTATTTTCCGGTGCATGTGCAGGTGAGACCCGGACCATTTGTTCAGCAGATCCCACTGAAACACCCGGGCATGAAACCTGCCAAACGGAATGGCTTCATAAGCCGCAACCATCTTCCCTAGCACCTGGGTGCATTGATGAATGGACACACTTGTCGGCCTCAGAAGCTCCCTGACCATGGTCTGGATTTCCAGAGCTTTGTCCACCGGAAGAAACACTCTCTGTAGCTCCGTGTCTAGGATCATGCCCAGGAAGGGCAGCCGAGTGGACAGGATCAACTGAGACTTTGGCAAATTTAGAATCCAACCATGATGTCGCAGAACCGACAGGGAGAGATCCACATTTCTTAACAACTGTTCCTTGGACCTCGCCTTTATCAGGAGATCGTCCAAGTACGGGATAATTGTGACCCCTTGCTTGCGAAGGAGAACCATCATTTCCGACATTACCTTGGTGAAAACCCTCGGGGCCGTGGAAAGGCCAAACGGCAACGCCTGAAATTGGTAATGACAATCCTGTACCGCAAACCTCAAGAAGGCCCGATGAGGAGGGTATATCGGGACGTGCAAGTAAGCATCCTTTATGTCGACTGACGCCATAAAATCCCCCCCTCCGAGGCTGGAGATCACCGCTCGAAGAGACTCCATCTTGAACTTGAAAATTTTCAAGTATGGATTGAGGGATTTCAGGTTCAGAATCGGTCTGACCGAGTCATCCAGCTTCGGCATGACAAAGAGGCTCGAATAGAACCCTTCCCCCCGTTGGGGCGGGGGAACCGGCACAACGACCCTCTGTTGATACAACTTTTGTATCGCAGCATTTAACACTTCTCTTTCGGGAAGAGAAACTGGCAAGGTCGACACAAAAAAGCGGCGGGGGGGCATCTCCTGAAACTCCAGTTTGTACCCTTGGGACACTATGTCTAAGACCCAAGGATCCAGGGCCAATTGAAACCAGACCTGACTGAAGAATCGGAGACGGCCCCCCACTGGTACGGACTCCCGCAGGGGAGCCCCAGCGTCATGCTGTAGATTTGGTAGAGGCAGGGTAGGACTTTTGGTCCTGGGAGCCTGACACGGCGGGCGACTTCTTTCCCCTTCCTCTACCCTTTGAAGCGAGGAAGGACGAGCCCTTTCCTTTTTTGTATTTATTAGGCCGAAAGGACTGCATCTGATGATGGGGTGCCTTTTTCTGTTGTGTGGGAACATAAGGAAGAAAAGATTACTTACCCGCAGTAGCGGTAGACACCAGGTCAGCAAGGCCGTCACCAAACAAGACACTACCTTTAAAAGGGAGAGCTTCCATATTCTTCTTGGAGTCGGCATCAGCATTCCATTGATGAATCTACAGCGCCCTCCTGGCTGAGATCGCCATGGCATTGGCTCTTGATCCCAAGAGACCAACATCCCTCGCCGCATCCTTCAGGTAATCTGCAGCGTCCTTGATATAACCAAGAGTCAAAAGAACATTATCTTTATCAAGGGTATCCATATCAGCAGCTAAATTCTCAGCCCATTTAGCAATAGCACTACTCACCCATACCGAAGCCACAGCAGTGCACCCGTATTCACGAAAATGGACTTCAGAGACGTCTCCAGCTTGCGATCCGCCGGATCCTTGAGAGCTGCCGTGTCAGGAGACGGAAGCGCCACCTTCTTAGACAAACGAGATAGAGCCTTGTCAACATTTAGAGACGACTCCCATTTTTCCCTGTCATCAGAGGGGAAAGGATACGCCATGTAAATTCTCTTGGGAATCTGCCACCTCTTGTCCGGCGACTCCCAAGCCTTTTCACAAAGAGTATTCATTTCATGAGAGGGGGGAACTTCACCTCAGGTTTTTTCCCTTTGAACAAACAAATTCTCGTTTCCTGCACTGCAGGTTCGTCAGAAATGTGTAAAACATCTTTTATAGCCAAAATCATGTACTGAATACTCTTAATTAACCGCGGATGTAAAGCAGCCTCAGTGAAGTCGACCTCGGAATCAGAATCCGTGTCGGTATCCTTATCTACCACTTGGGTAAACGGCCGCTTTTGCGACCCCGATGGGGTCTGCACCTGAGACAAAGCATCCTCCATGGATTTCCTCCACACCTGTGTCTAAGACTCTGATTTATCTAACCTTTTTGACAAAGAGGCCACATTTGTATTAAGTGTACTTAACAATGTGAGTAAATCAGGTGTCGGTTGCGCCGACAGAGCCAATTCCAGACCCGCATCTGCTCCCCCCGCAACCTCCTCCGGGGAATAACATTCAGCCTCAGACATGCCGACACGGAGTATCGACACTCACACAATGCCTCAGCTAGGGAACAGGTCCACAAGGAAGCCTGGATAGAGAAACACGGAGGAAGTATGCCAGCTCACACCCTAGTGCCCATATATCCCACCAAAGAATATATGTAGACAGCGCTGCTCTAAAGACAACAATTATGCACCACAAAACTGTCCCGGGCCAGCGTCTCATGCAGCAGCGTGTATGAGGGAAAATGGCGCTGGTGAGCCGTGCGGCTAAGCTCCGCCCCGCCCCTTCCCGGCGCGCTTCAGCCCACTAAATTTGAAAATTGAAAATGCCGGCGGGGGTATGAAAAACAGTGCCGAGGCACCGAAAAGTCTTCTGCCAGCTTCCCAGACCTCAGTAACTGCTGCCCAGGGCGGCCCCCGCCCCCCCAGCGCCCTTCACCCTGTGAGTGCTGTTGAAGTGTGTGGGAGCATGGAGCGCAGCGCTACTGCTGCGCTGTACCTCGTTACCTCGTTACTGAAGTCTTCTGCCGTCACTGAAGTCTTCTGCCTTCTGCATACTCACCCGGCTTCTTTCTTCTGGCTTCTGTGAGGGGGGCGACGGCGGGGCTCCGGGAACAAGCAGCTAGGCGCACCAAGTGATCGAACCCTCTGTAGCTAATGGTGTCCAGTAGCCTAAGAAGCAGAGCCCTTGAACTAAGTAGAAGTAGGTCTGACTTCTCTCCCCTCACTCCCTCGCTGCAGGGAGCCTGTAGCCAGCAGGTCTCTCTGAAAATAAAAAACCTAACAAAAGTCTTTCTAGAGAAACTCAGTAGAGCTCCCCTAGTGTGTGTCCAGTCACTCCTGGGCACAAAGTCTAACTGAGGTCTGGGGGAGGGGTACAGAGGGAGGAGCCAGTTCACACCCAGTCAAAGTCTTTTTAGTGTGCCCAAGCTCCTGCGGATCCCATCTATACCCCATTGTCCTTTTGGAGTCCCCAGCATACTCTAGGACATAAGAGAAATGAGGTTCCTCACCCAAGGATCCCGGCAGGACTCCGCCCACACGTGGGTGAAGTGTTGCAGGCAAGCACCTACCTGAAAGTCGCCTTGCCTCTGGGGCCAACCGTCACGAGGAAGGCTTAGCGGCAGGGGACCCGGTGATCTGGTCCAGGGAGACAGCAGTTGCAGGTTTACGGGACTTACCACGAGATCCTCTGGAAGTGGTGGAGACCCCCACGGCCCCTGCCTCTGAACCGTGCCACACGAAAGGACTGCAAGGAGGGTCCGGTGTAAGAACGTCTAGCAGGTGGCGCAGCCGACGGCAGATAGGTAGACTTACCCACCATTGCTTGGGAGATCCATTTATTTAATTGGTCTCTAAACAAGGCATCACCTGTAAAGAGAAGATTTTCTTCACCCTTTTTGGAATCAGCGTCCACTTCCCATTGACATAACCACAGAGCTCTACGTGCTGAGACAGCCATAGCAGTAGTGCGGCCATTTATCTTGCATAACTCCTTTATAGCCTCGCCCATAAAATTTGCAGCAGAGTAACTACCTCATCCCAGGGTAAAGTCTAAACCATCAATAACATTATCAGACCACTTCACCACAGCCCAGGAGATCCATCCACAAACTATTGTGGGGCGCTGCGCCTGCTGCCGTATATATAGCCTTGAGCGTTGTCTCAATTTTACGGTCAGCTGGCTCTTTTCGGGATACCAATTTCTTAGACAGTCTCTGGATACATATGTATCGACCGACGGTGGGTTTTCCCATACCTTCCTATCTTCAGCTGGAAGGGGAAAAGTAGATAAAAACCTCTGAGGAATCTTAAATTTTTTTATCAGGGTTTAACAAAGCCTCCTTGGCTAGGGAGTTTAACTCTTTAGATACTGTAAAGTATAGCTCCTCATCTGGTTCCGCCTCCGGAACCGGTATGTGAAGGACCTCCCTTATAGCAAAAACTGAGGGCCTCTACCCCCAGGAACAGACACTGGAAAACATGTGGCAGTGAGTTTGTGTGAAGCCACTAGAGGGGGCTGCAACGCCTTTTTGGAATCTGCTGTTTTTAGCCACACAATCGAGTGTTTTAACACCCGTCTCTCTTTTAGCTGCAGCTAGTTTACATTTTGAATCATGCTCTAAAAGCTATCCAACCAGTCAGGGGCCTGTGAGCTGGGTCCTTGAGGAGACAAGGAACATTAGAGACCCCACTGAAGACGGGGTAGAATTATAAGCAGCAGACATAACCAAGTCTTCAGACATTATACAGTAAAAGACAGCACAGCCAATTGCCCCACACCCCACAAAGACCCTAGAGAGCCCTTTGGAATGACACAGAGGAGCTGGGCCCAGCACACCGAACACAGCGCGCACAATGTGTGTAAATGAGTGTATGCAATAACAGTGCAGCGGCGCTACCGCTGGTGCACTCCCCCTCGGCTATGACCCCCTGGTACCAGTGCAGATAGTCTGTAACAGCGTGGGTCCTGGAGTAGCAGTGTGCATGCAGCCTTGATGATCCGCAGCAGCAAGGAAATGGCGCCTTCCTGCCACTGGTCCTGCTCCGGGAAGCTCCGCCCCGTATAAGTTTATACAGGCCACAAGTGTAAAAAAACCTTAAATATGTCTGTAGCAGCCACACAAGCCTTCAGAGACAGTGAGCACCCCAGGGCTTGTAGCCCAGAGCCAGTATGTCCGCAGTGGGCACCCCAGCTCCGAGCCCGTGACTGCCATGTGACCTGCCACCAACACTGCACTGGGGACCGGCTAACCGGGATCCCAGTGTAACACTCACCTCACCTGGTCTTCGGCATCTGTTAGAGGGTGGCGGCTAGCTGCTGGGGCACACATACTAACTATATGTGATCAGTACCTCAGGAGCTCAGTGTCCTGTCAGCTGGGATTTCAAACCATTAACCCTAAGGAGGTTGGTTCCATCCCCCCTCTAAGTCCCACGAAGCAGGTAGTCTGTTTGCCACACAGAGCTACCTGAAAATAAACTAAACCAAAAGTAAAGAAAATCTCTGGAGCTCCAGAGAAGTGCACTCGGCTCCTTGGGCACATTTTTCTAAACGGAATCTGGTAGGAGGGGCATAGAGGGGAGAAGCCAGCACGCAGGATGTAAGAGAAAAACCTTTGAGGAGGGTGTTTCTTGAAAACAAAAGCATAACCGTGAGATACCGCTTCTTGCACCCAGGCATCCGTGGTGGACTGCTGCCGGATCTGTGCAAAATGAAGAAGTCGGCCTCCCACCCTGGGATTCCCCAGGTGGGGGCCCGCACCTTCAGGCTGATGGCTTATCTTCTGGTTTGGAAGCGGCCCTCTGGTAGCCCAATGCTTTTTAGTCTTACCAGATTTGTCAGATTGAGACTGTTTGCCATAACCCTTTGCTTTTCTTGGAGACCTGGAAATCTAGGCTTAGATTTGTATGCAGAAGGAAACTTCACTTTCTTGGAGTCTGATTCTGATTCCAAAATATGGTTTATTTCTTTACCAAACAGAATATCTCCAGTAAAAGGCAAAGAATCAAGAACCTTCTTAGATTCTGAGTCAGCTTTCCATGAACGCAGTCAAACTGCTCTGCGAGCTGCTACTGCTGAAGCTTATGCTTGAGAGGCAAATCGTACCCATATCCAAGGCTGCTTCTTCCAAAAAAAATAGACGCCTGTTTAACATGTGCAATATGGTATTTTTGCTCTCCAGATGCCATTGAAATCCTGCCGCTGCTTTTGCCATCCAAGGTGAAACCATGGCTGGCCTTACAATTGCTCCAGACAAGGAGAAAATGTTTTTTAAAAACCATCTATCTTTCTATCCATGACATTATTTAATGATGTTGAAGGAAGAGGTAATGTAGATTTTTGCACCAATCGAATGACGTGCATATTGTATCTACTTTGGGAGCCACTTCCGTTTTTAAACAGTCCCCAGCCGGAAGAGGATAATTGGATTTCCATTTCTTTGGAATTCAAAACTTCTTACTGTATGTAACCCAAGCCTCTTGCATAATTTCTGACCCAGGAAACTCAGCTGTTCTGACCCAGGAAACTCAGTGTTAACTGTTTCGGGACGTTTAAACACAGGTGCCTTGGATTTTAACAAAGGCTCTGCTGCCTCCTATAAGGATAGAATGGCTTTCATAGCACTAATTAAGCTAAGGTATGTCCACTGAGCTGAGGCCTTCATCCTCATCTCTGTGTGCAGACCTGGAGTGCGATGAGTCCTCATCCCCTGACAAGTCCTCATCTGAAACATGTGTAGACTGTGAAGATGTTGTTTCATGTCTATGCAATTTACTTACCACCAGCCTATACTACATAATGTCTGTGCAAAAGTAGCCCATGGAGGTTCAACTTGAACCTGCCTCGGATTATTCAAGAGGCTTTGATGGAAGCTAAAACAATTTGCACATAATCCATTTTGAACCAGATCCTGAGAGGTTAACCGAGCTTTGCAAGACAAACATGAAATGAGTGTTGGTGCTGCTGTGGAGAGTGTATTCTCCTCACCCTTGCCTCTCTTAGACATGATAAATAAATTACACACCTGTACAGTGTTAACTACACAATTTGTGACTGAAATCACTTTAAAATTTGTTAAAGTGACATACACTCCCATCCCTCCCTACTTTGCACCAGGAATACACAGAAACTGACAGAATTATAGCAAAGTCAGCAATCACACTAGCAATCAGTCACAGGTTATACATTAGTATAATAAGCAAAATGAGCATAAAATCAACTACAGATACATTTCAAGTATGTAGGATAAACATATTACTGCATCACCTTATATAGGACCTTAACCGTATTCAGTCGCACAGCGAAAGAAAACAGCAGATATAGTTTACAGACTCATATGCATCAGGCACTTATCCAACTATTCATTCTCAAAAAGTAGCTAGAGACTTAGTGCTGTATCCCCCGGCTCAGGAAAGTGGATACAGGGAGACTTCACACCCGCTTCCAGGACCGATCAATACGTTAACGAACGCTGAGTAGATTCAGACGCTATTAGTGTACACAACCACCCCGTGAACCTACAGTGAACACAAATGACCAAGTGAACACCGAAGCAACAGTCATACAGCAGCCTAAGCTGCGACTGGGTCCTTTAGATACACAGCATCTCAGACGGAAGCGGGAAATCAGTTCAAGGCGGGAAACTTGTCATGAACTGGGGAGAGGGGCGACCAAGGGAGCGTCTTACTCCCCACTGCTGACATCAACCCTACGGTTCACGGCCTCATACTACCCCTGGTGCCTATGATCCCTAAGGCCCAACGCTGCTGCACCCGAGGTGGCAGCTGCGTGGGCATCTGTTCGGTAGTCTCCATCCAAAACAGTGCGGCTGTGTCTCGCGTTTCCCCTACTAAGCTGAACCGATGCCTTACCTTCTCCCCGTGCTCTGGCCACAGCCTGGTAACGTCTGCTGGACTTGCTAGTACATCTTACACAGATGCCCGCCGAAACAGCACTGTACATGTGGTTATGTGTTGTCGCAGCCCGGTGGGGAGCTGTTGGAGCGACTCTTCCTAAGGTACATATAAGACACTTTTTAGAAAGATTGCTCAGAAAAAATAGTAAGACCATAAAAATAAAATAAAAAAGCTTATGGCTGCTAAAAACCAGCAGTCCATTTGACCATGGTCCGGCTCCTGCCGCAACAAACAAAAAACTGAATTGCCTGAACCAGGAGGTGGGGATATAGGGACGGGCCCATTGCATTCTGGGAGGCCGAAAGCTTTGATCATTGGTGCCAATCCGCTGTCGCTACCTTATATCCCAATGTTATCCTGTGGATAACCTGTGGACCCTGCAGGAGAAAAGTCGGATTGACATTGTCGAAAACGGCCAAAACCTGTCGGATCTGGCCTCAAATTGAATACCGTTGGAAAAGATCCGACATCAATTGAATAGACCTGATAGTGTGTGTACAGAGTATATATAGTGCGTGTATTGTGTACATACAGGACCCGTGTCTCTCAGTAGTCTGTAGTGTGCACAGTCACAGACACATCCAAACATTCTTGGTGAAACAACTACGGACAGTAAAAGTAGACACCCCGTAGGTCTAGTTACACCCCTGGTAAATAATATACTCTTGTCTACGTAGAAAATTACTTTCAACCCTTCCCCTGCTCCAGAGCCTAAATATTGGCACCAGAGGTTCCTACGTTGATCCCAACAGTTTGCACGATGCTCATCTATCCTAACTACTTTCCTTACTCAATTAGGAATATCCAATTAATTATCTGGTAATTACAGCTCCGCATGGAGAAAGGCTATTCATTTAACGTGTGGAAACTCACTGATTCTGCATAAACAGCAGAATCATTGGGTTTTCCTTTGCATGATTACCCCAGATGGTGCCTTTTTCTGCAGCTTCTGAAGATGCAAGGCAAAGAACCCCGTTGGGATTAATGCACAGGTTGATCCCGGCTAACTGCGCGCCGATCCCGGCGCAGAAGTTAGCACCCCTTCCCCCCCCCAAAAAAAAAAAACAGCTCCACAAACACTGAATTTCCACATGGGAAGATATATCAAGTCAGCTACTACCTTTCATATCACAGACTCTGCTAGATAAATGACAGATGCTAATTGGTTGCTTTGGGCACTGTCTCCACTTTATCTCTCTCCAAGCCACCTAAATCACTTCTTGTTACTATAACTTCCTTCGTCAGCAATTATCACTCGCTACCATTAAAATCCCATTTTTTTACATATCCATTAAGCAGCTTTCATCTACTATGCTGAGAGAAAGATTTTTAAAATACCATTAATTTTTTTATTTTTTTTTTAGATGCTTATAGCCTCTAAATAAAAATGAAGCCTCAATTTCTAAACCTCAGCACCCTATAGTAACGAGCGCTAATGACAACCTGAAGGCTTTGCAAGGCTGGGTTCAGGGTCGGTTGGCTCATTTAATGCATACGGCTTGTTATACATGTACAATGCAACATTTGCCAATATCTCCTGGAAGAGCGATTGGGGCATTTAGAATATTCTTAAAGACTGCAAAGTAAGATATAGGGCAGAACACTGAATTATTTATTAGTAGCTTGGAAATTAAACAGCATCAGTACACTTTAAGACTGCAAAACAGAAGGCACCGACGCTTGATAACCTTAACTGTCTCCCTGCTGAAAGATCGAGGAAGAGGAACCATAAAGTGATTACTCAGGCAACTCTACATCTGAGAGACATCAATATGAATAATTACCATTTGCTTATTATCCTGAAAACAAACTCCTCACATTACTTCTGTGCTGTTGCTGCAACAGACTTCTTCCACGATGTAACTCTCAGTCTGTTGCATCAGTCTCTCCTCCTCACATCTTACCAATATGGCACACAAAAGGACATTCTTCTACCATAACTTGACACACTTTTCCTGAAATAATATGTGCTGCTGTGAGTCTGACCATTGCCTTTACTGTAAGCTCTGATGAATGCTTTGCCTACTCTCCTGTAGCTTGACTTCCTGGATCCCGCGTCTCCATCTTCTGAGATGGATGGAATAGGACAGGGCCTTATTGACATGATCTGCTGCAAAACGCATTATCCCAGCTCTGGTTGTGCAATTATACATCACCATAGACTGTCCCCAAACTGTGCTACGAATTCTATCATAATTATGCAAATCTTCCCCTTGGTCCAAAAAGAATGAAGGCTGCCTGGCGCCCTAGTGAAACGCAACCCAACAAACTAAAGACACCACTGATAATCCCATACTTAGTATGCAGTGTTTTCCTATACAATGTTAGATGGGGATATAGACTACTGGTCACTATACCGACGCCGCAAACCTGAGCAACTGAAAGCCCGACAGTCAGCATGCCGATTAACAGGGACTATTCCCCTCAACACCCATAGAGTGAGAATACAACCCGTGGTGATCTGAGCGAGCTGCCGAGCCCACTGTGCTGTGAGCGAGCGAGACCGCAAGGGGCTTTGTTGCGCCCACGCCCAGCCCCCCCCCCCTCACACTCCCGCAGGCAATCTAAACCTCAGAAACCCGGCGTCAGTATGGTGACAGACGGGATCCCAAACGCTGGTCACCCACACCCAACCCGTTACGTGGGACTAAATGGTTTTGTTGAAAACTGAAAAGTACACTGCAGTTTTTAACAGACAATTTCATGCACCAAACGTACTATTTCCAGCATCACAAGTTATTTAAGTCTAATTATCATTTAAGGAAGTGCCAGGTTTACTTATAGAGGACATATGGAGCTTAAGGAAATAAGTAGCTAACAATTAAATATCTAAATTGTTGGCTAGGTCTCTCTATAACACCACTGACTCTCACCACTGTCCACAACTCTAAGGCATTTCAATTTGACGGGCCTTATTGTAACCGCTATCTAAAATAAAAAGGAAACTAGAATTCAGCCCTCAACAGAGATGATGCCAGCTGTCGCCAAACTACAATCTTCAGGGCCCGTTACAGATGTGAGAACCTCACTCTAGACAAGACCGCACTCCAATGTGTAGTAATATTGCTTTCACATCGCTAAAGCGGGTCACACCCGGGACTTCTACACGGGTCCATCCTGGGTGTGACCCACTTGACACCCCTTTCAGACTGGAGGCCCCAACATTGCATATTGCCATGTCAATGATTCACCGCGTCACGTGTGGAGACAGCTTAGCAATCAGATGATCTCCAATCGCCGCCTGTTCCCATTCAGTGAACGGGTATTATTTATTATTATTATTACATTTTATTTATAAGGCGCCACAAGTGTTTCGCAGCGCCTTACAAAGGACAGTACAGGGAGACAAAACTTAGCATTACAGTAAATAAATGACAAAAATATAGTACAGGTAACAAAGAGCACCACAATTCTCAAAACATAATACAGCTAAGATGTAAGTAGAGAGGCAGTAATCATCGTACTACTAGGGGCTGGCGCCATAGATAGAGATGAGCCTTTACCAGCAGGAGAAAAAGCCAGTAAAGATGGTCGCTGAGTAGGAGAGAGCTGCGAGTGAAAAGTGTCGAGAAGAGGTCTTTGACAACAAGAGGAAAGAGGGCCCTGCTCTGAAGCGCTAACAATCTAGTGGGCAACCCGTTCACACCCGCACAGAAACCCAAATCTGACCAGTGTTTAACCCTGCTTTAAACCAGGGTTAAAAATGTCGAAATGCTCGACCTGGGATATATTCCCTGGCCCCTTTCCTACTGCATGCTCACGTGCAATATCCCGGGTTATTTATGGCAGTGTGAAAGGGGGTATTAGTTACTGGGACACTGTGCCACACATGGAATGATGAGGTATAGGCGCAATGGGTTTTTACTAATGACTGACTCAGTGAAAATAAGGTCTTTCCCATGATGCTTAGCAGCTGACTGGTTTAGCAACAGCTGGAATGCCAAAGGTAACCAACAGACCATGCATATCTTTTATAATTATAGATGGGCGCATTTATATGCATCCTCTAAATATTTCAATAGTGTGTGACCTGCTTAATATACAAATGAAATCATACAGCAAGACCCTTCTCCTCCAGCTTCTCGCTTGCTGCAGATGGCTCAGACAAAATTGAATTACAGCTAACCCTTAGCACCCCCATCCAAAAATAAATACTTTTTTTTTTTTTTTAAGATAATAATTACACCTGTGACCCCAGCTGAAGTTGCTGATAAAAGGATTTTAAATATGCAGATGATTGACAGGGGGAGGCTGCGGCACAAGGTTACGGACACCTTCACATGACACTTAGACCCCGTGCTGGCTGCCGCCTCCTGCCCGCTCGCAGCTGACAGTTACAGGCTCCATCCTTCACGCTCTCCTTGTATCCAAAGCTCAGCTCCACCCGTACAAGTTATTTCCAGAAACACATTTCTGCAAAAAGAGTCTGTTTCTCAGGCAGCTCTGAGCTATAAAAAGGAGCATGAAGAAAGAATAATAAAACAATCTAGCAGTACAACAAAAATAGAAGTGATCAAAACCACGGGCATTAAAAAGGGCTCACTGGGAAGAAAAATGTCTGTAGATAACACAGCTGTGTGTCAGAAGCATGGCATGCTATAGAACAAAAAAAAGAGGCATACATTATAATAATATAAAGGAAAAAGACTTAAGGCGAGACATGAAAAGATCCAGATGTCAGACAGCAATGACACCTACAATTGTACAGCTGTCTGCATCAAGTGCTTTGCATAAATCTCTGCACCTCTTATGTGCCGGAACGCAATCATGTCGCAACTAAACTGAGAGTTAGCAACAAAGCATCAAATATATAACAGTATAGATAACGCAGCAGATAGAAAAGTATCCACAGTAGAGATTATGAGGCGTAGCACTGGCTAGTAGATCAGACATATTTAATAATATACAGAGAATAACATCTAGCGTACAGAATTAGGGCACTTTTAACAGAGCAGTAGAAGTACATTGGGTCGACTCCTTCGATCTAGTGTGTACATATGCCACACTTACAGCAGCCACGAGACTGGATATTTTAGTATGTACTACGGGGGAGATGGGGAAAAAATACTAGCTTTTGTGGCAAAATTGGAGCGAATCAGTGTTTAAAGGTTCATTGCAGGCACCACCCTTTAGTAAATCACCACTGACCTCTCAGAGCTTCACTGCAGCAGTGGGAGTAATTTAATTTGCGGGGATTTCCGGCCATGCACATTATTGCCTATTGCATTAAGGTTCCTTTGCTCATTTACCTGTGCACCTCTATGGGTTGCCAGCAAAAATTAGCAAAGACAAATCTTACTTGGAATGCCATTAACGACTGTTCTTGAGGTACTCCGTGGCATACCATCGAGAACTGAATGCACTACAAGTGGCAATTAAATTATTTGTAGCTCCCATTGAAACTGCACGCCAGCTACACAATTGTTTGCGCAACTGCACTAATAGCGCAGAAATCTGCGTAAATAAGGGTTTTGGGAGGGTCACAAGTGACGGGCGCACCTTAAGTGCACTTTGCCACCGACTAAGCTGCTTAACGCGGCTAGATCACATGCATTCTCGCACGAGTAAGGGGCTGGTCAGGGAAACAATTGAATAGCTCCCCTTAAGATACAAACAATGAAATATGTCTCTAAATGCAACCTTGGAATTGACACAAGTAAATGTGTGTCTGGTGTGTGTACATATGTATGAATTTAAGGACATAAGAGAAATTATTTCCATTGCATATAGAAATCTGTGCCTGTATAATACACCGCAGTACTGGCACCCAGCTGGCCATGCCCCTGTGTGTGCCCATGCATTAACAGAAGAAGCAGATGTCTTTTGACAACAGTTATACCATCATGGCAGGCCCTCCGATCTCTTACACTGTGTCATCCTGCAGTCACAACAGAGTCATTACCCAGTCTCTGCGTGCTGGCTGTCAGTTGGAGCTCAGTTGCCCTGCTACGTCAAGAACGTTTTCAGTGAATCTGTCGATTCGTTTGGCAGGTAATCACCTACATTTCATGAGTGTTCATTAGTACATTGCGTATCGAGACGAGTCTGTGATGGAATAACTGCAAGTAACTGGAGCCGTGCGCTGTGTGAACAGGTTCCGCTGGCTGCAAATCTCAACTTACTACGTATTTTATTGCTATAGAAAAACTAACAATGCGTTTTATTACCAGCGTGGCTGAGACACATCAATTTGTTAGGAGCAAATAAATGTAAAATACAAGCTGATGGAATGCCTCATTAATAAGGATTTACATACAGTGTTCCAATTATTTAATGAGATGATATGTGGGAGTAGGGGGGGGGGGGGGGGGGGGAATGAATTAAAAGAAGAAAAAAACAATACAGGAAGCATTTTTAGTAAAAAATAACAAGCATATTTTTGCTGTGTTCAATAGATTCCAAGAAAACTTCAAGCAAAAAAATAAATTAAAAAAATTGGGCTTCTAGGTCCAATATAGATTTCTTCAACAGCCTTTTATACAGAAAATACAAATAGGAATGCAATGCTTCCAAATGGAACATAGGTTCTTGGTTAAGAAAAATTAAATTTAAAAACAAAAACAAAACTCAGAAATAAAGCACATTTATCTTAATAAAGGTAGAATATGGGCTTCAGTTACAGAACTATGACCATCATAAGGAAAGTTCATTTAGGGTGGGATGTATCAAGTATTACACATAATAATGGGCCCTACACACTAATACCCCTTTTCCACTAGCGTAGCACGGGTCGCAGCCGTGTCGCCTGACACGGCTGCGACCCGTGCTACAGCCCCCTGCAGACAGCGCTCACCAACCCGGCAATTGCCGGATTGGTGACGCGCTAGTAACGAGGCAGGGGCGGCGCTGGGAGATCACATGGTCTCCCAGCGCCGCCCTCCCTATGCACTGTGAACGGGAGCCGTGTCGCATCGACACGGCTCCCGTTTACACTACAACCCTACCCGGATCATTCCCGTGTCCTACCCAGGTAGATAGCCGGGTAGGATTCACGGGTCACTTGATCCGGGTTGACCCTTTTCCACTTGCAAAAAACACGGGTAAATGCGCGCCCCCGTGCATTTACCCGTGTTTTTTGAGCTAGTGGAAAAGGGGTGTCAGTGATAACACTGAAAGATATGAACGATCGTTCATCGTTGGTATCGGCTCGTTTATGCATGCAAGCCAATATGGACAATCTCGTCCATATTAGCATGCAGGGCTATAGGGCCGGGTGACGGCGGGAGTGAAGAAACTTTACTCCCCCCCCCTCCCCTCCATCCGCCCCCCCCCCCCCCCCACCACCACCGCTGGGTCGGCCGTAGGACCCCTCGGCGGCACATCGCGCTGTGTGTAGGGCCCATTAGTCAGTGGTTTCCAAACTCAATCCTCAAGGCACCAGTTTAGGTTTTAAGGATATCTATGGTGGAGTACACATGGTTAAATCAAGCTGACTGAGGTACTAATTAAGTCACCTAATATTGGGGGACATTCCGAGTTGATCGCTCGCTAGCTGTTTTTAGCAGCTGTGCAAACGCATAGTCGCCGCCCACAGGGGAGTGTATTTTAGCTTTGCAAGTGTGCGATCGCCTGTGCAGCCGAGCGGTACAAAAACAGTTTGTGCAGTTTCTGAGTAGGTCTGAACTTACTCAGCCGCTGCGATCACATCAGCCTGTCCGGTCCCGGAATTGACATCAGACACCCGCCCTGCAAACGTTTGGACACGCCTGCGTTTTTCCCAACTACTCCCTGAAAATGGTCAGTTGACACCCATAAATGCCTTCTTCCTGTCAATCTTCTTGCAATCGGCTGTGCGAATGGATTCTTCGTTAAATCCATTGCCCAGCAACGACCCGTACGGCGCGCCTGTGCATTGCGGCGCATATGCATGCGCAGTAGTGATCTGATCGCTGCGCGAAAACGTCAGCATGCGAACAGGTTGGAATGACCCCCATTAAGTGGTCCCACGAAGTACTGACATATGTCAAGGGTTCAGGCTTCTTGCTCTGACACCAATCTTCAGCAGCACCCTAGTAATCCCCTCCTCCAAACCAAAACAGAGAGGCAAGGATTCCTACCCAGACACAGTGAACACACAGCAGAAAAAGTGCCACAGGCTTACTCTATACATGTATAAAACCTACACCGACGACTGTGCATATGTGTCTTCTTACATCCTTGCTGCAGTCACACTAAGCAGCCCTTTAAGTCACACCATGACGTGGCGGGACTCTGTACCGCTGAGCTTCTTTTTAGACAAATTATTCCAGCGAAAATGCAATGATATGCAGCATGCCTATATTCTGTGTAATTGTGACTGTATCCGCACCCGAAATGCCACGTTACTGTATTCCAGGAAAGCACTGCAGCATAGTATTTTGTATGCAAATACAGTCGCAGTCACACAGAATATAGACATGCGGCACATCATCTTAGAAGCTGCCCGTGCGTACTATTGCATAACATTGCATCTAAGACGCAATTTGCGGGAAAAAACGCAAAAAGACGCTCAGCGCTACAGTCACATGGCACTCAGGCGTTGTGTGTAATGTGACTTATAGTGCACTGAGCAAAGAGGTAAGAGGACACAACTGTATGCACGTTAGAAAGGAATATATTTTTGGCACAAGTATGTACTTTTAGAATAAACAGGCTTCTATCACAAACAAATTGGTGCAATGATATAGAGAATTATGGGTAATAACCTCTTACCACATTAATACTTTATAACTACAGTAAATGAACCGTAACTAAATGTCATAAGAATCTAATTACTATCAATATCTTCACAGCCGTGATAAAACTCTTAGTGGTCCTATATCTAGAGGTGATATACTAAAATCAGAAAATGCCCCAGCATTCAATCAATATAGCAGACAGTGACCTATCGCACTGTCTATCCAAATAAGTGGTACCCTCTATTTAGCAGTCCTGGGTACAATTAAAGTGAGCCCTCTAATAAATTCACTTGCAGGTTGGTAGCCTGGGCCATGTCTGGGATTGTTTAATGAGTGCACCGGTGGGACCCTTTCATGAAATGAAATAAGCAAATGTTTATAATGATATGATTGCGACCAACACGAATACTGATTCTAGGTCCACAAACCTGATGACCAGCATAAAAGGATATGGCTTTCCTCTTAAATACATAACGGCAGGCACTTTATTCAGTTGCAGCACCACAGATCCCTGGTTAACATGCTCCCGGTTTGTACAGTGTTGGGAAGGTCTCCAACAGCTAGGCCCCATATAGCTTTATCAGAGGAAAGGGAGGGTAGACATTACGGTCATACGGGGATAAGAGATACTGGTATATAGGGCACAGGAAGGGTAGAGATGGCCATCAGACAGGGATAGGATATAAGGGTATATGGGGCACAGGAAGAATAGACATGGCCATCATACAGGGATAAGAGATTCTGGTATATGGGGCACAGGAAGGGCAGACATGGCCATCATACAGGGATAAGAGATTCTGGTATATGGGGCACAGGAAGGTCAGACATGGCAATAAGACAGGGATAAGAGATACTGGTATATGGGGTACAGGAAGGGAGACATGGCCATCATACAGGGATAAGAGATTCTGGTATACGGGGCATAGGAAGGGTTAACATGGCCATCATACAGGGATAAGAGATTCTGGTATACGGGGCATAGGAAGGGTTAACATGGCCATCATACAGGGATAAGAGATTCTGGTATGTGGGGCACAGGGAGGGTAGACATGGCCATAAGACAGAGATAAGAGATACTGGTATATGGGGCACAGGAAGGGCAGACATGGCCATCATACAGGGATAAGAGATACTGGTATATGGGGTACAGGAAGGGAGACATGGCTATCATACAGGGATAAGAGATTCTGGTATGTGGGGCACAGGGAGGGTAGACATGGCTATCATACAGGGATAAGAGATTCTGGTATGTGGGGCACAGGGAGGGTAGACATGGCTATCATACAGGGATAAGAGATTCTGGTATGTGGGGCACAGGGAGGGTAGACATGGCTATCATACAGGGATAAGAGATTCTGGTATGTGGGGCACAGGGAGGGTAGACATGGCCATAAGACAGAGATAAGAAATACTAGTATGTGCCACGCAAGAAATCTCTCATGCACTGTAGGTAAGGGATGTTTTGCACCAATGCAATATAACTGTTAACGTGTAGAAAAAAAAGCTACTGACCCACGAAACGCATATTTCAGTTCTAATACTACAGCTTAAAATACTGCACATCCTATTGCATGGGAACAGAACACCGTGCATAAGAACCCCTGCACAGTGCCATGCGCTCTGCCTAAATGGGCCCGCAGTAAGGTGTGCAGCACAGAGCACACTGAGAAAAAGGTAGCTGATGTTTCAGAGTAGGCTAGTGGGGTACTTTATGTCTATCTGGGTACATTGCTAAGAAGCAAATCAAACAAACTGTTTAGGCTGTAGAACAAATGTATTCCATGACTGTAAGCCGCTAGCGAAAACAATTAGCAACCAATTAAGTTGCATAGTCTGCCGCCTGTTCTTGTCTAATTTACTTTGTAAATGTTTATAGGTGAGAAAGGAAGCTTATGCCGCTGCATGTGATGCCAACCAGATATAAGGAGCGAAGCAAAGTAAAACAACTTAATTTACTGCTCAACAGCAAACTTGTCATTTAGAATATGTACTCTGTCACACAAAGCTACAAAGTTACCATAAAAGCTTCTAAGGTACCATAAAATTTTAAATTGCAAATTTCCAGTGTAAATCTGGAATTACGCTGCAGTTCTGCTAAAAAGATAAATAGTACCCCCAACCAAAGGGAGCTGTAACCACCTCCTACACCTTTAGGACACTGCCCTATTTGTAGTGTATGACCCACCTATTGTGTGCAATATATTACAGCCAAACAGCTTTAGAAAAGCCAAATCCCTGGACTGACCACTTTCTTACATTTAGGCTATACTGTACATACTGGGAAGATATACTGAATAGGTACAATATATGCGGAATGGTCAGAATAGGAAGTGGCCACACGTTGGGCCTGATTCAGAGTTGTCTGCTATGCCGTGTTTTTGCAATTGAGCGATTATCGGTAACCTGTGCAGAGCTTGATTTGCGATTACGCTCGTAGTGAGGATTCATTACCAAGTGATTTTCAGGAAGCGCCAGTTTTAGGGGCGGTAACGGGGAGTAGCGGCAAAAACACGGGCACGTCAGGACTGTTTTTTTGGGGGGAGGGGGGTGTATCAGACGCCGACTGCGATACTGTTTACAGGAATCACGTCTCTGTATCTCATTTGCGTCGCCCATTCAGAGTGAACATAGACTTACTGGACGAGTTAATATGATACTGTGAATGTGTACAGGATACATCTTTGCTGCAGTAACGCCAATCATCTTCTAGCATCAGGTGTCTTTTTGCTGAAAATGTCTTAGTCACATTGCAATGCGACTAGGACGCACGAGGAGACTGTGCTGATTAATAGGATATGTGACACTTGTATATCAGTGTGCTATTGAAGGTGGGTGCACACTGTGCCATATGCTCCATGAGCTATATCGCACAGTGTGTTCCCTTCCCTCCTGGGACAACTGACATTGTGCATACACACCAAGCGATACCGCAAATGATGTTGCTCACTGACGTTATGCAGTGGTCGGCCCGTACATGCAGTTTTGGGCGACATAGCCAAAACTGAGCTGCATGTAAGGCTGAGAGAGGGGGGCGTTAACGACCCCCAGCAACGCGCATTGAGCGTCGTTTGCGGCATACAAACTAGGTGATATTTTAGTCAATATCGCTCAGAAGGGGGGGAAAATAAGAATTTACTCACCGGTAATTCTATTTCTCGTAGTCCGTAGTGGATGCTGGGGACTCCGTAAGGACCATGGGGAATAGACGGGCTCCGCAGGAGACTGGGCACTCTAAAGAAAGATTAGGTACTATCTAGTGTGCACTGGCTCCTCCCTCTATGCCCCTCCTCCAGACCTCAGTTAAGGAAACTGTGCCCGGAAGAGCTGACATGACAAGAAAAGGATTTGGAATCCAGGGTAAGACTCATACCAGCCACACCAATCACACCGTACAACTTGTGATAACCTTACCCAGTTGACAGTATGAACAACAACTGAGCATCACTCAAAAGGATGCCACATAACAATAACCCTTTATTAAGCAATAACTATATACATGTATTGCAGAAAGTCCGCACTTGGGACGGGCGCCCAGCATCCACTACGGACTACGAGAAATAGAATTACCGGTGAGTAAATTCTTATTTTCTCTGACGTCCTAGTGGATGCTGGGGACTCCGTAGGACCATGGGGATTATACCAAAGCTCCCAAACGGGCGGGAGAGTGCGGATGACTCTGCAGCACCGCATGGGCAAACCCAAAGGTCCTCCTCAGTCAGGGTATCAAACTTGTAGAATTTTGCAAATGTGTTTGAACCCGACCAAGTAGCAGCTCGGCAAAGCTGAAATGCCGAGACCCCTCGGGCAGCCGCCCAAGAAGAACCCACCTTCCTTGTGGAATGGGCTTATACTGATTTTGGATGCGGCAACCCAGCCGCATAATGATCCTGCTGAATCGTGTTACAGATCCAGCAAGCAATAGTTTGCTTTGAAGCCGGAGCACCCAGCTTGTTGGATGCACACAGGATAAACAGCGAGTCAGTTTTCCTGACTCCAGCCGTTCTGGATACATAAATCTTCAAAGCCCGGACTACGTCCAGCCACTTGGAGTCCTCCAAGTCACGAGTAGCCGCAGGCACCACAATAGGTTGGTTCAAATGAAAAGATGATACCACCTTTTGCAGGAATTTCGGACGAATCCGCAATTCTGCCCTGTCCATATGGAAAACCAGGTAGGGGCTTTTACCTGACAAAGCCGCCAATTCTAACACACGCCTAGCCAAGGCTAAGGCCAACAGCATGACCACTTTCCACGTGAGATACTTGAGCTCCACAGTCTTCAGTGGCTCAAACCCGTGGGATTTCAGGAAACTCAACACCACTTAAGATCCCAAGGCGCCACTGGTGGCACAAAAGGGGGCTGAATATGCAGCACTCCCTTAACAAACGTCTGAACCTCAGGCAGTGAAGCCAGTTCTTTTTGAAAGAAAATGGATAGGGCCGAAATCTGGACCTTTATGGACCCTAATTTTAGGCCCATAGTCACTCTTGACTGTAGGAAGTGCAGGAATCGACCCAGCTGGAATTCCTCTGTAGGGGCCTTCCTGGCCTCACAGCAAGCAACATATTTTCGCCATATACGGTGATAATGCTTCGCTGTCACGCCCTTCCTAGCCTTTATCAGCGTAGGAATAACTGCATCCGGAATGCCTTTTTCGCTAGGATCCGGCGTTCAACCGCCCTGCCGTTAAACACAGCCGCAGTAAGTCTTGGAACAGACAGGGCCCCTGTTGTAACAGGTCCTATCTGAGAGGCAGAGGCCATGGGTCCTCTGTGAGCATTTCTTGCAGTTCCGGGTACCAAGTCCTTCTTGGCCAATCCGGAGCAATGAATATTGTTCTCACTCCTCTTTTTCTTACAATTCTCAGCACCTTTGGTATGAGAGGAAGAGGAGGAAAAACATAGACCGACTGGAACACCCACGGTGTTACTAGTGCGTCCACAGCTATCGCCTGAGGGTCCCTTGACCTGGCGCAATACCTTTTTAGCTTTTTGTTGAGGCGGAACGCCATCATGTCCACCTGTGGCAGTTCCCACCAATTTGCAATCTGCGTGAAGACTTCCTGATGAAGTCCCCACTCTCCCGGGTGGAGGTCGTGTCTGCTGAGGAAGTCCGCTTCCCAGTTGTCCACTCCCGGAATGAACACTGCTGACAGTGCGCTTACGTGATTCTCCGCCCCGCGAAGAATTCTGGTGGCTTCTACCATCGCCACCCTGCTCCTTGTGCCGCCTTGGCGGTTTACATGAGCCACTGCGGTCTGACTGGATCAGAACCGGTTGGTCGCGAAGCAGGATCTCCGCTTGACTTAGGGCGTTGTATATGGCCCTCAGTTGATGTGAAGGCAAGTCAGCTGACTTGACCACAGCCCCTGGAAATTTCTTCCCTGTGTGACTGCCCCCCACCCTCGGAGGCTTGCATCCGTGGTCACCAGGACCCAGTCCTGAATGCCGAATCTGCGACCTTCGAGAAGGTGAGCACTCTGCCGCCACCACAGGAGAGACACCCTGGCCCTGGGGGATAGGGTGATTAACCGATGCATCTGAAGATGTGATTCGGACCACTTGTCCAGTAAGTCCCATTGGAAGGTCCTCGTATGGAACCTGCCGAAGGGAATGGCCTCGTATGAGGCCACCCTCCTTCCCAGGACTCGAGTGCAGTGATGCACCCTGTTTTGGTTTTAATAGATTCCTGACCAGTGTCCCGAGCTCCTGAGCTCTCTCTATCTGGTCTGTATCTAGGATCATGCCTAGGAAAGGCAGATGAGTTGTAAGAACCAACTGCGACCTTGGAATATATAGAATCCAGCCGTGTTGTCGTTACACTTCCAGAGAAAGTGATACGCTGTTCAGCAACTGCTCTCTTGATCTCGCTTTTATGAGGAGATCGTCCAAGTACGTGATAATAGTGACACCTTGCTTCCGCAGGAGCACCATCATTTCCGCAATTACCTTGGTGAACATTCTCAAGGCCGTGGAGAGACCAAATGGCAACCTCTGAAATTGGTAATGACAATCCCGTACCGTAATTCTGAGGTACGCCTGATGAGGTGGATAAATGGGGATATGAAGGTATGCATCCTTCATGTCCCGAGTCACCTTTCAGGCTTGCAATAACCGCTCTTAGCGATTCCAACTTGAACTTGAACCTTTTCAGGTATATGTTCAGGGATTTTAAACTCAATATGGGTCCGACCGAACCGTCAGGTTACGGGACTACAACATGGTCGAATAATAACCCTCTGCTTGTTGAAGGAGGGGAACCTTGACCACCGCCTGATGAAGATACAATTTGTGAATTGCAGTTAACACTGTTTCCCTCTCGTGGGGGGAAGCCGGCAGGGCCGTCGGTGAGGGGGCATCTTCTCAAAGTCCAGCTTATATCCCTGAGACACAATATCTATTGCCCAGGGATCTAACAGGGAGTGAACCCACTTGTGGCTGAGCTTACAAAGGCGTGCCCCCACCGGGCCTAGCTCCGCCTGTGGAGCCCCAGCGACATGCGGTGGATTTTTGTAGAGGCCGGGGAGGACTTCTGTTCCTGGGAACTAGCTGTGTTGTGCAGCTTCTTTCCTCTGCCGCCGCCTCTGGCAAGAAAGGACGCACCTCGGACTTTCTTGTTTCTTTATTCGAAAGGCTGCATTTGATAATGTCGTGCTTTCCTAGGCTGTGCAGGAATATAAGGCAAAATATTAGAATTTACCAGCTAAAGCTGCGGAGACCAGGTCCGAGAACCCTTCTCCACACAATCCTCAGCCTTCAATATGCCTATTAAGTCGGCATCATCTGTCCATTGCATATTCTACAGGACACGTCAAGCAGAAATCGACATAGCTTTGACTCTAGGACCCAGTATACTCATGTCTCTTTGGGCATGGTTTATATATATCTATCTATCTCTTAAGACAGCATCTTCAATATGTATTTATCTATATATATATATACATATATATATATATATATATATATATATCTATATGCATACTAGGGTCTCAATCTCTGCTGATAAGGTACCTGTCCACGCTGCCACAGCGCTATAAACCCATGCCGACACAATCGCCGGTCTGAGTAGTGTACTAGAATGTGCACGCTATCTGCAGGATCCCTGAGAACAGCTAGTGCTACCGTCTGGGCAAACGTGACACCCTAGGGGAAGATTCCCATCACATCCTGGCCCTAGTGGGGAAAGGATATTGCCTGAGAATTCCTTGTGGGAAGCTGCAGTTTCTTGTCTGGAGATTCCCGCTCTTTTTCCTCATGAGAGGAGGGAAATTTACCTCAGCTTTCTTCCCCTTAACATGTGTACCCTTGTGTCAGGGACAAATGAGTCATCACTGATATGCAAATCCTCTTTATTACAATAATCATATATTGAATACTTTTCAGCCATTTTGGCTGTAACTTTGCATTATCGTAGTCGACACTGGAGTCAGACTCCGTGTCGATATCAGTGTCTATTATTTTGGATAGTGAGCATTGTGAGACTCTGAAGGTCTCTGTGACATAGGGACAGACACAGGTAGATTTCCTGTCTGTTCTCTAATTTTTTTGTGCAATAAATTCATCTTAGCACTTACACATATCCAAACAGGTGTCGGCGTTGTCGACGGAGACACCCTCTCACACACATATTTTCTCTATCTTCCCCTTAGGGGAGCCTTTTACCTGAAGACAGTTCCCCCACAAGGCCCTTTGGAGAGACAGAGAGAGAGTATGCCAGCACACACCCCAGCGCTATATAACCCAGGGATTACACTACAACTCAGTGTTTACCCAGTAGCTGCTGTATATACAAATTTGCACCTAAATTTATGTGCCCCCCCCCCCCCTCTTTTCACCCTTTGTGTATCTGGATACTGCAGGGGAGAGCCTGGGGAGCTTCTTTCCAGCGGAGCTGTGAATAGAAAATGGTGCTGGTGTGCTGAGGAAGAAGGCCCCACCCCCTCAGCGGCGGGCTTGTGTCCCGCTTTCTGTGATAAAAAATGGCGGGGGATTTTACATATATACAGTGCCTGACTGTATATATGTAGTTTATGCCAAAAGGTACTTCATTTGCTGCCCAGGGCGCCCCCCCCAGCGCCCTGCACCCTACAGTGACCGGAGTGTGTGGTGTGCTGTGGGAGCAATGGCGCACAGCTGCGGTGCTGTGCGCTACCTTAAATGAGGACAGGAGTCTTCAGCCGCCGATTTCGCCGTCTTCAAGCTTCTGTTTTTCTTGCTCTGCGAGGGGGACGGCGGCGCGGCTCCGGGAACGGACGATCGAGGACAGCTGCCTGTGTTCGAACCCTCTGGAGCTAATGGTGTCCAGTAGCCTAAGAAGCGCAACCTAGCTGTGAACAGGTACGTTTGCTTCTCTCCCCTCGGTCCCACGTAGCAGTGAGTCTGTTGCCAGCAGAAGCTCACTGAAAATAAAAAAACCTAACAAATACTTTCTTTTACTAGCAGGCTCAGGAGAGCCCACTAGGAGCACCCAGCTCTGGCCGGGCACAGATTCTAACTAGAGGAGGGGCATAGAGGGAGGAGCCAGTGCACACCAGATAGTACCTAATCTTGTATGCACCATGAGTCTCTGCATCTGTTTATGAAGTGCTACAATGTAGCAGCTGCCGCTTTTTCCAATACAAGTTCTGTTCAGGTGTCATATCACATAATCAGCACAGTCTCCTCATGTGTCATTATCACATTGCACTGTTTCACCGTTATTCTTAGCTGCACTGGACCTGTCGGCTCACTCACTCCGGATCGGCTGTACACCAAGCTCACGACTAGGTGAGATCACCTACAGTCAGCATTTTGATAAGCTAGTATCAAGTTACTAATCTGGGCCACACTTTGGCTGCATTCTATTTACCTGTCAACGCTGGGCTCTTCCAATCTCATACTCTACTATAGTTGTTGTCAAACTTTTTTTTGCCGTGACACACTGAAGAGTGACAACCACATACATGAAACAAAATTTGAAAGATATGAAAATGTTAATTCATTTTATTATACCCAAAGTCCCCCCACTTCTCAACAGTTCTATACATGCACCCCCCACCCCCTTCCTATTGCTTCCACCTTGAACATTGCAGTTGACTTTGCCTATGACTCCTTTCCTCTTAATCTCCCATCCTACGGAGTCTGCGTATGCCTACTCCTGGCTCCTCTCCATGACAGACATCAGGGTGCTATGCATCTGCACTGCTGCAACTGACTACCTGCTCACAGCTCCTCTATGATGCACAGGAGGTGAATGTTACTTTATTTTGAAAAGCTTGCACAGTAGGGAGGAAAGCGGGAAGGCCCACTCTCCTCCCTTCACTCTGCTGATTGGCCAGAGCATATCCTGGAGCAGAGGGGGAAAGCGGGAAGGCCCACTCTCCTCCCTTCACTCTGCTGATTGGCCAGAGCATATCCTGGAGCAGAGGGGGAAAGCGGGAAGGCCCACTCTCCTCCCTTCACTCTGCTGATTGGTCAGAGCATATCCTGGAGCAGAGGGGGAAAGCGGGAAGGCCCACTCTCCTCCCTTCACTCTGCTGATTGGCCAGAGCATATCCTGGAGCAGAGGGGGAAAGCTGGAAGGCTCACTCTCCTCCCTTCACTCTGCTGATTGGCCAGAGCATATCCTGGAGCAGAGGGGGAAAGCGGGAAGGCTCACTCTCCTCCCTTCACTCTGCTGATTGGCCAGAGCATATCCTGGAGCAGAGGGGGAAAGCGGGAAGGCTCACTCTCCTCCCTTCACTCTGCTGATTGGCCGGGATACGGTCATTAGGTCGACTTTTTCATACTTTACGATCCATGTGGACTACGATTGAGAATCGTGAC
The DNA here is from genome assembly GCF_028390025.1 of Pseudophryne corroboree. Lineage (NCBI taxonomy): Eukaryota > Metazoa > Chordata > Amphibia > Anura > Myobatrachidae > Pseudophryne > Pseudophryne corroboree. The sequence goes on from NC_086451.1 coordinate 83,668,616, forward strand.
CTTCCTGAAGCATGCGAGGGGACATGGTGCACTAACTGGGGTTCCCCGTCACTTTACGGAGAAAACTACAGCAAAAAAAGTAAAAACAACAAACAAACCATATCGACCCATTTCCATGACGACTTTGTTCATGTCGACCTAGTGACCATGTCAACCTAATGACTGACGATCTAATGACCCATACCCGATCGGCCAGAGCATATTCTGGAGCAGAGCAGTAGAGCTGGATAGCACACTCTCCTCCCTTTGCTCTGCTGATTGGCCAGAGCGTGTCCTGGAGCAGAAAGGGAAAGCTGGATAGCACACTCTCCTCCCTTCACTCTACCGATTTGTCAGAGCATGTTCTGGAACAGAGGGGTACAGCTGGATAGCACACTCTCCTCCCCTTCACTCTGCCGATTTGTCAGAGCATGTTCTGGAGCAGAGGGGTACAGCTGGATAGCACACTCTCCCTCCCCACACTCTGCCGATTTGTCAGAGCATGTTCTGGAGCAGAGGGGTACAGCTGGATAGCACACTCTCCTCCCCGCACTCTACTGATTGGTGCATACTGGAGCAGGGAGGACAGTGGGAAAGCACATTTTCTTTCACTCCAGATTGACTGGATCGTGTCCTGTTGTATCCAGAATTTTTTCGTCATCTCACTGTCATTGTGCGTGTCACACCGGCGACAAACTCATGACACACTAAGTGTGCCGACACACAGTTTGAGTAGCAATGCTCTACACACATAACCAGATATATTTGAGATCACCTACAGTCAGCATTTTGATAAGCTAGTATCAAGTTACTAATCTGGGCCACACTTTGGCTGCATTCTATTTACCTGTCAACGCTGGGCTCTTCCAATCTCATACTCTACTATAGTTGTTGTCAAACTTTTTTTTGCCGTGACACACTGAAGAGTGACAACCACATACATGAAACAAAATTTGAAAGATATGAAAATGTTAATTCATTTTATTATACCCAAAGTCCCCCCACTTCTCAACAGTTCTATACATGCACCCCCCACCCCCTTCCTATTGCTTCCACCTTGAACATTGCAGTTGACTTTGCCTATGACTCCTTTCCTCTTAATCTCCCATCCTACGGAGTCTGCGTATGCCTACTCCTGGCTCCTCTCCATGACAGACATCAGGGTGCTATGCATCTGCACTGCTGCAACTGACTACCTGCTCACAGCTCCTCTATGATGCACAGGAGGTGAATGTTACTTTATTTTGAAAAGCTTGCACAGTAGGGAGGAAAGCGGGAAGGCCCACTCTCCTCCCTTCACTCTGCTGATTGGCCAGAGCATATCCTGGAGCAGAGGGGGAAAGCGGGAAGGCCCACTCTCCTCCCTTCACTCTGCTGATTGGCCAGAGCATATCCTGGAGCAGAGGGGGAAAGCGGGAAGGCCCACTCTCCTCCCTTCACTCTGCTGATTGGTCAGAGCATATCCTGGAGCAGAGGGGGAAAGCGGGAAGGCCCACTCTCCTCCCTTCACTCTGCTGATTGGCCAGAGCATATCCTGGAGCAGAGGGGGAAAGCTGGAAGGCTCACTCTCCTCCCTTCACTCTGCTGATTGGCCAGAGCATATCCTGGAGCAGAGGGGGAAAGCGGGAAGGCTCACTCTCCTCCCTTCACTCTGCTGATTGGCCAGAGCATATCCTGGAGCAGAGGGGGAAAGCGGGAAGGCTCACTCTCCTCCCTTCACTCTGCTGATTGGCCGGGATACGGTCATTAGGTCGACTTTTTCATACTTTACGATCCATGTGGACTACGATTGAGAATCGTAACCTTCCTGAAGCATGCGAGGGGACATGGTGCACTAACTAGGGTTCCCCGTCACTTTACGGAGAAAACTACAGCAAAAAAAGTAAAAACAACAAACAAACCATGTCGACCCATTTCCATGACGACTTTGTTCATGTCGACCTAGTGACCATGTCAACCTAATGACTGACGATCTAATGACCCATACCCGATCGGCCAGAGCATATTCTGGAGCAGAGCAGTAGAGCTGGATAGCACACTCTCCTCCCTTTGCTCTGCTGATTGGCCAGAGCGTGTCCTGGAGCAGAAAGGGAAAGCTGGATAGCACACTCTCCTCCCTTCACTCTACCGATTTGTCAGAGCATGTTCTGGAACAGAGGGGTACAGCTGGATAGCACACTCTCCTCCCCTTCACTCTGCCGATTTGTCAGAGCATGTTCTGGAGCAGAGGGGTACAGCTGGATAGCACACTCTCCCTCCCCACACTCTGCCGATTTGTCAGAGCATGTTCTGGAGCAGAGGGGTACAGCTGGATAGCACACTCTCCTCCCCGCACTCTACTGATTGGTGCATACTGGAGCAGGGAGGACAGTGGGAAAGCACATTTTCTTTCACTCCAGATTGACTGGATCGTGTCCTGTTGTATCCAGAATTTTTTCGTCATCTCACTGTCATTGTGCGTGTCACACCGGCGACAAACTCATGACACACTAAGTGTGCCGACACACAGTTTGAGTAGCAATGCTCTACACACATAACCAGATATATTTGAATAAAACAAACAGAAAGTAATAATAAAGTACCAGAAGTTTTGTGGTCTCGAATACCTATGTAATGTACTTTTGTGTAAGTGACAAGCTGACTATAAAGTCAAGATATACACAAAGGTGTTTTTATTATTATTATTATTCTTAATAGATTCTCAGCAAAAACAGAGATAAGTTATTCTGCTCAGAGCACTGTAAGACAGAATAAGAATGCAAGGAGCGCATTAATAGAGAGAATTTGGTATTTAGCCGGTGCAAATACAGTCATGGTTAGGCTGCAAGTGAATTGTTTATGCATTCTGAATGGGAGTCACTGCTGTGCAATGCCTCCTGACCCGAGACAAAAGCACACGTTCCCCCCTATTATTAGAAGGAGAAAACTGCCTGGGGATCTTGATCATCTGCCTGTTCATCGGAAGATTCTGTTCCAAACTGAGAGCCTCGGCTAAACCAGGATTCACCCTCCCATAGGGAATAGCTTGCCCCGGCCTTGGAGTACAGATTTACTTAACAAGACATGAGAAGGAGGAGGTAAGGGTATAAGAGATACCTAGGGGGGCTCCTCCTATACCGATGGGTGGTATTTACACAAATAAATAAATGCTCTATTTATATAAAGAAAAGTTGTTGCAGGGTTCTCATTCCCCCGTGGCACCCAGGGTCAGTACACTAATAACTGATAGAAGGAAAGCATGAAAAAATAATATAAACAACAAAACTAACATATTGCCTAAGGGAACCCCATTTTACGTTGTTATCCACTATACAACCCCTTCTTAATAAAATATATCCCATAAATACCGCAGAATCCTTTGCTGCTACTAGGTATTATTTCTTAAAGGGATGCAGTCAATTTACCTCCAATCAAAATCCCGACAGCAATGGACCGACGGTCAAAATCCCAACATGGACAAAATACCGACATTAAAAATTCCGACAAGGTCAAAATACCGACATGTAAAATGCTGACATGTCAAAATGCCAACTTGAGTTTTTCATGATGTTTTTTTCATTGAAACTGACTTGTTCATACTTTACCATCCCAGTGGACCTAGAGGGGCAATATAATAGTGTGCCGAGCGCAGCGAGGCACCGTGCCCGAAGCATGGCGAGCGCAGCGAGAGGACGCGGCACTCTTATATGGTGTCCATGTCGACCTATGTTGACATACACACTAAAAAACAATGAAAAACGCATGTCGGTATTTTGACCTTGTCGGTATTTTAAATGTTGGTATTTTGTCCATGTCGGGATTTTGACCTTGTCAGGATTTTGACTGTCGGTCAATTGCTGTCGGGATTTTGATTGGAGGTATTTCATACCGATCCCTTTATTAAATACAAGACGGTGAGATGGTGACTAGGGATTTGTGGGCTGGACTTAAAAGAAAATATGGAAGTGTGTAATGAGGATTTTCTGAAGGGATTTCATAGTAAAGGTTTCTGACATCACGCAAAATTATAACAAATGTTATCACCATCTTCATAGCAGTGCTTCCCAGCCTTTGCTTTGTTATGATACTTTCTAGTAATTCATATTTTCACAAAAACACCAGTGTTAATGGGTGTGGATCATAGGGTCAACCACACTTAAGTCGACAGTGTCTAGGGGGACCACTATTAGTCGACAGTAACTAAGTTGACACCTTAAATAGGTCGACACACACATTAGATCGACATGGCAAAAGGTCAACCTGGTTTTTTTTTTGTTTTTTTAGGGTGTCGTTTTCTTAGTAGAGTGACCGGGAACCCCACTCAGCGCACCGTGTCCCCTCGCATGGCGAGCAAAGGTTACCGTACCCAATTATAGTCCACATGGATCGGAAAGTATGAAAAAGTTCAAAAAATAAAACATTTTTGAAAAACTCATGTCGACCTAGAACATGTAAACCTAGTAACCATGTCGACCAATAGTAGCCAACCTAATGCATGTCGACCTAAGTGTGGTCGACCTAGAGACCAGATACCAGTGTTAATATGTTGTGATAAATAATTGTAGTCCTGCAAAAATATTAATAAAAATTAAATTAAAATATATTTCATATGTAATGCCCACAGTATCTCTCTAACTTCTTCTTTGTGTGTGTGCAAGTTTAATGTCCTTTCTGCTGTTCGGATCAAAACCGTGCTGCTCCCTTCTACAGGCAGCAAGGGCTTCTGGGAGTTCAGGTCAAAAATACTACACAACGGTGCTTCATGCACCAGATCTTTGCTACCCGCACTAAAATTAGGACAACAGAGGCTCTGTGAGGATAAGGGAAGACGAGAGGAATCGGAGGAGACAATAGGAATAAATTAGCAGTGGAATTATTATTTTTAGCTCAAACTAGCACAATCCCAGAATTGATTTTCTGTCTGTTGGATTCAAACCGCTCTCTCAGAAAAAGAATAATAATAATAATAATAATAATAATAATAATAATAATAATAATAAAAAAAGGATAATGCTCCAAAAACCACAAACATGCAGGAATTTTCCATTTGGTGCCAACCGGTTACTAAAATACACTGTTCCAAAACCAGATGAAGAGATCCTCCCATTATTGGCCTCCACTGCAACGGTCTTTGTGCCCAAGTTTCATGTCTAGACTGTCTGCTATTTCTATTCTGTGGCAATTTAATGAATCAGTTACAAACCCAGATGATGTGTTGCTGTCTCATGGGTCAGTAGATCCCAGTTAACATGGGAAGACTTCAAATTCTGTGCATGAGACAAACAATCCATTTATGTGGCAACGATGTCAACCAAAGTCACGTCACATAATATAGTTTGCTTTATTTTCAATGTGACATCCTCCCCATTTTTCCCACACTGCTTTTACAGACAGAGACTGAGTTTGGCAGCCAGATAAAATGTGTTTTGTGTGTTTTCTTTGCACTGACCAATCTCACCCCTCCATCATGCGGGAGAGTCGTGCTGCTGCTGTAGCAGCCATATTTATTTGCCCTACATAGAGGTTTTGAAAATGAGATAATGTTATGTAGGACAGTAATTTAAGACAAGGACTATCAGAAGCATGCTTAAAAAGGTACTCATTTTCTGTTTAAAGAAAAAAACAATCCGTGGGATTACTGTTTTAAAGTGACGAAGAGATAGGACAGCTGAGAGACGTGTTAAACTTCTATAGGTGCCATAGCTTTTAAAGGTATTACCTAACGGTCTGAATGGATGTGCGTTTACTCTTAAAATTTTCCGCTGTCCTACGAGCTCTGTATTTCAGTCTGTGCATGGAGTTGGAGGCATGTAATACATTTGGACAGAGACAGAAAAGTCAGCTCAAGTTCATATTTGAAGCCGACATCAAAGCTCTGATGTTGCTACTGTTCTTCCAATTAGCACTTTTGTTATAGCGAGTGGAGGGATTTGGAACAAAAACAAAGCTTCACTGATGATCTGTCAGTCAGAAACATTTGCTTATTCTAACTGTGCAGTCCTAGTTAAAAAATAAAATGAAAAAAATGATTGGAGGAAATTTATATTTATATATATATACACACACACACACACACACAGTATATATACACTATATATATATATATATATATATACACACACACAGTATATATACACTATATATATATATATATACACACACACACACACACACACAGAGAGAGAGATTGGTGGCCCTCACAGACTGTTGTCACAGAATATAACAGGCAATGACCCTGTCACTTCATTACGATGTATTTGTTCATTTTAACCTGGCAACGGATGAAGTAAACCCAAACATTGCTATGGAGTGATCAGGTCATTGCCCATTCTGTTCTGTGTAAACAGTCTGAGTGCCGGCAATCTATTTTGATTTATGACATACCTTATTGTGGAAGGCACCTGGCGTAGTGATTTTTATAGATTTCTGAGTGCTGAGTATTTTCTACTGATGTATCTATCTCAACGTGCTGTGCAGTGAGAGATGCTCTTCTGCAGATCATTGTTGTAACGGGTGTAGTATGTTATGCCGGTGGTCGGGCTCCCGGCGGCCAGCATATCTGGCAAACTGAAGACCACCCGTTGTAACACATGGTTATTTGAGTTACTGTCACCTCCCTGTCAACTTGTCCATTCTTTACCAACTTCTCTCATTAACAAAGCATATTCACCCACTGAACCGCCGCTCACTGCATGGTTTTGGTTTGTGAACCATTCTCCGTAAACTCTAGAGACTGTTGTGTGTGGAAATCTCAGGAGATTCCAAGACACTAAAACCAGCCTATCTGGCACCAATAATCATTCTATGGTCAAAGCCACTTAGATCAGGTTGGGTACGAAATATCGTCAGTCGTAATGTTGACATTCATCATGTCAGTATGGCTTTGTCAACATTCATCATGTAGACCATGATGAAACGTCGACATTTTAGAATGTAGACATTTCGTCCTAGTGGGCCAGCAGTGATTTTCCTTGTCATGGCGTCTGCAGCAGTGTATTCCAGGTCAGACCTCCCATCCTCCATCGTTCCGCTATCCCCAGCTCTCCCTCGAATGCCTAACCCTAACCCCCCACCACAGCCTAATCCTAACCTCCCACTAATGTTGTCATTCAATGTTGACATTCCACCTGTCAACATTCTGAGAATGTCGACATGTTGCCTGCCAACATCAACATACCTGTTAACATTACTATAGTCGTCCTCTTGACTACATCCCCTTAGATCCTATTCTGATGATAGGCAACAAAGGAGCCCCAAAATGTTGGCTTTTGATATGTGACACCCTGAAATCGATTTTATTCACTGGAAGTCCCCGAGTGCCGCTGTCTTCTTTGTACATGTGTTATTCAACTTACGGAGGGCACTGGGGCACAAATATTCTAAAGTAAATGGAGTATCAGACTATTTTTGCTCACACTATATATATATATATATATATATATACATCCACAGTTAGGGCAGCACTCCCAGTAGAAAATTACATCTGCTCCGGTGCCCTCCAAGGAACCCAAATAGGCCCACAAAATACAACCTGGTATGGCGGCACTCAGATAAATTCACAGCTCAAGGCAGAAGTACAACGTTTCGGAGACTTTATTCACACTCCGTCATCAGGTAAGACAAAAATACAATACACATACCTTAAATAGAATCCCCACCACGAGTGACGCCAGGTGCACGGCTCCGACGAGAGGGCGCCCGCTGATGACATCCGCACTCATCCCGATCACGCTAAGATCCACCTGTGAACCGATGCGTGCTGTCAGAGGGCGGACGCTCATTGATGACGTCCACTCGGGTCCTGCCTGTCCCATAGCAACCACTAGAAACAAAAGCAAAAAACGGGAAATACATTATATTTAAAAACAAAGGAACATGTCGTATCCTGTGTACAGGACACTGCACAACACGCTCACTAGGATAACAGTCAGGCTGAAGATATATAGAAAACAGCAATACTTATCGAAAACAACTACAAAAAAATGCATCAAACTTCAGAGGAGTACATACAAACTCCACATGGATATCAAAAAATATACATAGCGCAATCTACAGAAAGCAATGTAAACCTGGAGTTTCATTAAGACCTCTGGGTGAGAGGGTCCCTAATTGATGAATCCACCGCGCTTCCTTTTGTAAGAGGCGTAGAGATCGATCACCACCTCTAAGCTTGGCTGGTTCATGGTCTATGATGATATATTTAAGGGAGGACAGACTATGGCCAGCGTTCAAAAAGTGCCGTGCCACAGGTTGGTCGCTGTTCCCCGTACTGAGTGCATTACGAATAGCCAATTTATGATTGGCCATGCGTTCTCTCAGGGTGCGATCGGTTTTACCTATATAATTTTTACCACAAGGGCATACAATCATGTAAATTATAAATTTTGTGGTGCATGTTACTCGGTGTTTGATCTCATACTTTCTCCCACTGTGTGGATGTGAGAAAAATTTACCCACCATCAATGCACTACATGTTACACAGTTAAGGCACCTGAAGCATCCCTTTTTGAGACTCATAAAGCTACTTTGCACACTCTGATGGGATTGAAGGCCTGTAATGTCAGTTTTCATGACCCAGTCCCTGATGTTGCGTCCACGAGTATAGCATGGCATGATGGTAGTGTTGCCCAAATTGAGGTCATGGTCAGTGGCAACTATTGGCCATAACCTTTTGGCTGTGTTCATCACTCTACCACTAGCAGTGCTATAATGATTAACCCAGGGCATCCTATTAGATTCTGGTGTGACATTCCTGGAGCGCAGTAGAGACTCCCTGCTGCAGCCCAGTGCTCGATCTTTGGCCGTCAACAGCAAATCCATATCATATCCTCTACTCTTAAATTTAAGGATCATGCCATCTATCTGGATCACTGCTTGTTCACGATCACTGCAAATCCTAATGGCACGCAAAAATTGTGAATAGGGTAACCCAAATTTCAAAGGTCTAGGATGAAAGCTACGTGCATGCAGTAATGTGTTCCTATCTGTTAATTTACTGTAGAGTTCAGTGGAAATTTTTCCACGTTTGATAATCACCTTCACATCTAGATAATTAACAGTATCGGAACTGATAGTGTATGTAAATTTGACCGAATGATCTGATCTGTTGTGTTCTTCTATAAACTGTGAGAGTGCATCTTTGCTCCCTGACCAGATCATGAATAGATCATCGATATATCTCACATAAAACAAGATATGCTCATTGATGGTACAATTATTGAAGAATATATCCTGTTCAACCATAAACATATATGCATTAGCGTACGATGGGGCCACAGAGGACCCCATCGCACAGCCAGATGTTTGCAAATAAAATTTCCCATCAAAGAGAAAAAAATTACATTTCAGAACCATTTCAAGTAATTCCAAGAAAAATTCAATCTCAGGACCTTTATATAGAGCATTACCCATTAATAACCTTCTGACGGCCAATAAGCCCTGGTCATTGGGAATGACTGTATAAAGGCTGGAGATATCGATGCTGCTCAATAGGCTACCAGATCTGACATCACCCAATGCTCGTAACTTATTGAGAAATGTAGTGGTGTCAAGTAAATATCTGGAATGATTGATTACACAAGGCTGGAGTAATGCATCGAGATATGTAGCTACTTTCTGAAATAGACCACCCCGGGCAGAAATGATAGGTCGGCCAGGGGGGTTCACACTATCTTTGTGAATTTTGGGCAATGAGTAAAGCACCGGTGTTACTGGTGATTCAGTTATTAATGCCAACATCAAATCACCAGTAATAATACCAGTGTCCACAGCCTTTTGAAGGGTGTCCCGAAGTTGTTTAGAAAAGATATTGGTAGGATCACCTTTAAGTAATTTATACACACTATGATCACTCAGTTGACGCTCAAGCTCAGCCTTATAAGCGCCAATATCTTGTATCACGATAGCCCCACCTTTGTCAGCGGGGCGTATCGTGATATCAGTGTATGAGGACAGATCACGTAAAGCATCATATTCATGCTTAGTCATATTATTGACCACAGCTTTATTGGCCACCATGGTGTCAGATAACTCAGTGCTCTTAACAGAACTGTCCAGCATACGACTAAAAGTCTAAATAGCAGCACTGTTAGACACTGGATCAAATCGAGATCTTTTCTGTAGTTTCGCCAGTTGAACTGGTAGAGCTTGATGTCCCTGCGAACTAGGCATAGCCTTAGATCCCCTGAAATGTTCATGCAGTTTCAATTTTCTGTTTAAACTGTATTTTTCTATTTCCCATTGCATAGAGTTAAAGCGAACAGTGGGAACAAACGAGAGTCCTTTGGACAGGACTTGGATCTCGGTAGGGGTAAGGGGATGTGAGGAGAGGTTGAAGACTATCTCCTCCCCCGGAGTGGAGGACGCCCTCTCTTGGCACGGCCTCGTTCTTTTACATTGGCCTCCCCTCCTCGTCCATCTCCTCCTCTGCCACCTCCCCGGCGGGTTCGAGCCCCTAAAGGGGACCTCATTCCTTGCGTATGACCATCACTCTGTCCTTCCACATCGCTGTGGGATGCACCTTCTTGAGAAGAATCAGACTGCCATAATTGTTTGTAGTTACGCTGTCTGAATGTGCGCATGCGGTCATTGCGAGTACTGCTGGCCCATTGATATACTCGATTCCGGTCATAATCAGCATTGACCGTCACCAGCTTTTGTTTTTTGAATTGAATCAGGTCACGTTTGTAGATAGATATTTGATTATTCAATTTCTCATACCAGTTCATTTTGGTGTCAGCTACCAAAGTGGCTTTATGTTGTACTTCAAATGCCTTGATTTTATCACGGGATACAGACAGTTCTCTGGCCGATTCTTCTATGACCAGAAGTAATAAATCAAAACTGCATTTATTCAACACGGCTATCCATTTTTTACAGAATGCCGTGTTGTACCGGCCTATTGTAGGTGAATTCTTAATTCGGAAGCCGCGGGGGATTTTTTTATCCTTGTAGTAATCACTGAGCGTAATGCCATGATATAAAAAATCAATCTCTTTTTGTCGCAGTCTCAACAATTCTCTGTATAGAAACTCAGTGGGTTGTGCATCAACGTCATCCTTAAGTTGCTGTGCAAACAATATAGATTCAGCCTCCGTATCCGTGAATGTGAGCGTGGTGCCCTGTGTCAGTAACGCCAGGTTCACAGTCCCAATACCAACATCATCCATATTGGTATTTCCCTCAGCCATGCTGACTGAAACTGATGCGTGTTAGGAGAATGTCCACTTGTAACACAATGGGTGCTAAAGCCCAGATGCCCCTGTTTCTGCGACCCAGGGGATCTACACACATCCACAGTTAGGGCAGCACTCCCAGTAGAAAATTACATCTGCTCCGGTGCCCTCCAAGGAACCCAAATAGGCCCACAAAATACAACCTGGTATGGCGGCACTCAGATAAATTCACAGCTCAAGGCAGAAGTACAACGTTTCGGAGACTTTATTCACACTCGGTTCACAGGTGGATCTTAGCGTGATCGGGATGAGTGCGGATGTCATCAGCGGGCGCCCTCTCGTCGGAGCCGTGCACCTGGCGTCACTCGTGGTGGGGATTCTATTTAAGGTATGTGTATTGTATTTTTGTCTTACCTGATGACGGAGTGTGAATAAAGTCTCCGAAACGTTGTACTTCTGCCTTGAGCTGTGAATTTATCTGAGTGCCGCCATACCAGGTTGTATTTTGTGGGCCTATTTGGGTTCCTTGGAGGGCACCGGAGCAGATGTAATTTTCTACTGGGAGTGCTGCCCTAACTGTGGATGTGTGTAGATCCCCTGGGTCGCAGAAACAGGGGCATCTGGGCTTTAGCACCCATTGTGTTACAAGTGGACATTCTCCTAACACGCATCAGTTTCAGTCAGCATGGCTGAGGGAAATACCAATATGGATGATGTTGGTATTGGGACTGTGAACCTGGCGTTACTGACACAGGGCACCACGCTCACATTCACGGATACGGAGGCTGAATCTATATTGTTTGCACAGCAACTTAAGGATGACGTTGATGCACAACCCACTGAGTTTCTATACAGAGAATTGTTGAGACTGCGACAAAAAGAGATTGATTTTTTATATCATGGCATTACGCTCAGTGATTACTACAAGGATAAAAAAATCCCCCGCGGCTTCCGAATTAAGAATTCACCTACAATAGGCCGGTACAACACGGCATTCTGTAAAAAATGGATAGCCGTGTTGAATAAATGCAGTTTTGATTTATTACTTCTGGTCATAGAAGAATCGGCCAGAGAACTGTCTGTATCCCGTGATAAAATCAAGGCATTTGAAGTACAACATAAAGCCACTTTGGTAGCTGACACCAAAATGAACTGGTATGAGAAATTGAATAATCAAATATCTATCTACAAACGTGACCTGATTCAATTCAAAAAACAAAAGCTGGTGACGGTCAATGCTGATTATGACCGGAATCGAGTATATCAATGGGCCAGCAGTACTCGCAATGACCGCATGCGCACATTCAGACAGCGTAACTACAAACAATTATGGCAGTCTGATTCTTCTCAAGAAGGTGCATCCCACAGCGATGTGGAAGGACAGAGTGATGGTCATACGCAAGGAATGAGGTCCCCTTTAGGGGCTCGAACCCGCCGGGGAGGTGGCAGAGGAGGAGATGGACGAGGAGGGGAGGCCAATGTAAAAGAACGAGGCCGTGCCAAGAGAGGGCGTCCTCCACTCCGGGGGAGGAGATAGTCTTCAACCTCTCCTCACATCCCCTTACCCCTACCGAGATCCAAGTCCTGTCCAAAGGACTCTCGTTTGTTCCCACTGTTCGCTTTAACTCTATGCAATGGGAAATAGAAAAATACAGTTTAAACAGAAAATTGAAACTGCATGAACATTTCAGGGGATCTAAGGCTATGCCTAGTTCGCAGGGACATCAAGCTCTACCAGTTCAACTGGCGAAACTACAGAAAAGATCTCGATTTGATCCAGTGTCTAACAGTGCTGCTATTAAGACTTTTAGTCGTATGCTGGACAGTTCTGTTAAGAGCACTGAGTTATCTGACACCATGGTGGCCAATAAAGCTGTGGTCAATAATATGACTAAGCATGAATATGATGCTTTACGTGATCTGTCCTCATACACTGATATCACGATACGCCCCGCTGACAAAGGTGGGGCTATCGTGATACAAGATATTGGCGCTTATAAGGCTGAGCTTGAGCGTCAACTGAGTGATCATAGTGTGTATAAATTACTTAAAGGTGATCCTACCAATATCTTTTCTAAACAACTTCGGGACACCCTTCAAAAGGCTGTGGACACTGGTATTATTACTGGTGATTTGATGTTGGCATTAATAACTGAATCACCAGTAACACCGGTGCTTTACTCATTGCCCAAAATTCACAAAGATAGTGTGAACCCCCCTGGCCGACCTATCATTTCTGCCCGGGGTGGTCTATTTCAGAAAGTAGCTACATATCTCGATGCATTACTCCAGCCTTGTGTAATCAATCATTCCAGATATTTACTTGACACCACTACATTTCTCAATAAGTTACGAGCATTGGGTGATGTCAGATCTGGTAGCCTATTGAGCAGCATCGATATCTCCAGCCTTTATACAGTCATTCCCAATGACCAGGGCTTATTGGCCGTCAGAAGGTTATTAATGGGTAATGCTCTATATAAAGGTCCTGAGATTGAATTTTTCTTGGAATTACTTGAAATGGTTCTGAAATGTAATTTTTTTCTCTTTGATGGGAAATTTTATTTGCAAACATCTGGCTGTGCGATGGGGTCCTCTGTGGCCCCATCGTACGCTAATGCATATATGTTTATGGTTGAACAGGATATATTCTTCAATAATTGTACCATCAATGAGCATATCTTGTTTTATGTGAGATATATCGATGATCTATTCATGATCTGGTCAGGGAGCAAAGATGCACTCTCACAGTTTATAGAAGAACACAACAGATCAGATCATTCGGTCAAATTTACATACACTATCAGTTCCGATACTGTTAATTATCTAGATGTGAAGGTGATTATCAAACGTGGAAAAATTTCCACTGAACTCTACAGTAAATTAACAGATAGGAACACATTACTGCATGCACGTAGCTTTCATCCTAGACCTTTGAAATTTGGGTTACCCTATTCACAATTTTTGCGTGCCATTAGGATTTGCAGTGATCGTGAACAAGCAGTGATCCAGATAGATGGCATGATCCTTAAATTTAAGAGTAGAGGATATGATATGGATTTGCTGTTGACGGCCAAAGATCGAGCACTGGGCTGCAGCAGGGAGTCTCTACTGCGCTCCAGGAATGTCACACCAGAATCTAATAGGATGCCCTGGGTTAATCATTATAGCACTGCTAGTGGTAGAGTGATGAACACAGCCAAAAGGTTATGGCCAATAGTTGCCACTGACCATGACCTCAATTTGGGCAACACTACCATCATGCCATGCTATACTCGTGGACGCAACATCAGGGACTGGGTCATGAAAACTGACATTACAGGCCTTCAATCCCATCAGAGTGTGCAAAGTAGCTTTATGAGTCTCAAAAAGGGATGCTTCAGGTGCCTTAACTGTGTAACATGTAGTGCATTGATGGTGGGTAAATTTTTCTCACATCCACACAGTGGGAGAAAGTATGAGATCAAACACCGAGTAACATGCACCACAAAATTTATAATTTACATGATTGTATGCCCTTGTGGTAAAAATTATATAGGTAAAACCGATCGCACCCTGAGAGAACGCATGGCCAATCATAAATTGGCTATTCGTAATGCACTCAGTACGGGGAACAGCGACCAACCTGTGGCACGGCACTTTTTGAACGCTGGCCATAGTCTGTCCTCCCTTAAATATATCATCATAGACCATGAACCAGCCAAGCTTAGAGGTGGTGATCGATCTCTACGCCTCTTACAAAAGGAAGCGCGGTGGATTCATCAATTAGGGACCCTCTCACCCAGAGGTCTTAATGAAACTCCAGGTTTACATTGCTTTCTGTAGATTGCGCTATGTATATTTTTTGATATCCATGTGGAGTTTGTATGTACTCCTCTGAAGTTTGATGCATTTTTTTGTAGTTGTTTTCGATAAGTATTGCTGTTTTCTATATATCTTCAGCCTGACTGTTATCCTAGTGAGCGTGTTGTGCAGTGTCCTGTACACAGGATACGACATGTTCCTTTGTTTTTAAATATAATGTATTTCCCGTTTTTTGCTTTTGTTTCTAGTGGTTGCTATGGGACAGGCAGGACCCGAGTGGACGTCATCAATGAGCGTCCGCCCTCTGACAGCACGCATCGGTTCACAGGTGGATCTTAGCGTGATCGGGATGAGTGCGGATGTCATCAGCGGGCGCCCTCTCGTCGGAGCCGTGCACCTGGCGTCACTCGTGGTGGGGATTCTATTTAAGGTATGTGTATTGTATTTTTGTCTTACCTGATGACGGAGTGTGAATAAAGTCTCCGAAACGTTGTACTTCTGCCTTGAGCTGTGAATTTATCTGAGTGCCGCCATACCAGGTTGTATATATATATATATATATATATATATATATATACACACACACATACATATATATATATATATATATATATATATATATATACACACACATACACACATATATATATATATATATATACACACATATATATATATATATATATACACACATACATACATACATACATACATATATACACACATACATGCATATAGTGGGTAGAAGAGGAGAAGAGGTAAGGAATCTGAAACAAATCCAGAAATATACTGGCAAGATAATTGAATCCCAGCTAAATTAACCCTATCATGAATGTGTGTGCGTGTACAGTACATGTGGCAGGGGACATAGATTGTAAGCTCCACTGGGGCAGGGACTGATGTGAATGGACAAATATTCTCTGTAAAGCGCTGCAGAATTTGTGTGCACTATAAAAATAACTGATAATAAATAAATAAATAATAACAAGAACAAAAACACAGCAGTTTAATGGGATGATAAAAGTACACATTATGCCTCATGCCTCAATGAGGTTGCAGGCAGTGGCTAAGGCCAGGCACTAGTTCAGAGAGTTGAGAACTATATAGATGTGAAAACATAAGGATCCTGACATTTGTGAAAAACAGAAGACAGGTTTAAGAAAGGAATGGGAAGATATGGCTTGTACAATATTGTTTAATATTTAAAAGAGCTTGTTAACGCTGTGCATGTCCATTCGTGTGATTTGTAAAGTACGGATGAACAGGCCTGCTGGAAAGGGAAAAAAAAAAAAATATACAAGTCATTTAAATCTCAGCGGGGATACCAAGATAAGCTTGTCACCAGCTAAAATCAGCTGTCTACTGTTCAGAAGAAGGAATATGAAGACTTTTTTTTTTTTTTTTTAAATCTCCAGATTAGATCACTGAGGAGCAGACAGGAAGGTTAGGCAGATACCAGCCACAAGGCAGATTTAATATCGCATCAGATACTATGAGATGAAACACAAGAGGTATACGCAGACATGTCAAGAAGGATGTAGCAGGCAGCGCTAAGCCAATTGTGATTTAATGTTTTGGTCACTAAAGCCTCTTGATAGCTTTATAACCTATTATTCAACGTGATGGATGGAGCGTTGGTGAAGAGCGGGAATTTGTATTAGGCTGTGGGGTGGGCACAGCTGGACAGCACGGTGCAATGCTTATCCAGCTAAAGGGTGTATGGAGGAAACTGAACTGCTCACTTGACTCTCTTTTCATTGGTTACACACTACAGCTACACTATATTCATGGGAACTCAGCCTCAGCTCTAGAACAGCGGGATCCGGTCTGAAGATCGACAGTATCTAGGTCGACAATGTTTAGGTTGACCACTATAGGTCGACAGTCACTAGGTCGACATGGATGGAAGGTCGACAGGGTTTCTAGGTCGACATGTGCTAGGTCGACAGGTCTAAAGGTCGACGTGAGTTTTTCAAAAAAAATTCTTTTTTTTGAATTTTTTCATACTTAACGATCCACGTGGACTACGATTGGAACGGTAATCTGTGCCGAGCGAAGCGAAGGCACCATGCCCGAAGCATGGCGAGCGAAGCAAGCCATGCGAGGGGACGCAATGCACTAATTTGGGATCCCGGTCACTCTACGAAGAAAACGACACAAAAAAAAATAAAAATCCTCATGTCGACCTTTAGACCTGTCGACCTAGCACATGTCGACCTAGAAACCCTGTCGACCTTCCATGTCGACCTAGTGACTGTCGACCTATAGTGGTCGACCTAAACATTGTCGACCTAGATACTGTCGATTTGATGAACCACACCCAGAACAGCACTGGCAGATTCATACAATGGGGCTGATTCTGAGTTTAGAGCAGAGCAAAAAAAGTGACATTGCACCTGGGGGGTAATTCAGACCTGATCGCTAGCAAGCAATCTTTGCACTGCTGCGATTAGATAGTTATCGCCTACAGGGGGAGGGTATTTTAGCTGTGCAAGTGTGCGAACGCATGTGTAGCAGAGCTGTACAAACAGATTTTGTGCAGTCTCTGAGTAGCCCAGGACTTAGCTGCTGCGAACACTTCAGCCTGTCCGGGACCGGAACTGACGTCAGACGTTAATTTTTCCAAACACTCCCAGAAAACTGTCAGTTGACACCCACAAACGCAGCCTTCCTGTCAATCTCCTTGCAAACGCCCGTGCAAATGGATTCTTCGCACAAACCCATCGCTGAGCGGCGATCCGCTTTGTACCAGTGCGACGCACCTGTGCATTGCGGTGCATGCGCAGTTTAGACCTGATCTCCCACTGTACGAAAACACAGCCTAGCGATCAGGTCTGAATTAACCTCCTGGAACAAACCATGTTGCACTACAAAGGGGTCATTTAGTTTTACAATTGAGGGAGGTGTATCAATGCTCAATTTTTTTTGCACATTTTTATTCTGCCCTATCTAGAACGCAACAAGGTTTTGCCAATGTGCAAAGTTACTTTTTTTTGCTTTGATACAAACACAATATCAGCCCCGTTATATGTATAATTCTCCCAAGTGACGTTCTAGAGTAGACAGTTTACAATTTAAACGATCCTTTCCATTCTGATTACACCAATTGTCAATTCATGTAGGTAAAGCATGTAAAAAGGTACTAAAAAGTGTATACAGTTCCTTAGGAACCCATACATCAGGAGTGTATCTGCCCAATTCTCTGTTCTCCTGATGCCTGGGTTGAGAAATTGACAAATAAAACATGTTGGAAATCCTCGATCCTTTGATTTCGACCCATAAATGGTCAGAAATGGTGAGTCAGGGATTTTTAACATGCTGTATTTTGCCAACCTGGGGGTTATACCAAGGTATACTCGGGCGCTTGTAACAAAAGATGCTTTGCTTAGCAGCTGCCTCTGAAAATTGGGGAAGTCACTCATACAACACACAGGAAATGTACAAAAAGAAGAAAAAGGAGGCTGCGCTTTGATGGTTTCGAAGAATTAACAGTGCACCAGAGCGATATTGGGTACTAGAATTGTACAATTTATTCATATAAAAAAAAAGAAAAATAAATGTTATTAAAAGTTAATAAACCATAAAAAAGCATGCATGTCACTGAATTTAAAAGTATGAATTCATACACTTATGTTAGAGTATTATTACCCAATTAATCAGGATGTTGCATCTTCCAAGGAAAAAGCTGTTAGCTGAACGCAGCGACACGCGTCAGTGGTTCACCTACTACAGTCAGGAACTTAGGAGTGAAGGACCGGACCATACCCTATCGTTACAAGCCACTGATCCAACCTTGGAAGATACAACATCCAAACATTTGCCATAAGGAGGACTGTCTACACCGTAATGCACAAGGAGCTAGTTTCTAAGACAATGGAGCACATCTTCCTCTAACGGTGAACTGTATACCTCCAATTGGACCCTCATTCATTTCAGGGACCTTGGTATTTGGACAAGCATTTTTGCTACAGGGGAACACTTTTGGAACGGACTCCTTCAATCATCCACAGCCAGTTCCTGACTAAGTGGGTAATAATACTCAAACATTTAAGTGTATGAATTCATACTTTTAAATTCAGTGACATGCATTTAATTCTATGGTTTATTAACTTTTATTAACATTTATTTTTCTTTATTTATATGAATAAATTGTACAATTCTAGTACCCAATATCGCTCTGGTGCACTTTTAATTCTTCAAAAACATCGAAGCGCAGCCTCCTTCTTTTTCTTCTTTTTGTACATTTCCTGTATTTTGGCAACCCCCTGACAATTCTCCAATCATCGGAATCCGCCGATCGACGTATTGGAATTGGGGAAGCGGCCCATAGATGTATGGCCCACATCACAAAATGACATGCTGTGAGTGCCGCACTGAATAGCTTCCAGGATACATTGATGATGGCAGACAAAGCTACAACAAAGCAATAATGGGTCAAGTTGGGCAATGAGCAAGTGTAGGTCGTGGTCAGAAGAATAGGCAGCGATATAGATGTAAGGTTTCAACTTGTATATGAAGTTATGTAGAGAGCTACTTAGATAAAGGGGAAGAGGGAGCGCATTCCGATGTTAAGAACTACGAAGGAGAAAGCCTTAATGTTGCACTGAGTGACCCAGGGGTCTATGTACTAAGAGTGTGACAAAGTGGAGAGAGATAAAGTATCAGCCAATCAGCTCCTAACTAGCATGTTACATGCTGTGTTTGAAAAATGACAATTAGGAGCTGGTTGGTTAGTACTTGATGGGGGAGATGTACTAAGCAGTGAAGAGAGAGGAGAAGTGAGCCACTGGAGAAGTTACCTATGGCAACCAATCAGCATTGAAGTAACATTTATAATTTGAATACTATAAAATGATACAGAACAGCTGATTGGTTGCCATGGGAAATTTCTCCACTGGCTCACTTTCTCCCCTCTTTTCACTGCTTAGTACATCTCCCCCTATCTCTCTCAAAGGTTTAGTACATAGGCCCCCCAGTACCCAGTGCTTCGAGGAGCAATCAGCGTCAGAGTCGCTAAAGGAGAATAGGAGACAAGGGAGCAGAGCACTGGTGGCATGGATAGTGCCAGGGAAAGAAAAAAGGAAGGAGGTTTCTCCCCGAGAGCTTCAATAAAGAAGGGGAAGTGGTGAGCTGGGACTGATACATGGTAGAGGGGTAAAGGAGAAGAGCGGTGAGCTACGAGGAGGTAAGCCATCACTGTGGACAGATTCTAGGTATAATAAGACAACCCTGTGCATGCTTCTGTATTGTACACCAATTAAATTAAGAACAACTGGGGTAGGAGCTACTGTAATATAACTTAAACACAGAGTTTTCTCAAGCATGTCAAAGCCTGTTTTCTGGATAAATGCAGAGAGGCAGTGCAACATAACGTGACGAGGAGAAATATCTGCCTGCTCCCAATAGCGCAAAACCGCGAGATGATAAAATCTTATGAGTCAAAGCACTTACAATCTCAATTGTACTTTTTTTTTTTTTTTTTTTTTAAAGACAAAGAGTGGAGACATGAGCCAGGGGCACAGAAAAACAAAATAGAACTTTTTGCCCCAAAACTGCACAAATAAAAAAAAAAAGTTTTAGCAGCTATTTATAGCTCTGTGAGGCCAATTACAATTATTTCTGTGACCAGGGTTTTAAAACCGGAATGTGCATCATGCGCCAGATCTTTACAGTACCTGGAATCCTGTCTGTGACCATATGTAAATGACTTCCTCAAGATATACGATAGTCCATTTTCTCTAACCTGCTGTGTCCTTGCAGCAGTCTGTGGTCAGGCATTGATCACTCGCCCACACAGGCGGAAGGAGATAAAAAAATAAATGTAAAAATACAATAATACAGAAACATAGGCAGTAGATGGGGTCTTCTAACAGGCTATTAGCAAACCTTAACTACACAGGGGGTGATTCAGACCTGATTGTAGATGTGCTAAATTTAGCACATCTACAATAATAATAATAATAATAATAATAATAATAATTTTATTTATATAGGGCTCTTTCTCCAACAGGACTCAAGGCGCTTAACAGATACATTGCATAATATAGTACAGAAAATAATGAAGTACATTTTCATAAAATACAGAAGCATGAAGATACTAAAAGGGACATTATGGAAATACTTGAGTAAACAGGAAAGTCTTGAGTCTACTTTTGAAGGATTCTATAGTTGGGGCCTCTCGCACTGTGCGGGGAAGTGAGTTCCATAGAGTCGGAGCAGCATGACTAAAAGCTCGACCCCCAGATGAATTACGGGAGATTCTAGGTACTGCTAAAAGTCCTTCATCTACAGATCGCAGTAATCGAGTGGGGCAGTATGGGGTCAGAAGCTGTTTCAGGTACCTTGGGCCTTGGTCATGTAATGCTTTGAAACTCAGTAAGCCAATCTTGAAGATGATTCGCCATCGTACAGGCAGCCAGTGAAGGGAGTAGAGGATGGGTGTTATGTGGCTAGAACGGGGCTGGTTGGTTAATAGCCTGGCAGCTGTGTTTTGCACCAGCTGTAAGCGCTGCAATTCTTTTGCTGGTAGACCAAGGTAGAGGGCATTACAGTAGTCTAAACGAGATGATACAAATGCATGTATGACTTTTGGCATGTCATCTGAGGGAATTAAGTGCTTGATTCTGGCTATGTTCCTCAGGTGAAAGAATGAGGATTTGATTGTGGCTGATATCTGATGTTTAAGTGTCAAGCCACCATCCAGGACAACGCCAAGATTCCGCACACGATCACTGGTCTGTAATTCTGAATCCCCGAGTGTAAGTCCAGTTGGTTGGCTATGCTGCAGTCTTGTCCTTTGATGTTGCGGTCGAATCATAAGGACCTCTGTTTTATCCGGGTTCAGTCGAAGCCAACTGGCGCTCATCCACTCCTGTAGTTCAGCTAGACAGCCATTTAGGGTTGCTATTGAGTTATCAGTGCTCGGAGCAAAGGACAAGTACAGTTGTGTATCATCTGCATAGCAGTGGTAGACCAGGCCATGGCGCCTGATTATTTCGCCCAATGGGAGCATGTATACTGCAAAAAGCATGGGGGATAGTATAGAACCTTGTGGGACACCACATGGCAATGGCACTGGTGGTGATGAGTATAATCCAGATGATACTCTCTGTGACCTGCCTGTGAGAAATGATTTGAACCAGCTTAGGACTGTGCCATCCAGACCACAGAAATGTATCAGTCTCTCAATCAGAAGCCCATGGTCCATGGTATCAACTGCTGCCGAGAGATCCAGAAGGATTAATATTGAACAATCACCTCTGTCTTTTGCCATCAGAAGATCATTTAACACACACACCAGGGCTGTTTCAGTGCTATGTCTTCTCCTGAATCCTGATTGAAATGGATCATAAATATCATGGGTTGTCAGGCGGGTTTCGAGTTGATTTGCAACGACTTTCTCAATAACCTTTCCTAGGAAAGGAAGGTTTGATACCGGTCTGTAGTTGGTCATGCAGTCGGGATCTAAATTAGGTTTTTTAAGAAGCGGTCTAACAATTGCTTCCTTTAGGGGTTCAGGAAAAATGCCTGTCTGCAAAGAGCATTGAACAATTTTTGTAAAGACAGGACCAATTATATCCATACAACCTATTAGAAGCTTGGTTGAGGCTGGGTCCAGATCACAGGTGGTGGGACACAAAATCCGAGCAATTTCTGCAGTGTCCTTTACATCCACTGGATCAAAGCTGGTCCATGAAGGCAGGTAGCTTATATTGGCAGGCTTTGTAGTTTGGCACTCCTTTGGTGGCACTGTGGAGATTCCAGCCCGGATGGTGGATATTTTATCTGCAAAGAAGTTTGCAAACTCGTTGCATCTTGCCTGGGAGAGGGTCTCATCAGTCTGCAGGCATGCTGGCTTGCAAAGCATCTCCACTGTGCGGAAAAGTTGAGCTGGCCTATTGTTTGCTGCTGTGATCTCATTTGACAGGAACTGTGCTTTCTTACGAGTGATTGTCGATTGATATTCTTCGTTATGCTTTATTAGTTTTATTTTGTCATCCACTAGGTTAGTCTTCCTCCATCGTCTTTCCAGTCTACGCCCCCTTTTCTTGAGCCCACTAACACTGTTGTCGAACCATGGAGCTTGACGTTGTGGTTTACGAGGTCTTAAACGCACAGGGGCGATAATATCAATTGCAGCCATAACATCCCTATTATAATAACGGACTAGGGAACAGGGATCTTCACAGGCACCCAGTATAGCAGAGAGGTCCAGATTTGCTGCAAGAGCCTGGGGAGTCATACCCCTCCTTGGACGATACCTGGTCAACTCCACGGGCAGAGATCTTATTTGATGGGTTGCAACTGAGAACCAGAGTGAGTAGTGGTCTGACCAGATGACTGGGTTTATTTTTAGGTCAGTGACTTCTAATCCAATCTGAAAGACAAGGTCGAGAGTGTGACCACTTTTATGTGTGGCAGAGGGAATGACCTGTGTGAAGCCCAGACCATTCATTGTGCACAGGAGGTCTTGGCCAAGGCGTGAGAGCTCATCATCCACCCATGCATTGAAATCCCAGAGGATGAGCCATCTTTGATGTTCCAGAACCAGGCCAGCAACAGTGTCTGCAATTTCTTGTAGAAATATCTTTCCATCTCCAGGTGGCCGCAGGTCAGTTTCTCTGACATGCAGGGGTACGCCCAGCAAAGGGCTAGTCCGCCCCGCATGTCAGGCCCTACACCCGCAGCGGCTGCATGTGACGTCACGTAGCCGCCGCAGGTCATCCCCCGCAACGGTCCGGACACGCCTGCGTTGTCCGGACCGTGCCCCACCAACGACGTTCTAATGCCATTGGCATGACCCATCCAGCCTCGCGACCACCTCTGCCTATCAATCAGGCAGAGGCAATCGCAGCAGTCCCCAAAGGGCATCAGGCGGCAATGATCGGGTCTAAATTAGGCCCAATGAACACTAGATTCCAAAAAAAAAGCGCTGGCCTTGTACAGTAATCCAAACTATAATGGGATGCGTTTCTGCATAATTTATATTACATAAATGCAGAGAGAGAGAGAGAGCAGATTTATTGTTTTCCATGTCCCGACTGTTGGAGACTTCCCACCTGAACTTTGGGCTGGTAATGAAGAACAAAGTCATTACCAGTTACTAATGACCCCTTATGTGTAGATATATTCAACCCGATGTTCTGACTCTGCGGCTCTATAATTGGTTACTTCTGTTTGGGAGGGTGCAGATTCCTCTTAAATCCAGAGTATAGCTGGATTAACCATTTTGCAGTATGAGAGTGGGGATACTATATATTGCACCAAGCACAGCCGTATGATGACTGTACAGTACAAACATCAAGGAAAGAGTACAGCAGCAAATGCTCCTGAAATGTGTGACACTTTATTATCTAATAAATTTGACGTTTGTCTTCACTTCACTTACACATCTGATTACTCTGAACATGTTCCACTCGCAACAAAACATATTTTAGGCAGAAATCCAGCCTATAACCCTGACTGGTTGGAACACTGATCTATAGACGAGTGTAGTATGGTATGCCGGCGGCCGGGCTCCCGGTGACCAGCATACCGGCACCGGGAGCCCGACCACCGGCATACCGACAGTGTGGCGAGCGCAAAGGAGCCCCTTGCGGGCTCGCTGCGCTCGCAACGCTGCATGCACGCTGGCGTGCTACGCTATTTATTCTCCCTCCAGGAGGTCGTGGACCCCCACGAGGGAGAATAGCTGCCGGTATACTGTGCGCCGGGATCCCGACATTCGGCATACTGAAGACCACCCCTATAGACCAGAGGCTGTATTCCTAGAGGCAGCAGTATAGAGGGTAAGGGGACAGGGGGATTGCAACATGCAGATGTCTGTACTTAGTTTTTGCTGAACATATAAAAAGCAAGCACAGCTAAGAGGGGGAATATTATAGTCTTCCCTTTTTCTGTTAAAATGTAAAAAGGTTTCCTTGCTTAACAGGTTAATATAGGGACTTAGTGGGACATGTACTAAGCAGTGCTAAAAGTGGAGAAGTGAGCCAGTGGAGAAGTTGCCCATGGCAACCCATCAGCTGCTCTGTATAGTTTTATAGTATGCAAATTATAAATGTTACTTCAATGCTGATTGGTTGCCATGGGCAACTTCTCCACAGGCTCACTTCTTCATTTGTATCACTGCTTAGTACATGTCCCCCACAATTTCTAACTAAACTATCTGTTATGTGCAAGATTTGAGCCAATTTAGAAAGTGGTAAATTTGGCCTGAACCTCTCTTCTTGAGAAAGTGGAGGCTGGCCCGCGCAAAAGAGGAAGGTCTGCCAGGGGTCTTTTGTGTGCTGCCGGAAACTCATGGACTAACCAATAAATTTCCAACCACAGGTGCAAAGTAGAAAAAACGCTTCAAGCACTGCAATGTGCGACTCCACAAAAAATTCAGTCGCTTGGGTCCATCTGAAAATACGGTAGACACGACACTTCACCTACGGTCATCCTTACTGAGTACTTTAAAGAACACCACCATTAAAGCTACACTATAAGCACCATCGGGTAATGGTGAGAGATAGCCCAAATCCTGATTACATCTATAAATTGGTGAGCATCTATACACCTGTTTATCTTTCTCATCACTTTCTAAACACAGTGTACACTATATATTGCGTTTTCTTCTATAGTTACAAAGTTCAACACGAGTCCTACATTTCATGGCTGGAGAAGCACTGTAGGCAAGGTTCACGCTATCCTATTGGCAGGACTCCAGGACTTATTTACATACACTCGTGATAGAGGGACCCATAGGTCCATCATTAGAAGATGGCTGTCAAAAACAGAATCAGAGGGGGTAAAGAGAAACAACTAAGCATATATATATATATATATATATATATATATATATATATATATATATATATATATATATATATATATACACATATACACACACACATATATATGTATAAATATCATCACATTTAGACAAATGTAGAGTTTGCTTTTACATAATAATATAAGTGCAATAAAGTACAGAGGGACTAGTACATTGCCATGATAACATGTCATTGGGTCTCATGACTGCCAAGCTCAGTGGTCTTCCATACTCGGTTCAAGGACTAAATCTATAAACCAGCCTTAACCACTTGCCTGGCATGGTCGCATCAGATGCAACCATACCAGAAAGTGCTTTATTTGACCTTGTCGCACAGGATGCAACCAGTCAGATAAACAATGTTAGCAGCTGCAGGGAAGGGAAACCTCCCTCCGCTGTTGCTCTCAGTGGGACTCCCTGCACCCTCCCCTCAGTGTTATGGCTAAAACCAAATTGGGGAAAGGACCTCCGACGTCACTAGGGAACAGAGCAATGAGCGAACAAGGTACCCAAAATGTACCCTCGCGGGCTCGCTTCGCTCGCTATGCTTCGGGCTCAGTGGCTCGCTCCGCTTGCCACCAGTTTACTAGAGGAAGCAGTTGGTGGCATGGATAGTGAAAGCACTATCCCGACCGGCCTAGCTCCTCCCCCTGTTATCAGGAGTCCTTTAGCCCATTTGGTCTTAGCATCTACCCTCCCCTCAGTGTTTCTGTGCCGCAGATCATTGCTGATTTTTTTTTTTTAACTAAAAAAAAATCCTGACAATTTCTGAGCAGTTATTGGGGAAAAGAATCATCAGTTAAGTGGTTAAGTATTCATTAAGGCAAAAGATGACGCCATACACACAGTACACTATAAAACAAGCCTTCAACAGCTTTTTAGACACAAACTTCTATCATCCTCAGCTGAACAGCCACAACCGTATGTCAACGTCTTTAACCTTAAACTAAACCCTCTACAGCTATTCCCACAGCTCTAGCGGAATGACAGGCCAGAGGAAAGCGCAGTTTATATTGAAGTATTCCTGGCTCTCGTGTACCCGTATCTATGTATGATGTCTAGTTATCAAAAGATACGCTGCTCAGGATGTCAGCTCATAATGAGGAACAATGCCTTCGCTGTTCACCTGTAGGATACATTATGAATTTAATCAGCAATTGAAACACAAAGATTAAGGGGCTCGGGTACACAGAATGACCTTACAGCAGACCGACAGGCTCCATATCCGGCATACAGAGTAAGGGTTTGAAATGTCTGCTCTGTGGCTGCAAAGAATAGAGACTGGGTATCAGGGGTCAATGGGTGAAGAGATAGGAGATAGCCAGCTATACATTTGTTTTGAAAGAAGATGGTCCATGAACAAATGTTGCCTTATTGAACAGATTAAAGAGGGCATCTTGTTGTTATCACTGCAGAATCACGGGTTCACTACGGGTGGCCGGCGGTCGGGCTCCCGGCGACCAGCATCCCGGCGCCGGGAGCCCGACCGCCGGCTTACCGACAGCTTGGCGAGCGCAAATGAGCCCCTTGCGGGCTCGCTGCGCTCGCCACGCTACGGGCACGGTGGCGCGCTACGCGCGCCACACTATTTTATTCTCCCTCTATGGGGGTCGTGGACCCCCACGAGGGAAAATAAGTGTCGGTAAGCCGGCGGTCGGGCTCCCGGCGCCGGTATACTGAGCGCCGGGAGCCCGACCGCCGGCAAACAGAAGACCACCCCAGAATCACACATACGTACTCAGCAGCAATTCATTTACATCTCTCTTTCCGCTTCTGTTTTTTCTAAACTAACAAGTTTGCAAAATAAAAGATCTAGAATAAGGTGCCTTCTACTCTGAAATATACATATAGGATAATACACAGTCACACCTTACTGTAAATTATATGGATGTTATTGTTTACTTGACCCCTTCTCTCTGTCTAATTACCATCCCTCTCCTTTCCAATGCCTCCCAGCATCTCGAGCAAGTAGTCTACAACCTCAACTCCTTCCTCTCATTCCAATTAGACTTTCTCAATCTCTCCATTCAATCCTAAACTTCCACAACTAAGGTCACAGATGATCTCATCAGGTCACTTCTCTATTCTCATCCTTCTCAAGCTATCTGCGGCATTTGACCTCTGCATGCAAACCCCCCACTCTACAGGCCTCTAAGACCCACGGTCACCTCCTACCTGTCCAACCATTCATTTTCTGTCTCCACATCACCTCTGATTTCCCTTCTTCGATATTCTATCCTTGGCCAAATTTAACTCTCTCCTCCCATTATCTCATTGTTCGTTAGCCATTTACTCTTAGATGAAGCAACAATTCTTTAAACTCAACATCCTCTCATACTGAAGTCATTGTCTTTTCCCCCTCCTCCTCCTCTTCCATCCATCCATATCCACTGTCTTGGGAGGGGTCCAGGTCACCCTCAACTGTGCTTTCTCTTTCTGTCCTTACATTGTCACCTTCTCGCTCCAGCTGCTTAAACCTCAGCAATATTTCCAGGATTAGGCCCTCTCACCCTGGAAGCAACTAAAAAACATATCAAAATCAAACTAATTTCAATAACCTACAAAGCTCTTCTCCTCCCTACATCCACAACCTTATTTCCAGACGGGTTGAGGCTGAAATGTAGGGAATCGGCAGTGTTGGGATTCTGGAATCCGTATTTCGACAGCCGGGATCCAGAAACCCATCCTGTGCACGTTGTTCTGCCAATGACTATAGCGTCTCTTCCTACTATTTATAGGATTTTTCCTGAATGGCTTTAAAGCTCTAGAATGCCCTTCCACGATCCATCAGCCCTGACATCCATTCTCTGCCCTTAAAAGCCACCTGTATGCTACCACCTCGCATCAAACTCTCCAGCCTCAGAATCCCACAGTTATGTTCCTCTCCCTCATATGTACCAAACATATTCCATGTAGAACGTAAGCTCTTGCTACGCAGGACCCACTCCCATTTATGTATCTCCATATTATGGTGTACACTGTGGACTGTAATTATGTAATACCGTACATATGTAAATTGGAAACAAGTCTGAACTTGTAAATAAGATAATATTCTGTATATAGCACTGCATAATATGGTACTGCTACTTTGCCAAACATTATAAAAATGATAATAATAATAATAATAATAATAATAATGAGATCAACGACCATATTAAAATACAAGGCTGTGGCTACTAATATCTATAATAAGTTATAGCAGAAAGGTGCATTATTGATTTTTGTTAAATTAACCCACAAATTATAAGTAATGACATCAGAACTCACCATTTATAGCAACTAATACATATATTAACATGACCAAAGTATATTATGGATATCAAAAGTCATTGAGTACTTCCATGAATACTTAACGGGCACAAGCCGCAGGTCTCAGAACTCAGAGTTGACTTTTAATAAATTCCTGTTCCAAAGTAAGAGGTACATTAGACTTTAGGAGTGCAGTTTTTGCCAATTATACAGTACCACTTGAAATGTGGATTTTGCCCTCCTGTCTTTCTCTTCCCTGACTATGCCTGGCACCCTCCAAATCCCTGCCACTTGCATTAGGGTGGTCCTTTCTGTAATTCCGTCTCAGTAACAAAGCAATACGACAATGATGCACCTCGAAACTGCACTGATTAATTGGATTTGCGACGTGTGTAACGGTGTGCGACAAAGTCTGAAGCACAACGAAACTTGTGGGGAAAAAAGCCACGGCATAGTAGCACTTCATATGCAGATTCAGTCGCACACAGATGCACAAGCGTTGCATAACAAATTGAACTATACTAGTACACTGCCTGTGACTAGTATGCATTTTCAGGCAAAAAAGACCCCAAAATGGACACCAAGAGGAGCTGGCGTGAATGCAGCAATAGCATATGAGGAGAAATCTGATATAAAAGGCCAGGTATGGCTCCCATAGATAAAGCAGCATAAGGTTCTCAATTGCATTATATTTTATACTTAAACCAAAAACTAGCATACCAGCCGGCAGGGATTCAAACATGCCCGGAAAACACACCTGTTCATTAAAGCCTACCAGCCCTCTTTACATACAAACCTAACACACATCCGCCATCCCCCTTCCCAGTTCACTTCCAAGTTCTACCCTAATTCTTTAGACTGTGAGCTATCACAAGCAGAGCCCTCCAACAACTGGTTTCTCACCCTGGATTTTGACGATCTCCTGTCTACCGCCACACTGACAGTGACTTTGATCCCATATGGTTATTTTTTTGGCATGGGGTTACTGATTGCCACTCCTAAGAATTGTATCTAAATCAAAGAATTTTATCTAAATTTGTTGTATATCCCTACTGTCTGGTTTTTGCCCGTTATGTCTATTTCATTCTTTTTACATTTATATTAATTTTGTATTGTTTTGCTGACACTTTGTGGCCCCTGTAAATAAAAGATAATAGGGCAGCATGGATGGTGTAATAGTATCACAGCACTGAGGTCTTGGATTCGATTCTCACTATGGCCCTAATCGTGTTGTGTTTGTATATCCTTTGCACGCTTGAGTGGGTTTCCATCCATAATCCAAATACATACTTAATCTTCATGCTAGACTGTTTTAGTAGGGCAGCGCGCCCTGTCCGTTTTTTAAAGGGCAAAATGCACCCTGCTAAAACAGCCTGCCGCTGCATGACTAGATTCACATTAAAGGGAGCTTGGGGGAAGCTGGGTGTGGGGAATGCAACCATCAGTGATGCCTCGGCTGGGGCACGCCCCCATTAGGGATGTTGAGGGGAGCCTGACAACTCCCTATACTGGCGCTAGTGGGGCAACGGCCCCTCCCTGGCCGCCAGCACCCCCTTTTGAGCAAGCCTGGAGAAGAGATAAAGCAGTGATAAGTGAAAGGTGATAACACACCAGCCAATCCGCTTCTAACTGTCAATTTCCATATTGGAGCTGATTGGCTGGTGCGTTATCACCTTGCACTTATCACTGCTTTATCACTTCTCAATGCTTAATACATCTGCCCCAGTGACTGACTGCACGCTCCACTAGAGCAGAGACTGATATGAATGACCAAATAGCCTCTATAAAGTGCTACAGAATATGTATGCGCTATTTAAATAAAGTTGAATAACAACATGTGCACTTAAAAGCTTGAAGCTGTCAGAAAACATTGCAACAATTTGCACAGCTAATTGTCAGACTTTACACACACACACACACACACACACACGTACACACACACACGTACACTAAATGCACCCAATGCCCTTACAGTGGCATGATGTCTCCAGAGCCGCTATGTGATGGATAGAGAAGACATAGACGACAACTTCATTCGCTCAACCCATCAAACAGATATCCATGTTTTAGGAAATTTGTTTTACATCAACTCTAGTAAGTGAATTTGCAGTCTCTTGGATCTCAATGAACAGAATTATCGCATAACATCCTGAGGACTCTCGCGCGCAGACAATCCAGAGGCGGGAGTGTGTTAATTGAGTTGCGCAGCCACAGGAGACTCTTCAATATCTGGTAAAAGCACATAATGGCTCTGGTAATCAAATATCACATGGAAATTATGTCCTGATGATAAAACATGAGACGGCTCTGTATGCTTCAGTGAAACATAGTATCACAACAAAATGAGAGCCTTTCCCCAGAGCGTGACATGAAAACAGGCGTCGTGTGGTAACCAGCACATGCAGGACAGACTGCTAGCAGCAAATCCTGATATGCTCTCTGCCATAGTCATGTAGTACGGTGATTACACTGCTGCATACATTCTCATCTGCTGATACAAAGATGGAGTGCACACAAGTGGAGGCAATGAGGAAACGTGTGCACTTTCTGTTTCATTCGACAGCATATCATACTCCACACTACCATATTTATGTAAAAGTCTATCCACTCTCTAGTCAAGTGGTTCCCAAACTTGGTCCTCAAGACACCCTAGCGGTCCACATTTTAAGGATATCCATGGTTCAGCACAGAAATCTAACTGACTAAGGCAGAGGTTCTGAAACGCAGTCCTCAAGGCACCCCAGGGTTTTAAGTTTCTCCATGCTTTTCCACAGGTGACTTAAGGGGGATACACACATTAGCGATGTGTACAGAGATGTGTGCTGAGTGATCTAGCACAGAACGTTCAGCACACATCTCTCCCCCGCTCAGCGCACAGCGCGATGTGCGGGGGGTGGGGGCTAACTTCACCCAGCGGTGAAGTGAGAGATCTAACTAGGTTTGGCCCGGAGAGCTGTATGCTTCATTTCTAAGCAATCTAGTCAGATTGCTTAGAATGTAAGCACACACATCGCTACGTGCGTATGCCCCTTTAATTAGCACCTCAGGCAATTTGATTTAACCATCTATGTTGAGCCATGGATATGCCTAAAACCTGGACCGTTGGGGTGCCTTGTTTGAGAAGCTCTGGACTAAGGTACCGATTAAGTAATTTGTGTTCAAGCATGGATAAGCTTAAAATGTAGACTGTTATGGGGCCTTGGGGACATTGGGGCAGATGCATTAACCTGGAGAAGGGATAAAGAAGTGATAAAGCAGTGATAAGCGCAAGGTGATAACACACCAGCCAATCATTACGGATTTAAAAAATGACAGTTAGGAGCTGAGGGTATGGGTCATTAGGTCGACCAAACTTAGGTCAACAGTCATTAGGTCGACATGGTCACTAGGTCGACATGAGTTTTTTTTTAAAACTTTTTTTGTGTCGTTTTCTTCTTAAAGTGACAGGGCACCCCAATTAATGCACCGTTGATGCGCTCGGCGCAGGTTACCGTTTCCAATCGTAGTCCACGTGGATCGTAAAGTATGTAAAAGGTAAAAAAAAAAAAAGGGAGAAAAAAAAAGGGAGAAAAAAAAAAGTTAAAAACTTCGACCTTTTTCCATGTCAACCAATAGTGGTCAACCTAATGACCGTATTCCGGAGCTGACTGGCTGGTGCGTTATCACCTTCCACTTACCACTGCTTTATCACTTCTTTTCCCATCTCCAGGCTTAATACATCTGCCCCAACATTTGTGAACCTCTGTCCTAGTCACTTAAGAGTCTGCCCTTTTAGCAGCAACCTACGTTAGTGTAGACTTCGTTTTCTCACCCTATTATAAGTTTACGCAAGTTTACGTTAGTGTTCACTCTAGGCTGTTTTAGCAGGGCACCGCGCCCTGCCATTTTTTAGCAGGCACAACCCGCCCTGCCCCTTTCGCGGCGCTCTGCTAGAACAGCCGCCCGCTTCCTGCCCTCCCAGCGTGTAAAGATGCCGTGCGCATTCGCGTGGCATCCATTAACGCATTGGGAGAGAGCTGGGGAAAGCCCAGCACTGATGAAGGTGCTGGGCACGCCCCCAAAAGTGACGTCGCCAGCCGCAGACGCCCTCTATAGTAGTGTCTGTGGGCCGCACCGCCCACTAAAATGACGTAGGTGTGGCCACACACCCTAATTTGCGTGGTCGCGCCCCCATTTCGGCCTCACGCGCGCACATATGCCCCCGGAGTCCGGCGCCATGCCCCATTTCACTTCTAGAGTGAACACTATACGTGATGAAAAGACTTCATTTTTAAAATCTATAAATGGGCCTGTCTTCCTGTATGGAACTTTAAATACATTGTTTTAGTTTGCAGTTTAGTTCCGCTTTAAAAGAAACACTGGTCATTTACTTGGCGTTTGGCAGTGTGTCTGTGTCACACAATACTGAGCCTGGTTAAGGTTACAGAGCATTAGCAGGAAGCTCAATAAGTATTATGCTCAGTAAGTGATCATTGTTAAGTCTCCAACCATCACACAATTATCCTAATCGCCAAGCCGTTTATCCTTTATGTAAAAAGACTGAAAATAGCTCGGGATCCCCCTTGCTGGAGCTCAGCGTGGAATTCCAGACAGCGACCATTAATTCTGCCAGGGTTTGAGGAACGCCAAGCAGACAATCCCTGAGGTTTCAGCTAATGGCTGTGGCGCAGTGAAGGATCTGTCAATGGAGCAGAGTAACCTATTTAAACATGCTGTCGTCCTGGCCCAATGATTCTGTAATTATGCTCGCTGCCAGCGATAGAGAGCAAGCCGCTATGTTAACAAGCACAGACGTAGTATGTTAACACGCAAGGCTTTAGACTATAGCTACGAGGCATGGGAGTTTTCAAGGGTATCACACCACGCCCTGAAAAAAACCGAACAACTTGTACTCACTTGAAAAATCATGAGAGTGGCGACAGCTGTGCTAATGAAAAAATCTAATTATAGATTTTTTCATACAGGTTGCACAGAATTACAAGTGCCTGTGTGACAGAACCTGGGGTTCAATTAACCACTGATAGATTGCATACGTGCAGCGCTGTATACTAAAAACAAGCTTTGCTGGAGCAAGTATTTTTTTTTCACAACTATCTAAGTCACAATACAAGTGAACAACATCTTGCACAGCAGCAGATCGTAAACTACATCTCCAAGGATGTTGGGCAAACCGCTAGCAATCGCAGGTGGTGCCAAATTACCCAGTCACGTCTTTGCCTACTTTTCCCGGAAGGGGAAGTCCATGGGGCAAAAGGACATCAAAACTGCATAGTTTGCAACATTGTGCTGAGCAGGGGTGGGCCCTGAATAAGCAAACAGCATATTAGCATACCTCCCGACATGACCCTCTCCAGGAGGGACACAATGCTCTGCTTCTGGACTTTTCTCTTAACTTAGGATTGCTGGCACCTGTTTTGAACAGGTTAATGGATTAGAAAGGTGTTTCAGCACAGGTGATGGCAATCATACATTAAGAGGGAAGTCCAGGAGCAGAGCATTGTGTCCCTCCTGGAGAGGGTCATGTTGGGACGTATGTATTCGGGTTAGGCTGCGGAGAAGGAGGGGCGGGGGTTAGGGTTAGGCACCACCCGGGGAGGTTAGGTTTAAGCTGGGTACACACAGGAGCGATGTCATTCCAAAATGCCATTTTGGAACAATATTCGCTTACATCGCTTAGTGTGTACCCAAGATTTCGCTCTTCCGTTGCCACTCGCGACGGACGCTAGCTTTGATTTGCTGCACATCAAACCTAGCGTCCTTCGCTAGCGTCCTTGTTTATACTAATGAAGGACGGGAGGGACATGGTCGTTCCGTTCTTCATTAACACATCACACCTCTTGAAGCGCCTCAGTTGCGCCGGGTGCCTTGCGCGCACCGTTAGACGTACTGAGGCTTGGCATATAAGGATACATCTGAATGGTTTTCTGAATGCTTCTGTTCTACCTCTAAGTGGCATAGTTACAGTATGTTCTTTATTTGGCTTTCAGACAAGAAGTCTGGTATATAATAAAGCATGCTTCCTCTCCAGATCCGCAGCCTTATGTCTCATATACTAATAAACTGCTGAATCAATTTACCTGTGAACATTACAAGTGGCTCTCTAAGTAAATCAATGTGCATTGCAGTGGGCCATTATAAACACATCTTACATCTGTGTGACATTTCCCGGCATCATCTACCTCTTTACTGTACATGTGAGTAATCTGCACCATCAACGGGCCACCCTTAATCTAATGCTGCTTTCACATCGCAAAACCTGCTTTTGAAACGGTTCTTAAAACGGGTCTGAGCAGTTAAACCCCCTTCACATCGCATGTTGTAACCAGTATATTACCATTTCATTACCGTTTTGGTACCTTTCACACTGAACCCGTTTCACCCATAGAAAACAGTGGTTGTCATTATAAATGGACTTTTCTGGCCCCCACATTATTAATAATTATTAATTAATTACTAATAATTTGGATAGTCGTACGATGGAACCCAGCAGCTTGAAGCATTTTAACCATGTTTTTATATATGAGTGCATCCTTGACTGTCCCAGTTATTTGTCTGCAGATTTCCTCATCCCCTCTGATTCTTAGCAGCTCCCTCACCTCTTCATCACTCCAAGTTGCCATTGTATAATATATTTGCAGTAAGAAAACGCTTCTAAACTCACTCATGTGTCTGATGTGTTTTTCCTCCAGCTTCCTGCTTCTGCCTGGTGACATCACACATGGAGACAGTCTATCACCTCCTGTGGCTTGGAAATACCGTTTCTGAGCCTTTCACACTGCACAGTGAAACGGTTCTGAACCAGGTAGGACCCTGCTTTTTAACCGTTTCAAAATACTGGTATTTTGAAAACGGTAAATTCAAGGTGGCCCTTTCAGACCGCAGCTAGAACCGTTTAGGAAGGCTGAAAAAATAAGAATTTACTTACCGATAATTCTATTTCTCATAGTCCGTAGTGGATGCTGGGGACTCCGTAAGGACCATGGGGAATAGCGGCTCCGCAGGACACTGGGCGCAAAAGTAAAAGCTTTAGGACTACCTGGTGTGCACTGGCTCCTCCCCCTATGACCCTCCTCCAAGCCTCAGTTAGGATACTGTGCCCGGACGAGCGTACACAATAAGGAAGGATATTGAATCCCGGGTAAGACTCATACCAGCCACACCAATCACACCGTACAACCTGTGATCTGAACCCAGTTAACAGCATGATAACAGAGGAGCCTCTGAAAAGATGGCTCACAACAATAATAACCCGATTTTTGTAACAATAACTATGTACAAGTATTGCAGACAATCCGCACTTGGGATGGGCGCCCAGCATCCACTACGGACTATGAGAAATAGAATTATCGGTAAGTAAATTCTTATTTTCTCTAACGTCCTAAGTGAATGCTGGGGACTCCGTAAGGACCATGGGGATTATACCAAAGCTCCCAAACGGGCGGGAGAGTGCGGATGACTCTGCAGCACCGAATGAGAGAACTCCAGGTCCTCCTCAGCCAGGGTATCAAATTTGTAGAATTTAGCAAACGTGTTTGCCCCTGACCAAGTAGCTGCTCGGCAAAGTTGTAAAGCCGAGACCCCTCGGGCAGCCGCCCAAGATGAGCCTACCTTCCTTGTGGAATGGGCATTTACAGATTTTGGCTGTGGCAGGCCTGCCACAGAATGTGCAAGCTGAATTGTACTACAAATCCAGCGAGCAATCGTCTGCTTAGAAGCAGGAGCACCCAGCTTGTTGGGTGCATACAGGATAAATAGCGAGTCAGATTTTCTGACTCCAGCCGTCCTGGAAACATATATTTTCAGGGCCCTGACTACGTCCAGCAACTTGGAGTCCTCCAAGTCCCTAGTAGCCGCAGGCACCACAATAGGCTGGTTCAAGTGAAATGCTGAAACCACCTTAGGGAGAAATTGAGGACGAGTCCTCAATTCTGCCCTGTCCGTATGAAAAATTAGGTAACGGCTTTTATAGGATAAAGCCGCCAATTCTGAGACACGCCTGGCTGAAGCCAGGGCTAACAGCATTACCACCTTCCATGTGAGATATTTTAAGTCCACAGTGGAAAGTGGTTCAAACCAATGTGATTTTAGGAATCCCAAAACTACATTTAGATCCCAAGGTGCCACTGGAGGCACAAAAGGAGGTTGTATATGCAGTACCCCCTTGACAAACGTCTGTACTTCAGGAACTGAAGCCAGTTCTTTTTGGAAGAAAATCGACAGGGCCGAAATCTGAACCTTAATGGACCCTAATTTTAGGCCCATAGACAGTCCTGTTTGTAGGAAATGCAGGAAACGACCCAGTTGAAATTCCTCTGTAGGGGCCTTCCTGGCCTCGCACCACGCAACATATTTACGCCAAATACGGTGATAATGTTGTACGGTTACATCCTTCCTGGCTTTGATCAGGGTAGGGATGACTTCATCCGGAATGCCTTTTTCCTTCAGGATCCGGCGTTCAACCGCCATGCCGTCAAACGCAGCCGCGGTAAGTCTTGGAAGAGACAGGGTCCCTGCTGGAGCAGGTCCTTTCTTAGAGGTAGAGGCCACGGGTCCTCTGTGAGCATCTCTTGAAGTTCCGGGTACCAAGTCCTTCTTGGCCAATCCGGAGCCACGAGTATAGTCCTTACTCCTCTCCTTCTTATGATCCTCAGTACCTTGGGTATGAGAGGCAGAGGAGGGAACACATACACTGACTGGTACACCCATGGTGTTACCAGAGCGTCCACAGCTATTGCCTGAGGGTCCCTTGACCTGGCGCAATATCTGTCTAGTTTTTTGTTGAGGCGGGACGCCATCATGTCCACCTTTGGTTTTTCCCAATGGTTCACAATCATGTGGAAGACTTCTGGGTGAAGTCCCCACTCCCCCGGGTGGAGGTCGTGTCTGCTGAGGAAGTCTGCTTCCCAGTTGTCCACACCCGGAATGAACACTGCTGACAGTGCTATCACATGATTTTCTGCCCAGCGAAGAATCCTTGCAACTTCCGTCATTGCCCTCCTGCTTCTTGTGCCGCCCTGTCTGTTTACGTGAGCGACTGCCGTGATGTTGTCCGACTGGATCAGCACCGGCTGACCTTGAAGCAGAGGTCTTGCTAGGCTCAGAGCATTGTAGATGGCTCTTAGCTCCAGGATAATTATGTGAAGTGATGTCTCCAGGCTTGACCACAAGCCCTGGAAATTTCTTCCCTGTGTGACTGCTCCCCAGCCTCTCAGGCTGGCATCCGTGGTCACCAGGACCCAGTCCTGAATGCCGAATCTGCGGCCCTCTAGAAGATGAGCACTCTGCAACCACCACAGGAGAGACACCCTTGTCCTTGGAGACAGGGTTATCCGCTGATGCATCTGAAGATGCGATCCGGACCATTTGTCCAGCAGATCCCACTGAAAAGTTCTTGCGTGGAATCTGCCGAATGGAATCGCTTCGTAAGAAGCCACCATTTTTCCCAGGACCCTTGTGCATTGATGCACTGACACTTGGCCTGGTTTTAGGAGGTTCCTGACTAGCTCGGATAACTCCCTGGCTTTCTCCTCCGGGAGAAACACCTTTTTCTGGACTGTGTCCAGAATCATCCCTAGGAACAGCAGACGTGTCGTCGGAATCAGCTGCGATTTTGGAATATTTAGAATCCACCCGTGCTGTCGTAGCACTACTTGAGATAGTGCTACTCCGGCCTCTAACTGTTCCCTGGACCTTGCCCTTATCAGGAGATCGTCCAAGTAAGGGATAATTAAGACGCCTTTTCTTCGAAGAAGAATCATCATTTCGGCCATTACCTTGGTAAAGACCCGGGGTGCCGTGGACAATCCAAACGGCAGCGTCTGAAACTGATAGTGACCGTTCTGTACCACAAACCTGAGGTACCCTTGGTGAGAAGGGCAAATTGGGACATGGAGGTAAGCATCCTTGATGTCCAGAGACACCATATAGTCCCCTTCTTCCAGGTTCGCTATCACTGCTCTGAGTGACTCCATCTTGAATTTGAACCTTTGTATGTAAGTGTTCAAGGATTTCAGATTTAAAATAGGTCTCACCGAGCCGTCCGGCTTCGGTACCACAAACAGCGTGGAATAATACCCCTTTCCCTGTTGTAGGAGGGGTACCTTGATTATCACCTGCTGAGAATACAGCTTGTGAATGGCTTCCAATACCGCCTCCCTGTCGGAGACGTTGGTAAAGCAGACTTCAGGAACCGGCGAGGGGGAGACGTCTCGAATTCCAATTTGTACCCCTGAGATACTACCTGCAGGATCCAGGGGTCCACTTGCGAGTGAGCCCACTGCGCGCTGAAATTCTTGAGACGACCCCCCACCGTACCTGAGTCCGCTTGTAAGGCCCCAGCGTCATGCTGAGGACTTGGCAGAAGCGGGGGAGGGCTTCTGTTCCAGGGAAGAGGCTGTCTGCTGCAGTCTTTTTCCCCTTCCTCTGCCCCGGGGCAGATATGAGTGGCCTTTTGCCCGCTTGCCCTTATGGGGACGAAAGGACTGAGCCTGAAAAGACGGTGTCTTTTTCTGCTGAGAGGTGACCTGGGGTAAAAAGGTGGATTTCCCAGCCGTTGCCGTGGCCACCAGGTCCGATAGACCGACCCCAAATAACTCCTCCCCTTTATACGGCAATACTTCCATATGCCGTTTGGAATCCGCATCACCTGACCACTGTCGCGTCCATAACCCTCTTCTGGCAGAAATGGACAGCGCACTTACTCTTGATGCCAGAGTGCAAA
Organism: Pseudophryne corroboree; assembly: GCF_028390025.1. Lineage (NCBI taxonomy): Eukaryota > Metazoa > Chordata > Amphibia > Anura > Myobatrachidae > Pseudophryne > Pseudophryne corroboree. The sequence continues at coordinate 83,708,334 of NC_086451.1, forward strand.
TATCCCTCTGTGCATCTCGCATATATAGAAATGCATCCTTTAAATGCTCTATAGTCAATAATATACTGTCCCTGTCCAGGGTATCAATATTTTCAGTCAGGGAATCCGACCAAGCCACCCCAGCACTGCACATCCAGGCTGAGGCGATTGCTGGTCTCAGTATAACACCAGTATGTGTGTATATACTTTTTAGGATATTTTCCAGCTTTCTATCAGCTGGCTCCTTGAGGGCGGCCGTATCCGGAGACGGTAACGCCACTTGTTTTGATAAGCGTGTGAGCGCCTTATCTACCCTAGGGGGTGTTTCCCAACGCGTCCTAACCTCTGGCGGGAAAGGGTATAATGCCAATAATTTTTTAGAAATTAGCAGTTTTTTATCGGGGGAAACCCACGCTTCATCACACACCTCATTTAATTCATCTGATTCAGGAAAAACTACGGGTAGTTTTTTCACACCCCACATAATACCCTTTTTTGTGGTACTTGTAGTATCAGAAATGTTCAAAACCTCCTTCATTGCCGTGATCATGTAACGTGTGGCCCTACTGGAAAATACGTTTGTTTCCTCACCGTCGACACTGGAGTCAGTGTCCGTGTCTGGGTCGACCATCTGAGGTAACGGGCGCTTTAGAGCCCCTGACGGTGTTTGAGACGCCTGGACAGGTATTAACTGTTTTTCCGGCTGTCTCATGTCGTCAACAGTTTTTTGTAAAGTGCTGACGCTATCACGTAATTCCTTCCATACGACCATCCAGTCAGGTGTCGACTCCCTAGGGGGTGACATCACTATTACAGGCAATTGCTCCGCCTCCATACCATTTTCCTCCTCATACATGTCGACACAACGTACCGACACACAGCACACACACAGGGAATGCTCTGATAGAGGACAGGACCCCACTAGCCCTTTGGGGAGACAGAGGGAGAGTTTGCCAGCACACACCAGAGCGCTATATATATACAGGGATAACCTTATATAAGTGTTTTTCCCTTATATAGCTGCTGTATTATTAATCTGCCAAATTTAGTGCCCCCCCCTCTCTTGTTTTACCCTGTTTCTGTAGTGCAGGACTGCAGGGGAGAGTCAGGGAGCTTCCCTCCAACGGAGCTGTGAGGGAAAATGGCGCTTGTGTGCTGAGGAGATAGGCTCCGCCCCCTTCTCGGCGGCCTTTCTCCCGCTTTTTTAAGGAAAAACTGGCAGGGGTTAAATGCATCCATATAGCCCAGGAGCTATATGTGATGTATTTTTAGCCATCTAAGGTGTTTTTATTGCGTCTCAGGGCGCCCCCCCCCCCAGCGCCCTGCACCCTCAGTGACCGGAGTGTGAAGTGTGCTGAGGAGCAATGGCGCACAGCTGCAGTGCTGTGCGCTACCTTATTGAAGACAGGACATCTTCTGCCGCCGATTTCCCGGACCTCTTCAGTCTTCTGGCTCTGTAAGGGGGCCGGCGGCGCGGCTCTGGGACCCATCCATGGCTGGGCCTGTGATCGTCCCTCTGGAGCTAATGTCCAGTAGCCTAAGAAGCCCAATCCACTCTGCACGCAGGTGAGTTCGCTTCTTCTCCCCTTAGTCCCTCGGTGCAGTGAGCCTGTTGCCAGCAGGTCTCACTGAAAATAAAAAACCTAAAACTAAACTTTTCACTAAGCAGCTCTTTAGGAGAGCCACCTAGATTGCACCCTTCTCGTTCGGGCACAAAAATCTAACTGAGGCTTGGAGGAGGGTCATAGGGGGAGGAGCCAGTGCACACCAGGTAGTCCTAAAGCTTTTACTTTTGTGCCCAGTCTCCTGCGGAGCCGCTATTCCCCATGGTCCTTACGGAGTCCCCAGCATCCACTTAGGACGTTAGAGAAATCAGCAATTTACCAGGTTAAAGCTGCGGTGTGAAAGGGGTATAACTGTGTGATGAAGCTGTATAGGACGGGCTGCTGTTGCTGCGTGGTGTTGTGGTCTCAGAGTATGGGCTGCATGGGGGAAACGTTCGCAGCTGCAGATGTAGCCCTGCCAGCAGCTGAGATGGAGAACATTGTAAGTGGTGATAAATGTCACTTTGTGGAAATCATCTCTCCATTGTGTCCACTCTGCAAACTTTATCAAGTGGTTTAATGCATACAGCTTATAAAACGGATACAGGCAACTACACCATAGCAAATGAACTGGCAATTACACTGAAAATGACATATTGGAAATCAGGCAGACTTATGTACCTGTCACTCACAACACCGTTAAAAAGACCGCTACAAATTAGCAATGCTTACTATACAAAGAATGTGTCTTTTAATTGATCTTCAGTATAGCGTAAGAAACACATTTTAGTCCTAGGCCAGCGATAGGGAACAGACGGCCCTCTGAACCATCGCCTGTGGCCCCCAGATCCTTTTTGCTTTACTGCCAGATGTGTTGGTTAAAGCGTGTAACACTGGATTACAATGCCTGCAGACAGGTTTTTACAGAGAGGTGCCTGCTTCTTTGAATAAGTGTAGTGTTTAACTTATTACGGAGATAAAGGGGCAAATGTATTAACCTGCTACTTTTCTTGAGGCGGACACCCTGCGCAGTGATGTAGGATGTCGTAGCGCTGTGATGAGTTATGAAAAGAATCGCCAGTGAGGTGGTATGGCAGCCACCCCACCAGTGATCTCTGCAATGCCTGCATTGCATCAGCCTACTGTAGTGCTGATGTGATACGGAACGGCTCCCTGTTGGTGCACAGTGAATGACCTCATTCTGGAGACAGACAAAATATGCGCCAGAAAGTACACAGCCGGTGAAGGGACCGGTAACACATAGCTCCATAATCAGATGGTGCTCTGTTAAAGGACAAGCTAAGAAAAGTTTAGCTTAGCAAGTGCACCATAAAGCTATGGCAGCAGGGCTATTTACACAAGCCGAAGGCCTGTGCTCCACAGCCAACCTTTTAATACATTTCAGGGAAGAGAAAAGAACTCCTTCTTAAGCAAACAAATGGACGGAAAAAAAAGAAGTGAGATCATACACCGCTTAACCACTTGAGCGGCATCATCTGCGACCACACGAGGCAGTGCGTTATCTGATCTGGTCGCAAGTGATGCGACCGGTCAGAGATACAGAGTGGTCAGCTGCTGTCGAAAGACGATCTTTTAGAAGCCGCAAATCACAGCAGAACGTCCCGGTCCCTATGTTTTACTGCACCCTCCCCCAGTGTCTACCGTTCTGCCGATCACCGCTAATCGATCAGCATAGAAGGATCCCCACCTGGCGGCTGCACAGAGGAGCAGCTGCCAGGGAAATGTAAATTTCCCACCAGACCTCCAGTGTGAACCTGACAGCTGCTTGGGATGCAGTTAAAATACTGGCTGACGGGATTCTGGCAATCAGGAGACTGACGCCGAAATCCCAACAGCCGGTGAAATGCTGATGCCGGAATCCCGAACACAGAGGGTTATTTCCACTCGGTTGATGGTTCATGCCACCAACCGAGTGGAAATATAACCTGTGGTGAGCGAAGCGGGCCACCGCGCCCGAAGTAGAGGATTTGCTGCCGGGATTCCGATAGACGGGATGCCGCTGTAGATATACTGACAGCTGGCATCCCGTCTGCCGGTAATACATATGGATTCCAGCTGTTCAGATGGGCAGCCGCTGGGGAAATCGAAGTTATGATGGTTTATAAATTCTGATGTTTGTAAGACAAATATTTTACACATTAAAAAAAAAAAAAATATTTTACAGAATCATTTTGGATAAGTTTAAATACATATTCTTTATCTAATTCACTAAAAAAAAACCCTGAAAATGTCTTAACTGGAGGTTTTTATTCCCAAAACCCGCTAAGTGGTTAATACTAGTGCTCCTAAATGTAATATTTCGTCCTCTTGGAGGTTAGAGGGCTGTCCACGTAGCTCCTCAGTGTCTCAGGCTGCATATTACTGTGTCACACACAAGCACTTTGTGCTTTTATCTATGCTTTGCACTATTTCCTTGCTTTTCTTTCTGTACCAGAGTAAAGCATAGTTTGGTACAGTGCACTTTTTTTTGTTATCACCCATGCACTTCAAAGAATGAGTAGAGAGAGAGAAAAAAAAAAGACTTTTCCCTAGACGCCGTGCAAAACTGAAAGCTACAAGAAAAAGTAGAAAACCTACATCTCAATCGCTATGAATTCAAAAGTTGCAAAATGATTTCAAATCCACATTTAAAAGTTTTCAAAATAAAACTACAACAGACTTAACTTAAGGTCCATACACACTTAACGATAAAATGAGCGACGTCGCTCTTTTTCCCCCTCCTTGAGCGACGTCGTCTAATGTTTCCCCCTCCCGGGCCGGTCGGCGGCCGCCTGTACACACTGAGCGATATGACCGCTCATATCGCTCAGTGACGTCACGCCCCCGCCAGCCCTGCATGAAGGTCGTGGACGACAGTCCACATCCTTCATGCATGCCCTACCGACAGCGACGATCGTTGCCGACCCGCGGGGCCGCGCATCGGTCGTCGCTGGCGGCATACACACTTGACGATAAAATGAGCGACGTCACTCATTTTATCGTTAAGTGTGTATGGACCTTTAGAGGTAAAGAAAGATTACACAGACTCTTTCGTTGCTGCTTAAGACAAAGCCCAGGCTGACTGTGTTTTGGCGTTTTATGTGTAAGGAGATTAGGCAGAGATTTGTTAAGGTCATAAGTCTAAATAAAGAAGAGGGAATGGGCGCTGGGTCCAGACATAAAGAAAAGAACATCCACAGAGACTTGTGTAAAAGTCTGGCCAAACCCAAAGCCGCAGCTGTTTCGGTGAGACTTAGTCCGCTCTGCGTTGCTCTGACTGTGTACTTCAGCTGCGCTGAATACGTCTTTCTAGTAATTAACTTTCGGGGCCTTGGCTAAGCCCATATCCCTCTGTCCCTTAGCACAGGCTAGGATACTCATTAAGTTTCAATGATATTATGCACATATATAAGCTTACATGGTTATTACTATTAACGCAGTTTAAACCTAGTCTATTACCTGTTGGTAAACACCAGTGTAAAGTGTTTATAAGCCAACAGTGCAGATGAGAATAGGCAATGACACAAACAATAACCAAATAATAAAAACAAACTTCATTTTTAGTTTCAGCAGTCTATCTTAAGTTATCAAAAAAGCACTGCGACCTCATATTCTCACTGCCTAATTGTGCCCAGCACAAGGTATTATATCAGACCTAGGCAGGCAATAAGCAAATGCAGAAGGGTGCACACACCGGTATCCGGTCTATAGATCTACACTAAAAAGGTCTACAGTCAATAGCTCAAATTCTATTGGTCGACATGCACAAGGTCGAAAGGGTCAACCGGTCGACATATGTTTTTTGCTGCATTTACTATCCACTTTAAAAACTATTACCTATAGTAACCTTGTGGTCCTATTTCAGAAAATTGGGGTACAAAAAAAGGTTAAAAACACCACCAATTTTTTTGGGGTGTGTGTCGACCTTTTAACCCTGTCGACCTAATGACGGACTATCTTTTTAATGTCTATCTTCTGTATCAGAACCGCACACATTTGTTCCTGCGCTCAGTCACAGCTTTGGTTTCGGCGATGTGACAGGTGTGGAATAGAAGATCTTCAGTATCTAAATAGACAGTCATTAGATTGACAGGTAAAAGGCAGACAATGGTTAAAGTCGACATGATAAGAGTTGACACAAGATTTATATTTTATTTTTTATTTTAGTTTTTTTGGGTGTTGCTTTGTATCTTTCATCACGTGACCACAATCAGTTGAAACCTGAACGTTCCCCATGCTACAGCAAGGTGGCTCGCACCGTTACCATAGTGATCGCCACAGGTTATTATTCCCAATCTAGTCCACATGAATAGTAAAACAAGCAAAAGTTAGGAAAACACAAAACCAACTTGTGTTGACCATTGTCAGTGCCGACCTTTTGCGTCTGTCGACCTATCATGGATGTGACACGTATCATATATCAAATGGCAAAACCCAAGATTTGATTATAATTTTTTAATCATACCTCAAAGAGACTGAGGGGAAAGCTCTAGGATTCTAAGGTATCGAGCAGTGTTTCCCAACCTCGGTCCTCAAGGCACACAAATGTTGGCCATACACTTGTGAGATAATCGGTACTAACCTTCTATCTCGACCACATCTGTTAGAGAAATCGAAGGATTGTATGCACATTTTAGATACCTTTCGACACAATGCGCGGGCACGCCGGTCGAATCTCACGTCTCAAGATATTGTGTGCTGCACTTAATATTTATCGAATCGCAGTGCGATCGCATGTGTTTTTTTTAAACACATGCTATATATCGCACTGTGATGTGCAATGGGCACCTGCCGGGGGCGGATGGAGGCCGCTCCCACTCGGCGATGACGTGCCCATCACATGATTACCATGCGATCTATCGCATGAGCACATGGTAATCACTTTGGCAGTTCATCTACTGCCGGTGCGATGCCCCGCGATGTCGCGTTGCGGGGCATCGCACAAGTGTATGGGCACTATAACAGTCCTGGTTTTAGTGATATCCAGGCTTTAACACAGGTGTCTTAATTAGTAGCTCAATTATTTTGATTTAACCATCTTTGCTGAAGCCTGGATATCACTAAAACCTGCACTGTTGGTGTGCCTTGAGGACCGCGGTTGGGAATGCCTGGTATAGAGTGCAACGGAACCAAGCGATGAGTGCTTTAAACCTACCACCCTGCGCAACCCCCACCCCCCCACACACACACAGTTTTAAAAAAAATATAAAACAGTGTGTGTTATTTTTACATAGAGCGAATGATCTCACGTGATTCCATGTAGCAACACAATACTGACACAGAAGTGACACAACTCCACGACTGAAGCGGCTCATGTCTGAAAGTTTTGAAACGTCTCTGCACTAAGGGTTACTTTTTCATAAAGCTACAACATTTTACCAAATAAATGGTAGCCTATTAATATTTATTGCTGTGAAAAAGGAAAAAAGAAGTGCGAGAGTTTAAAAGCCTGTTAATGAACATTAAAGCAGGGCTCCCACAAAAAAATTAGTTGCAGGGTGTTTAGGGTTTTGTTTTTTTTTGCTTATTTAAAAGAAGAAAAATAAATCACAGCCAAGCTACAGCCAAGTAGTTACTTGCTTAGTGCCTTCAGACTGCTAACAAGGGAGTTGATTTAATTCACCGACAGTTGAATAGCGCCAGGAATTAGCTCCCGACACTATTCAATTCAGCTAAAGTTAAGTCGGCGAATGCCCGTTCTCACGGACTTAACAGGTTGCTTTGTCGGGAGAACGGGCATTCTCCGCCTTAACTACCCGCGGCGATGCTGATTCCCGACAGAATCAGCCTCGCGCCAGCCCTTTTGTCGGTTTTCTTCTCTCACCCCCCCCCCCCCCCCCCCGGGGGTGAGAGAAGAATTCCCGACAATTGAGGGTAACTAGTCGCTGTATTGAATAGCGCCGGGAGCTAATTCCCGGCGCTATTCAACTGTTGCTGAATTGAATCGACCCCAAGGACTGATCATTTTCCAGTGTCATCTGACTACCATAACAACCACAGTTACATGGCACATGATGCAGTGATCAGAACTTTGGAAGACCCTGGAATCTCTCTTTTCACTGTGACATCCTCATCCTTCCCTCTGCCTTCACATGACATGCCAAGAGACTAAGGGGTATATTTACTAAAGTGCGGGTTTATAGAAGTGGAGATGTTGTCCATAGCAACCAGATTGTAGTTATCTTCTAGAAGATGCTAGAGAAATAAGCAGACGTTGATTGGTTGCTATGGGGAACATCTCCACTTCTATAAACCTGCACTTTATTAAATATACCCCTAAGTCTGTGGGCTTGATTTTCTGTGGCAGGTTTTGAGCTACAAACGTAGACTGCTGCTTAGTAAATCTAGCTCTATGGGCTGGATGTAATGGAGTGCAGGATGGGTGAAGTTTGGAGATTCCAGCCAAAATCATGTTTTTTTTAAATCAGCAAATATTTACAAGGCAAAACCAGCCAATGTGTTTTGGGTTTACTCTGTTCATTGTTGTATCCTTCCCTACTTCTTCTCCCTCTGCAATCACACAATGGCCCTCATTCCGAGTTGTTCGCTTGCTAGCTGCTTTTAGCAGCCGTGCAAACGCTAAGGCGCCGCCCTCTGGGAGTGTATCTTAGCAGAAGTGCGAACGAAAGGATCGCAGCTCGAGACCTACTCCTAGCTTGCGATCACTTCAGACTGTTTAGTTCCTGTATTGACGTCACAAACACGCCCTGCGTTCGGCCAGCCACGCCTGTGTTTCCCCAGGCACGCATGCGTTTGTATCTGACACGCCTGCGTTTTTACACACACTCCCAGAAAACGGCCAGTTACCTCCCATAAACACCCACTTCCTGTCAATCACTCTGCGGCCAGCAGTGCGATTGAAAAGCGTCGCTAGACCTTGTGTGAAACTGCATCGGCTGTTGTGAAAGTACGTCGCGCGTGCGCATTGCGCCGCATGCGCAGAATTGCTGATTTTTTTTGCCTGATCGCTGCACAGCGACCGGAAACAGCTAGCGAACAACTCGGAATGACCACCAATATGTCAAGAGCTGTGACCTTTTGACAGCCATACTTGCTTTACCTCCAGAGAGGCTTTTAAAAGTAGACAATGATTTGAAGGAGAGAACCCAAGTACAATGACTATTGATGCATGCTTAAAAGGTACTACTTGCCTTTTCAATGTGAGCTTGTTGCTTTAAAACTATTGCAGCAATAACTGATAATAATAATTATTACTTTTTTATTCATTATTATTATTCATTAGAATTAAGTTATTTTGTTAATAAATACGTAATTGGAAGCGGAAGAGGAGGAAAAGGGGAAAGAAAGAAATAAAATCTCTTATCTACTAATTTATGAAACAAACATCGCCAAGTTAGCCGACTGTTTCTCAGATGACCCAGTCTCCATGCACATGTAAGCCCACTTGCTACTCGTGCCTGCGCACTCCGTAACATATTGAAATAAAGTAATAGGGGGGAAAACACAAACAATATTATAATACCACTTCTATTCCAAATAATATTATTGTAATAATGATATATCATTCAGTCAGTACTACCTTAAAAAAAAATGCTTTCTCCTAATTCAGCCACCATGTTACTCATTAAATAGGCTCGGTAAATGTTGCTGAAAAAGGGAACCACTTTTAGGTATAGAGTGATTCCAAGTCAGCAATAGTGGTACTTAGAAACTCCACGGTAGGGATGCCAATCCTGGGCCATTTTTTCAATCCTGGGTAATGGGATTGAAAAATGTCCATTTCTGGGATTCCCGGAATACCCGGGACTGGCGTATAATTATGTGGCCGCCCCCTTCCCCCACTCCGCCCCACACACTTAACTAACCGTATATAACCGGACAGGTAGGAAACTCCACATTCTCTCCCCCAGCAGCGGCTGAAGGCGCAGCGTGCCCCCACGCTGTGCAGGGGGAGCCGGAATCCCGGCCATTTTTAGCCCTAAATCCCGGAATCCCGCCGATCCCGGGATTGGCCTCCCTACTTCAGGGGTCTATTTACTAAGCCTTGGATGGAGATAAAGTACCATCCAATCGGCTCCTAACTGTCATTTTTCAAACACAGCCTGTGGCATGGCAGTTAGGAGCCGATTGACTGGTACTTTATCTCCATCCAAGGCTTAGTAAATAGACTCCTGCGTCTCCTAACTTTTCAAACAGGCCTCATACAGTGGGTCATACAGTGGGCAACAAGGTTACATACAATGTCAAACACCTGACCTCTGGTTAGGGCATAGAAGTGGCTTGTGCATTAGGCTCAGCGGCCCTATACAACCCCTAGTCAGTCTTTCACAGAAGTGGAGCAATCTGCAGAGGCTGAAGGTAGCGATACTGGAGAGATTCCTTGTGTTCAAGCCCAGAGGATACTGCATGAGCTGTTTGATAATGAAACTTATTGGAGAAAGATCTTGTTCTTATTAGCTCAATCCCAGACTTGTACAAATACCTATCTTGGTGTGCTGCTAATGCAAACAGTGTTTTAATTTTTAATTAGGCTGTGCTCTGTGCTCCAATACAAGAGAGGGGCAGAAACGCGGATGTGGGGATTACTACTTCATTACAGGTTATCTGCAAGCTATCCCATGAATATTGGTAGTTAATGCTCGCAATAAGAAATACGAGTGGATGTCAAACTCCTCAGATCTCTGGAGATCCGATAAAAAGTATGAAAAAGAAACAAAAAAGCAGATTGTGCTTTAACTCTGTACTGCATTATCTGTGGGCCAGAGAGGGGAGGCAGTCAAATGACCGCCGGACGGGATCCTGGAGGTCAATATACCGAAGCCGGAATCCCGACAAAAGCTGCAATGCCGACGGTCAGAGTCCAGACCGCCGGCTGGTTCCCCACTTGGGTGGTGGTCCACGCCACCACCCCAGGGGGAATAGAACCCTGGTCTCCACCGAGTCTGAAGCATGGCGAGCGCAGAGAGCCCATGTGGGGATACACTGCACTCGCTGCCGGGATCCCATCCGGACATCTGAATGTGTGTAATATGACCTGCAATGAGTGGTTGGCCATTCAACACACATAACAGAATTATTCAGGAATGTTCACACATGGTAGACACAAGTAATACAAAGAGAAATCTGTTTATTTAGGCCAGAGAGACCGTTCCACCTGCCCTGTCAAATTATCTATTTTAGGTCTGACAAAAAACTGTCTGCCAGTCCAAACTTGCTCCTACTACTAACTACTGCTTTTACTGTAAAGAATCAGCAGACGAAGATCAGGAGCAACACACTCCTATTGGATTGCAATGATCCAATGCTGAGCTACTCTTTCTAGCACATGGATGGGATATTCATGGGAACGGAATAGGACACCTGCTCACACGTGTAAGATGTAAGAGATTTGCACAAAGCGGTCCAATAATAGGGAACGGGGACAAAAGCAGATCAGGCGAACCGCACCAGCTACAGTAAGCACAAAGTGTTTCGTTAGCATGGACTCTACATGAAACTTAATTTAGGATTGTATAATAAACATAAATTGTTATTATATTTTCACGAAGTTATTGATCCACACACAAGTGACTCCAACATCTTAGTTTTAACCTATAATTAATAAAGGTATGTTTATATCTGTTTTGAATACAATATACCAATCCGTCTGAATTAGAGTGCTCCCACACAAGAGTCTATTTTCCAATTCTCTTCTTTGGTCCTTTTTTCGGATTGTATAATCCACCAACAGTAGACAAAAAAAAACAAAAAAACAAAACAAAACATGCCACTGCTAAACTGCAAGGAATTTGTGAATTATGTATCAAAATACAGAATGTGTCCAAATAATGAACATATTAAAAAACATGAAGCTAAAAATACATGTGGAAGGTGAATGCCCTCTATGAAACTACTCTCCATTCAATGATTTCACATTAACAGAATGCTAATGTTAACAAGTCTCTCTAATTTAACAACGTTTCGCCATCTCCCGGAAATGGCTTTATTTTTTAAAATACTGAACTATTAATATTTTAAATGTCTCTATCAATGTGGTCCTGTGCGATCTCTCCCCCGCACTACACATGTTAAGCTCTCAAAGCCTTTCCAGACAAGATGCATTTCACAGCCTGCGCACCATATCAATGGCCCTTCTCTGAAATCATTCTAACTCATCCATGTCCATGCTTTTTCGGTAACAGGACCTCCAGAAATGTACACAGTACTAGCGGGGAGATTGTTGGGGGTATTCAATTGCAGTAGGAAACTACAGTCTTATCGGAAAGACGTCAGTTTCTGACTTTTTTAGGACGGAAACGGTTCCGACTAATTCAATACTTTCCAAAAAGTCGGCAATTCCGACTTGACGGAAAACACGTGGATCGGCGGATTAGCTGCGGAGCCACGTGATTTGTCGGAAACGCGGCCAATTCCAACCGGTTTTAGCCCCATTTCCGACAATGTCAATAAGACTTAAAAAAAAAAAGTCGGATTGCCATGGTCGGGAATGGCTAAATCCACTCATTAAATACTGCATTGTCGGTAAGGATCAGACAAGCATTGAATACACCCCTGAACCATTTATATATAAATTGGTAATAGAACTTCCATTACAGTACCAATAGCTCTTCCTATAGAAACAATTCTTCCACGGGCTCTGTCACTACTTCTTACCCACCAAACCTAAAACGTTGCACTGTCCTTCTGTTGTTGCCGATATTCATTCTTTATTACGCTCCCAGATCTGTCCCACATACATTATTTTAGGTTTAGGTGTTTTAGATTTAAGATGACTTACTGTGGAGGAAGGACCAGGGTGGTAGGCTGAGCCTTGGGTCTTCGCTTTGCAGACACTCCCATCTGATTAGCAGAGCGTTTCAAGGATTGCTGGTTCAAGAGACCGGATGCTAGCCCAGCATGGTACTGCAGCTGGGGAGACAAGGAAAACATGGCTTTCAATTCCCATACTAACAAATGCTTTAAAAATTTAAAATAGAAATAGTAGCTGTAGTAAAACTGATGAATTATGTTTCCTGTTCCCAAATAGGGTAAATCCATAGCTCTGAATGTGTCACTGGAAACCATATCCTCAATTACCTATAGTCAATGTGTTGAGGAAAACGTTACCACCAAAGGACACACACAGCATTAACACGATAGCATTCACCCAAGCAGACGTATGCAACCCCTGAGATGTAACACCATCTTCCATCTCCTGATAGAGGCAAGACCACACAGGTCTGAAGCAACAGTCATCACATGGTTTAATGACCACGGTGGAAGCGTGTGAACGGCAGGAGGTCCTGGGGTGAGGACAGTAAGGTGACATAGAACAATGTAATTTGGTAATAGGTCTGTAGGGTGGCATGGGCTGGTATTGTGATAATGGATTAATAAGTGTTGATTATGATAATGGAATGCAGATGAGGGTAACCGTGGGAACATGGGTGCAGGACATATGACTACACAGTATGCTGGGCATTTAGGCATGTTGTGCACAATATTTAATTCTTTGTGTTATTCCATGTGTATTCAACATAGGCATTTGTTTCAAATCACTACAGTATGTCGCCAAATCATTCATTTCCTGTTTGTCTGGAGCATTGGTTACTGGAAAATGACAACAGCAATTTGGAATACTTAGGGGTCATTCCATGTCCGTTCACCCAGGCACGACACCCACCGACTCAGATTTGACACTTTGTACACTTGATACTACCACAGAGCTACTAACCTATGTCAAATTTTTCTTCTCTAGGACTCACAGTTTTTGAGATATAGGGGGTAAAAGTTTAGAAAAATTGCTGGGAAATGCCACTCCTGATGCTCCGTTTTTTCTGGGGGTATCAGGAAACAAATTCACATCTCAGTGCCTAATCCACGTATCACTTTGACATTTTGACCCCTTGTCAATCAAAATATGGAGATTCCAGTAAAAAATGTTTTATCAATCTTGCCTGACTCCAAGAGCTCATTATACATTCCTTTACATTATCAACTTAAGGCAGATGAGTTATTGTGTCCTTTTTTGTTTAAATGGAACCTTAAAGTATACTTTAAAAGGCTATGAAAGAAAAATAATGGGATTTTGATTGCCAATATGAACATTTTAATGTTTAATTACAATTCTCTCTTTAAAAAACAAAAATTACCATTAGGTATAATTTTGCCCGCCATGGGAGTATTTTCATTTGTACATTTCTATGCATATGTGCAGATTTCTAATAATTACACATAGGAGAGTATTCATTTAGCTGCGATAACCTGTATTTTGTGTGACAAACTGCAAATTTACTGCAAATGGTGTAAGGCCCCTATTCAATTAGCGCAATGATTTGTCATCAATAATTTTACAGTAACCTACTCTGAGAAGGTGCAAAATTGCGGAAAAGCTATTTGGAAGGTAAAAATGTTGGGATTTGGTTCAGGAGTACCTGGGATACACCCCCTCCCCCCCTTTCCTCTTTCACCCCAGTGACTAAGCAGGTACTTTGAAGATTTTATATATATATATATATATATATATATATATATATTGGCAAACAGAGGCTGTGTGTCCTGTCGTTTTTCTGACCTGAGTGCCGCCGTACACGCCAGTCTATATATATATATATATATATATATATATATATATATATACATACATACATACACAAGTAGCAGTAACAATACAGAAGATGATATTGGCATATTATTAGGGTTTCCCCTGAAGAGAGGAAGAGACAATCAAAAGTTATCAACTGTGATAATAAAAGAAATAGCCACATTACACAACATAACTTACACAACAGTATAATAATATAAGTACTATCCATATGGTGGTATGTCATCAGTCCATACCGTTAATCGAGTATGGAATCAAATGGTGAACAGTATAACGCCATTGAGTGATATCGACAATTAAATAGTTTGAACTTATAACATGAATGGGGTTGGGGGATGGGGGGGGGGACAGACAGACACATTAAGGAGAAAACATGAGGAAAATCACATAACGTGGATTATGAGATGTAGGAAAAATATTCCTAGGCATAAGAATTATCATACATCAAAAATAGATTAGTATTGAACTCAGAGATTACCATATGAGGGTCAATATCCGTAAGAGATACATAGAAGAGTATGTCATCCCTTAATAATGTTGAAGGCTAAGTAATAGAATGAGGCATAGGCCTTAGTGTAAAATTGGGTGATGGGGGCAAGTCTAAGATTCCAACGTCGTCACTTTCTTATGAAACTAGTCACATGTAACGTAATGTAAGCGTTTGATGAACTGATTAATCGACACAAGTAGAAGGGAGGTACGTCATCAACTCAATTAATCAATAAGACCCACAATACCATTCTGGTCATAACCAGGCAGGAAAAGGGGGTATTCTTAATAGATTAACCGGATTTCAGATCAGATTAGAGAGAATATTACCCAGGTATCGACCCAGTATATTGCCGGGTCAACACGGGTCACTGTGCGATGTGAAAGGGGTATGGAGAATTCCCAAGTCGTCTGACACGGTAATTCAATCCGGATTATAAGAAGGGTTATTTCTGGGTTGAATACTGGGTGGGATCCGGCATTGGAGATGTGATTTTGGTATAAAGCTTGGTGGTCGAGATAAGCCCTGGGCTCCCCACAAAGTCTGTACAATTTGCATAGACAATCATCGCCAGTAGACATGGAAACAAAAAAACTTTGACCGTCGGCGTGCCTATGGTGTGGAGGGAACCCAAAAACCACTGTGATGACTGCTATTTTTGTGCTGTCAATGTTAAAGGTTTCAATAAACACAAGAAACAGAAATGGGAATACCCTGATTTAAAGCAATACATGTCAAAAGTTTACCATGTTTATATGTTGTTTCATCAAATAAATATTAATTTTGGGTGTCTTGAGTTTCTTTTGAAGTGATTTGTAGTAATTTCTACATGCTAAGCTACACAGCTTTTTCATGGGGTACCCAATTATCTCAAAAAAGTAGAGCCAATCTGGGAAAACCAATGTCATATTCAGAAACCGCACCCTCAAATTACCCTAAACAGACTGAAAAAATCTTGACTATAGGCATAGGGTTGACCAGTGCTATCAAATAACACTAAGGGGGTCATTCCGAGTTGATCGCTCGCTAGCAACTTTTTGCTGTGCTGCGATCAGATAGTCGCCGCCTATGGGGGAGTGTATATTTGCTTTGCAAGTGTGTGAACGTTTTAGCAGCAGACGGCACAAAAACGTTTGTTGCAGTTTCTGAGTAGCTCTGGACTTACTCAGCCGCTGCGATCACTTCAGACTTTTTGGTCCCAGAATTGACGTCAGACACCCGCCCTGCAAATGCTTGGACATGCCTTTGTTTTTTAAATCCCTTCCAGAAAACAGTTAGTTGACACCCATAAACGCCCTCTTTCTGTCAATCACCTTGCAATCGGCTGTGCGAATGGATTCTTTGTTAAATCCATCGCCCAGCACCGATCCTCTTTGTACCCGTACAACGCGCCTGCGCATTGCGGTGTGTACGCATGCGCAGTCTTGCAGAGTTTTAACCTGATTGCAGCGCTGCAAAAAGTTGCTAGCGAGTGATCATCTTGGAATGACCCCATAATTGTAGTAATCTAAACTTCAGTACTTCTATAGTCGGAGCTGACCTATTAATCCAATGAGTAAGTATAAGCTTTTTGGCCACTGTGAGAACAATAGGTAGAGAAGGAATCACAGCTGACCTATGATGACCTAGATTCCAATTCTGGAAATTAAGACATAGATAAGCCGAGAGGTCAGGGGTCAGATGTAGTCTCAATACAGAATTAATATAGGCCATCACTTTACGCTAGAATTTCAGGTCTTTACAACAGGACCAGAAACAATGTAAAAATTCTGCATTACACATCTTCCATTTGGTACATTCCCCAAAGTATGCGTTTTTCATATATTTTTGTTGCGTCGGGACTATATAAATTCTATGAAGGTTCTTAAAATGCACCTGCAAGCCTAAAATGATTTGTTCCAATCATAAAGCACCCCAATATATCTGTCCCAAATTCCGACACTTTGCTCTTTTCACCCTAAAAATTACATACTGTAATTATTGCCCAGTTAAGAATAATTAAAATTTTCAAACTACCTGCTTAGTCACTGGGGGGAAGGGGGTATCCCAGGGGGATCTGAACCAAATCCATGAATCCTCCTACCCACTGGAGCCATTCCTTGCCGAAAAGCTCGAAGGAAGCCTTTTGGAGCCGTTGCGTCCATGTTATCAACCTAATGAGCGCAAAAATGCTCCACTTCCACGCTGACCCCCAGTATTTTATCCCAGGTCTTTGAGGATCTTAAAGCAGAGGGTGGACAGCAGGATATAACATCAGCTTAAAATCGTTACCTGAGCTGGCGGTGCGGTCAGCCTCCCATCAGAGGTGGTAGAGGCTAATACAGTAACCAGCAACTGTGGTGAGTGTTGATGAAAATTCTGTTGCCATGAATCAAAGCAACAGCTCTGGCCAGAGAACCATAAAGAAGCTCAAATTCAGGCTTGGGAACCGAAGGCAAGAGAAACCCGATTTAAGGCTTGGGACCCTAAGTCAAAAGAAACCCACAACACCCGTGGCTGTTATTACATGACTATCGGGCGTGGCCCCTTGGCAATGAGGTTACCAGTTCTTTAAGAATTGTTAGTGGCACAGCCACCATGAACCAATGCAATATTCATCTTTTGATAAGTTAGAACAGCCTAAGGGCCTAATTCAGACTTGATCATAGATGTGCGAGAAAATGCACATCTACGATCAATTTCTTTGACATGTGGGGGAAGCCCAGCACAGGCCAAGTCCGCCCCGCATGCCGGATCCAGCACTCCATCCCCCGCAGACATGCAATAGCATTGCACTGTAGCGATGTTTTTGCATGTTTCGAGTGGCCCTCTGCCTATGCAGCCTAGCTGCAAAGGCAGACTGCTACCCGCCAAGTTAAGGGTCGCGGCGGCTGCACGTTAGGTCACACAACAGCCGCGCCCGCCCTTCAAACAGAGGCGTGGCCGGACTGCGCCACTAAAACGGAGTGCTGACGCCCACAAAATGCGATGTCGACCTCCTGTTCCTGCCCATCTCCAGGTCTTCAACTGCACTCTGAAGAGAACACAATTGAGGACCTTGCACATGCACGTGCCGCCATACGTGCATGCGCAGTTTGCAGAAGTCGCTTCATATCGATTTTTGCACATCAGCGTCAAGGTCTCAATCGGCCCATAATGCACTGTCAGACTAGCCATGACAGACTTTTTGACAACTTTCAGCTTCATTTGCAAATAAAGGATTTTTGGTCACTTACCGTTGAATCCTTTTCTCTGAAGAAGGCTGTTGGACACCGGACCATGGGATTGTGAGATGGGCTGGAGTTTGGCGCTCAAATTACTGTGATTTTAATTCTAAGATCCTCCCCTGCAACTCCACAATACTAGTACTTCTTTTAAGAGAGTCCGGAAAGGAGTAGCAGTAACCCAGTGATACTGTTACACAAACAAACCAGCAGGGAAATGACAGTCAGGAACCTGCATGTGAGGGAGGGAACACATTGTCCCACAGCCCGCTACAGAGAAAAGGATTCGATGGTAAGTGACAGGCAGAGGCGGTCGCTGGGCGGTAGGGGGCAGCACGGCGGCATTTGGCCGCCATTTTGTGGTCACGGTACGGCCAAAGCAGGAATGGCCGGATCGTGCGGGGGGCGGGCCGCGGCGGCTGTGTGACGTCACACGCAGCCGCTGCGACCCGGGTAGCGACGAGTAGCTCCCAGCCAGCACGCAAAAGCTGCACTGGCCGGGAATTACTCCTGAAGTGCAAAAGCATCGCCGCTGTGCGATGCTTTTGTACTTCTGCGGGTGAAGGGCGGGCTTGACATGCGGAGCGGACTAGCCCTGTGCTGGGCGTCCCCCCGCATGTCAGTGTGCCTGATCGTAGCCCTGCAAAATTTTGCAGGGCTACGATCAGGTCTAAATTAGGCACAAAGTATCATGAAAATCTGAGTCGGTGGGTGTCATGCCTGGGTGAACTGACACGGAATGACCCTCAGGCTTGTTGCACAGGTAGCACACCTCAGCTGTAAAAGGATTGCGCAGTTATGATTTTGTTTCTGGTGTTTTGTCCAAGGCTCCCCTAATGTGTCAGTCATTCATAATTACTCTAGGAGCAGGTGCAATTATTTTCTGCGCAAGCAAAGATGTTCTGACAACCAAGAAAAAAAAAAATAAGATGCTGCAGTTCATCTGCATTGTAAGAAAGGCAATTTATATTTTAGCAGTACATGGATTCTGATTGCAACTGCTATACCAACACAGAATAATTACCACTTTAAATGAACACTGCTCTCAAAGTTTATACGCTTTAAATGCATGACTTGTAAGGCAAAATCTCACGCCGTAAAACAAAAGACGCTTCCACGTCGGCAAGGAACTTCGCTAGAATCTGTTTACTGGATAGTTATACAAGTGTTTAACCACTGTTCTGGATCATTTAGCCACTGGAGCTGCTCTTTTGAGGTCAGAGTATGTTATTTTGCATAAGATGTAGGAGTTAGAAGATCTCCTAATTCTATTCGTAACATCAAACTAAAAACAAATATGGTCTGTGCAGAAAAACAATGAAGGAGAAAATAAGGCATTGTTTTCCTTTACTATGGCGACGGGCAAAAAAAAACCAGGCTACAGTACGTAAAAAAGGTCAGTTACAGTAGCATAACTCTTTACCGCTAATTACCAATTCACAATGACCCTGGCTGTAGCCTAGTACTGTAACTCAAGTGTGAAGACGACTGCGAAGGGTTATCCTGTTATGCTGCTATATCTTTACTTTCCCTGACCCACTTACTAGGTAAATTAATTTGAATAACTCTAATTAGTCCACTGGTTTAAGACCCTTGTCAGCTTCCGCCACAGAGTCCAGGGAAGGAAATAAGTGATCCAAGTGGCCCATTCTACCGATTCTGTTAGGACAGGACCAGTGATTCTCCTGAACAAGAGAGGGAGTACAATCACCCAGAGAGAGGAGTGGTGGGAGTGACAGATGGCGGTGAGGGGTGGTGTCTGTTCCGATAAGGTGAGACTGGTGAGGATTTCTGGCAGGCTGGCCTATTTGTTGCAGGTTAGTATACGGCTTACTCACAAGCAGGGTGGAATGCGGTAGTGCTGGTGTGTGGACACTGAAAACAGATGTGTTCTGTTGCTAACCTGACTTTAGAAGTAGAAGAGGGATGACATACAGTTAGTGACCCATATGAGATTACTATATGAATGACAAGACATCCCCGGGGGGAGTATAGATGGGCTAGTAATGCAACATTGCCTGTATTTATATAATCTTCAATAAGGTATAATAAATCTGGGTTACTGCTTATACATCTCTGGCTGTGCTATTATTCCTAGTCCCTAGTAAGAATACAGCGAAGCCAACGGTGCCCCCCTGACAAATCTGAGGAGTAGGACCCAAGATAGAGCAAATCACTTACATTTATGACAAATAGCTCACGGACACTTTAACAATGAGAATAAATACATTGATGATGGCTTATGTTTAATTTGCTGGCTGTCGGGATCCCGGTGTTCAGGATACAAACGCCAGAATCCCGACAGCTGGCAATGCCGGCGCCACAGGACTATTCCCACTGGTGGGTGTCCACGACACGCATAGAGTGGGAATATGACCTGTGGCGAGTGCAGTGAGCCACCAAGCCTGCAAAGGGACTCTTAGAGCTCGCCCTTCTGCCGGCATGCTGGCGTCTGGGATGCCGCTGTCGGTAAATTGACAGCCGGCATCACACCCGTCGGTAACTCCTACTGATCACTTGATTATAGCCACTTTCATAACTTAATATGAATTTTCCAAGTTGCTTTCCTAGTTTTTCTCTTTTACAGAAATTGTTGTACATTATTTTTGTTCCCCATAGAAAAGAGAAGGCCACAAATATCAATCTAGTAATACAAACTTCATGCATGCATTTAAAAAAAATATAAAAAAAAACTTTTAGCACTCATAAACTTGAAACAAACTACCGTATTAGGTTTGAAACTTATCCCAGATGCAAGAACCAACGCAACCACTGACAGATCAACCAAAAAATCTCTGAGAGACGAGGAAACCTTCCGGGGTCTGCTTCAACAATGGCCTCGCCATACACACTGTTCATTAACGGAGAGCTGCAGAGACTGATTGAGGGAAGGAGGAATTAATGAATGCGGGAATTGAAGGCACAGGCAAGTTCAGGCGGAAAATGAGTAATTGACACGGATGACAGATAAAGAATTTCTTCCCTCTAAAGAAACACGTAGGACCAGCACCAATTAATTCCTTGCCGTAATCATATCAGGAAGCGACACTTCTGTTCAACATTACAGGCAAATGCATAGTGTTACCGCTGTCCAACGCCAGCTTCCTAGGCAATTGTGCTCTGTGCTGTCATGAAGATCTTTATAGGTGGCTCCGGGCAGACATCTTATAGACTGTTCTCTTAACACGCGTATTACTGAGTTCAAACGTGCTGCTCACATTTACACGCCTATAGGGACCACCATCTCAATATACAACCTCTTTCAACTGGCACTGAAGGCAGGTCTGCCACACAGAGGTTTTATCATGTAAAATAAAAAACCTCGCTTAGCCAACTACTTTTATTTGAGGTTGGGTAAAGCATCTAGAATCTTGAGGAAAGGGGAAATGATTTTCTTCATATGAAAGATGGCTTCAGTGAGGCTTTTTCACGTTCAGATCGATGTCTATTTTTAAACAGAGATCAATGCCCAAAAGTGTATGATGGAAATTAGCGTACTTTGTAAAGATGTAAAAAAACAAACAAAAAAAACGGTGCTGTCAATAGAAAAGGCAGGAGACCGCCCTTGTATACCACATAGAAACTTTAAGTACTACAGATTTAATAATAATATTCTTATGCATATATAATAAGGATGTTCTAAATGGAAGGGCATAGAAAGTAAGCATTCCACAAGACATTTCTAGTGTACAGTTCTCTTGGCCACTTCCAGTGCTTCTGGGAGGAAATGGTATGTAGATGCAGAGACTACCTGCAAGGGTTGGGGGGTTTATCTGCGCAAACCTATAAGAAGCATAAATCACGGAATGTGGGTTCTTATTGGTCCTCCCCCTCAAACCCCCCTCCGCAACTGTTTTAAAACAATCACGGCTATCCGGGATAGCAACTTTAGAGAAAAACACAAATTTAACACAAACCTGTAAATCTTTTAGTGATTATTTCAGTGTCTTGTCAGAATCAGACTGCTCACAAAGAATCCATATAACTAGCATTATAAACTGCAGAGGACACGCAAAGTTTTATACAGAGGGATTACAAATCCCCGGTAGGATGCAGCAGTTCACCCGAAATTGAATTTTTTCCCCTCCTCTACCACCTAAAATCTCTCTCTCTCTTAGATTTCCCTGAACGAGAAATCAATAAAAAAAAGAAAAAAGGGACATAGCAGCTTTGAAAGAGACATGTTTCAAAATGTCAGCGGCTCCAGGCTTCGATCTCCACATTCTGAATTTGCAATGAGAGCAATATGCAGAGTGCGGTATGGAATTAAAGAGAGCCAGCTTGGCAGAATTCACACTCAAACGTTTCTTCTGCTCTTTTCTAGATGCAGATTATAAAAAAAAAAAAAAAAAAAAAACACATGAAAAAAAAGAGGTGCAAGTTCAGTCACGTAAAACGCAGCTGGGTACAGTTAAGCGGAATTTGTAAATCCAAGCTATTACTATTAGTTTTTGTTGTTACTTTTTAGGGGGGGTTGAAGGCAACTTCCCTCCTGGAAAACGTTACTTTGTCTCTATTAATCTGTACCAGCAGTAACATTTCCACAATATGTATTAAAACTGGATTTCATAGACAATTTGTAACAGTAAACATCATTCCCAGTGTTGGCTAAAAGCACTGACAGGAATTTTTTTTTTAGACTCATTAATACTGCTATTTTAAAAAGTTAGGAAATAAAATAATACCCCTTTCAGCCGCCAGCTATGAACACGCATTATTGGCACATGAACGCGCATAACCCGTGTTCAAGTGCGGTATGAAAGGTGCTAAGGTTGGGTTCAACCCAGCTCGCTGTGCGGTGTGAACGGGAGTCGGGTCGATGTGACCCGTTTCCCGTTCACTGTGAATGGACGGGCAGCGCATGGAGATCATGTGATCTCGCACCCTGGGAGCTCCCGTGTTAGGCTCCCAGGTGCAACCCGTTTAAAGCGGACTGAAAGGGGTAAGGGGTCCAGGTTCTGGGGTTTGGGGAGGCGTAGGGGCCGGCAACGGAGGTATGAAGTGTGTGTGTGTGTGTGTGTTGACAGGGAGGTATTAGGGACTAGTACTTTGCCTATATTACCCTTTCACAACCGGGAGCCTGATACGGGAGCTCCCAGGGTGCAACCTGCTGCCGCTGTCTGCAACCCAGCATATTGCCGGGTCAGTGATGTCAGTGGTAATGCGACAGGGGCCGGCCGGACACACACAGTGAAAGTGAAACAGGTCGTATCAACCCGGCTCCCGTTCACACCACACAGCGGGCCGGGTTGAACATGTGTTCAACCCAACTCGCTACCCGAGCTGGAATACCCGGTCGCTCGACCCGGTATTTCAACACTGGCACCTTTCATATCGCACTTGAACACAGGTCATGCGCGTTCATGTACCAATAACCAGTGTTCGTAGCTGGCGGTCTGAAAGGGCCATAAGGGTTTCAATTTTTGCCCTGGATATCCATTGCGGTAAAGCATGGGTCTTCAACCTGCGGCCCCCCCTAGCTGCTGTGGAACTACACATCCCATCATGCTCTGCCTCAGTTTTAGCATGCCTTAATAGAAAAAACCTGTAGCAGGGCATGCTGGGGTATGTAGTTCCACAGCAGCTGGAGGGCCACAGGTTGAAGACCCATGCTGAAAAGCAATTAAGCTGCTTTTTTTTTTTTTTTTATCTGATGGATAGTGGTGTTGGGGTTGTCTTACCGGTGGTCAGCATCCCGACTGCAGAATGCCAGGAAGGGGGCAGCACAATGAAGCCCCTTGCGGACTCTGTGGTGAGCTCAGGATCTATTCCCACTCTATGGGTATCGTGGACACCCACGAGTGGGAATAGTCCTTGTTAGTCGGCATGCCGACTGTCGGGTTTTCGAGCCTCGATTTTCGAGTCTCCCGACCGCCGGTCACATAACTACCTCCTGGATAGTGAATTGTCTGTGTACTTTCCTGTGCTAGCCTGTCTTACTATCTGCAACTCCCTGACTACATGTAATGGCAATACTCTCACATTAATAAGGCAACAATGCCATTGGGGCTTTATGTAGAAAACAAAAAACGGATTAAGTATAGAACAGTACAGGTCAAAGCTGCTACACTAGAACGATATATGGGTAGCTGGGTGTATACACCGGATATGTCTGAACGATGTAAGTCACAGACATATTGCGTTGGCCCTGCAGCACAGCCAATGCCGATATATCTGAAACATAGAGCGGCCAGTGGAACTGTTACCACTGACCACCAGAGAGTATCCAGAAAGCACTCCACAAAGAGGACCTACAACTTCACTCATCCATGTCTTGATAATGAATTTGAGCCTGTAAATTCTCAACCCCTACTTCTGTGACACTGTAATAAAACACTGCCCTATTCATCACACCTGGCTTCATTACAGGAACTCTGCAAGCTACAAATAAACATCATAGGCTAGATACATTAGATAAACAATTCAGCTTGAATATATGTTGCCATATTTCCTCCCCAATAAATGGTTGAATGTGGATAATTGCAGTAGATAGTGTTTATTCTAGCACCCTGCACCTGTCATAACCCGTCACACTCTGGTCTGTTTCTCAGTACCTAGATATAGACCAGAGTGTGCTAGAAGCACCAGAGCAAAAAGCGACCCCACAGGCAGGAAAGAGGAACTTGCATGGGTTGTGGCAAGTACAGGTTGCTAAAATGAACACTAACGATAGTAATGGAAACCCACCTATCCCAACTAGCTGAAGGCCCACCCTGAACATTATGAGGCTCTTCCAAGCTTTATTAGTAAGGTATCGGGATGATAGGTCGACAATCAATAGGTCGGCCACTAATGGTTGACATGTATTAGGTTGACACGCAAAAGGTCGCCCTTGCTTAATGTCGACATAGTTTTTTTTGTTTTGTTTTGCTTTGGGGGGGGTGTCAAGTTTTTTAACTTTTTCAGACTTTACTAGCCTAGTGGACTATGTTTGGGAATAGTAACCTGCCCGAAGCATGGCGTGGGGACGCAGTACACTAATTGGGATTCAATGTGCTGTGCCAGTGAAAACAAACGGGAAAAAAAATCATGTCGACCTTTCCCACTGTCAACCTTTTGTAACTGTCGGCCTTTCCAGTGTCGACCTTTCGCATGTCAACCTATTTATCATGTTGACATTTGCTATGTCAACCAATAGTGGCCGACCTAATGACGATCAACCCTGTGATCCATATCCATTAGTAATGGTACAGTATTTTGTCCGGTTTTCTCCAGTTTTTATCTCATGCTCGCACACTTACATCTT
The DNA here is from genome assembly GCF_028390025.1 of Pseudophryne corroboree. Classification (NCBI taxonomy): domain Eukaryota; kingdom Metazoa; phylum Chordata; class Amphibia; order Anura; family Myobatrachidae; genus Pseudophryne; species Pseudophryne corroboree. The sequence continues at coordinate 83,733,340 of NC_086451.1, forward strand.
CCTCTTTTTCCATTTTGATTTCCAGCTTTTAGTCCCCACAACTTTTTGTGCACCCTTCCTCATCCGATAGTAACCACTGTCTGTCTGCCTCTAATTATAGGACGCCCCTTGTTCTTGATGTCTTTACATTAACATTTTCTGAATACTTTACTGTAGTACATCTTGTGCTAGACACTGCTCGCACCTTACAGTCTGATAACTATCCTGTGCTGCATCCTGTAAAAAAGTTGAACATCTTTTGTACCTATACAGAAGTGTCCACATTCGTCTTTGCTCAAATTGTGCCTAATAGCCCTGTTTGGTGCGCCACTGACTCTTTCTTAAAATTTGCATCTTATTTGCATCACTAATACGACTGAAGTACACAGCAAGGGTACACCGACTACTAGCGGGGTGAATGAAGACTTGTCTGTATAACGAAACAAAAGCATCTTTGGAGTAAAAGCCAAATACAGTTTCCATTTCTTGAAACACAAATACAAGAACTTTTGATCTCTATTGATGGATAAACACAATAACTGCTCCGGGGAAATCCTTTATCCTCTCGCTGTTGTGCTGCTTGGCTGAGTTCCATTTAATACACAATGAAGACCAATAGCCAGACACATCTTATGTCTAAAAAAACATATTATTAAGATTCTGGAGCAAAGTTGAGACTGAGAGCCTGATTCAGAGGCAGACGCAGTGTCGATGTTTCTGCAGTTGTGTGCTTTATTGCTACTATTAAATAGCGTTCACACTAGCCTTCTTTTGTGGGGCGCTGTGCCCTGCCCCTTTTCTGAGTGACGGAATGCGCCCTGCCCGTTTGTGCCCGCCTTGCTGATTACCAAAGGACTGCCTTACTCATTGCCGGGCCGCACTGTCACTCCTCCCCGCCGCTGCCTTAGGCTTGTCGTGCTGATAGCTCTCGGCAATACTGTAGGCTGCTGGGGATCTGGTGAGATGAGGAGGGCTGGGTTTGCCTCTCCCGCCAAGGGAAACCCAGCCCTCCTCTGTGTACAAGACCCTATAAAAGAGGTCACCGGGGAGAATCAGTCTGGCGGCCATTTTCATCCAGCTCCGCGGTGTGTGAGGGGGACCAGCGCGCTCACTCCCGCAGCATCAGCCTCCAGTAAGTTGAATTGGCTAAAACAGCCGTCTGCTTCCTGCCCTCCCAGCGTGTAGGTGCTGTGCACGGCATCCATTCACGCTATGGGAGAGAGCTTCGGGGAAGCCCAACACCTTCGTAGGTGCTGGGCACGCCCCCAACAGTGACGCCGCCGGCCGCCCACTCCCCCTGTAGTAACGTCTGTGGGCCGCACCGACCACTTTAATGACGTTACATGGCCACGCCCCCTTTTCAGGCACATGCGTATCGCACACACATGCCCCCGCAGTCCGGCGCCCTGCACTCTAGAGTTTCTAGAAGGAACACTAAATAAAGGCTTGAAATCTCACTTTGCTTGTAATGAATCTATATAATATATTAGTTTCACCTTTTTAAGTTGAATTACTGAAATAAATGAACATTTGCACGATATTCTAATTTTCTGAGTTTCATCTGTACTAGGAATGTCGATGGAGCAACCGATGTTGTGTCGATGTGTTCACATCTCCATCGTAACTGCACAGACCACTGAGCCTAAAAGTGGGCGTCTCTGTGCTCGTACACTACTGCACGGTGGAGCACACAGGGAATTACCAGAACCAGGCCCTGAGGAAATACGTTTGAAAAAAGTGTGCATCTCGGTCTCTAAGCCCTTCCATCTTTTGTGAGGCCTAAATTAAAAGCTTTGGCAAAAGGGATAAAATGCTGGTTTGGAATATAAGCAATACTGAATCTCTGGTTCCAGCAAGAGGAGCTATAAGCTGTGCTAGCATGGGACATAGGGGCAAATTCAGTATGAATCGCAAGTAGCGATTTGTACGGAATTTTTGCTGAGGGCCCGCAGGCGCATGCGCAGCAGGCCCTACTGAGCATACACCCGCATTTTCTGCGGGGGGCCGCAGAAAATACGATCGCCTCTGCCTGTCAATCAGGCAGAGGCGGTCGTGGGGCGGCAATGCTCCACTTTCTGGGTGGAAAAGGAGCGTTGGGAGCGTGCCAGCCCAAATGGTGGGCTGGTACGCGCGAACGGGGGCGTTTCGGGGGTGCAGCCGAAGAGGCTGCGTGACGTCACACGCAGCCGCTGCAACAGCAAAAATGGCGCCGGGACTCCTGTGGCCGCAGCTAAGCTGCGCCGGCAGGAGTCATCCTTAATTTCTGCTAACAAGCAGAAATTGCGTGCTGTTCGCAATTTCTGCTTGAAGCAGGGGGGGAAGCGCCGGTCAGCATGCTGGGCGGCCCCCAGCATGCGTGCTGATGGTTAGCAAATTCTGCTGATTAGCAGAATTTGCTAACCTTACTGAACTGGCCCCATAATACGAAAAGCTAATTACAAAAAAGGGCCGGACAACTTATGAAGTTCTGTTAATCAGATGTACCTCGACCCGCCTTCCAGAAAAGAGAGCCTAAAATCTATAAGCAGGCATTAAATATTTAGAAAACTGCCTTTTTAATGGCGAAAAGGTCAAAGTTAATAAAACTGAGCTTCGGTCTGGCCCGGCTTATCCATTATTTAAGCTCCCCACACTGTATTCGAGCAAATGTATTTTTGATCTTCGGGAAAGAGAACTTCCAAGTTTGCAGGTCGCAACTCATGACCGACAACCTGATGACAAGCACTGGCAGAAATTAGCATAATAAAAAAATAATGTGGTTTTTAAATAAAAATTATATTTGACGTTACTGTGAAAAACCAGGCAGGAAAGTTTACATCTTACTATGTTGACCTTTGCAGCCTGATGAATGAAATACATTTGGTGGAATGGGCACAGTGGACCCTGAGCAGAGACCTCTCTGAGGCTCTTACCGCTGCCTCCGTGTTTTGAGTGGAATATTACCGTGTGGATTTGCATGTTAAAGCTTACAAGGTTCTTGAAACGGCTGCAGAAATTTCCCAGGAGCTGCAAATAACATGGTTTTTCAGCTTTAACACAGAAAAGGATATGAGGAGTGAAACATTACTTGAAAAGGTAATCAGTGCAGACATTCAGAGGATGGACTCTGCAAAATGCATGACAAATACTAGTCAGTAAATCTCCAACCTAAATAGCCACTACAAGGCTTGGTGGTGAGAAGAGATGAGATTTAAAAAAAAAAAAATAATAATACAAACAATATTTCAGATTACCCAGTATATTGTTCTATAGGCAGGATGTAGTAAAAATATTTACAATGTTGACATTCAAAATATTGACAGCACAATTTTGACAGTTATCTAGACCCTGTTAAAAAGTCGACAACATGTCAGCAGCGCAGAATGTTGACATTCTGCAAATGCTGGCAGCAATGGTTAGACACTAAAGGAAGGGTTGAAGTCAGCGATACTCACCGTAGGAAGTCCTCATCAACGTACCGCTGGACTGCAAGACATCACTGGAGGCACGGAGGTCCTGCCGTACCAGGTAAGTCACCACTAGACCCCCAGGCACATTTTGATGCAATTCTAATCATGTCGATATTTCATCAGTACCGACATGGTCAAAGTAAACATGCTGCTTGTCATCATTACGACCATGTCTAGAAAATATAGCACACCCTTATAAACTACCCAGGAAAGCAGTATTCAGCTAAACGCCACTGTCTCATTTATTGGTTGTCATTTAAGCAAGTAAATCTCACTTCTCACGCTCTAAGACTTTACTACGGGAGGCATTTGATATGCCGGCTTTTCGAGATCCGAGCGCTCAGCATACCGGCGCCGGGATCCCGTCAACCAGCATACCGACAACTATTTTTCCGCTTGGGGGGGTCCACAACACCCACGGAGGGAGAATAAATAGCGTGGCGTGGCATGGGTGGGGTGTATTCAAACTGAAATCTAAATTGCAGTGTAAAAATAAAGCAGCCAGTATTTACCCTGCACAGAAACAATATAACCTACCCAAATCTAACTCTCTCTGCACATGTTATATCTGCCCCACCTGCAGTGCACATGGTTTTGCCCAATTGCTAACAAACTTGCTGCTGCGATCAACTCAGAATTACCCCCTATGTTCACACATTTTACAACCCGTTAAATGCTGCAATCCAACATCCAAATTGCTGTTTGACTTTCTGCGCCAAGAGTTTTGGGGACGTTTCAGAATTTTTAGTCATTTTAGAAATCTGTATAATAACGGTAAACGGAACATCTAATTATTTCTCGATAAGAAAAAATATGTAAGAAATTAAACAGATATTACAATTACTCAAAACATGCAAAGGACGCATGTTTGTGGTATTCTTTGCCTAGTGGGCTCACATACATCACGTATGATCTAACGCACAGAAATGTTCTAAGCACGGAAACAAAGAACTGTTCCTGGAGGATTCAGCAAAAAAAAAAAAAAAAAAGAATACAATTTATATTGTTTCAAAATAAAGCAGAAGAGATCTAAATGCCTCATGTCAGGCTATCTCCTTTCCCTTAGGGGAATCTATGCATTATTTAGCAGATGCCAGGGCCTAATCGGCATAGCCGCTTTTATACATGCAATTGGCATACACTCTTCAGTTCTCTTTTTAAAGAAAAAAAAAATAGGCCCTTGTTTCTCCTCATTAAAATCGTTTTCTTTCCCCCGTTAATGAGGGAGAGTTTCTCTACTCGGAGAAAAAGGCAGCTCGTCTTTTGAACGCGACTCGGAGCGAGCAGGAGCTGGCTGCCCTTGGTTTCATCCCTGTAGAAGAAAGCCAGCAAGAGAGAAAATTACATGGCTTTAATTGATTAAAGAGAAACTCTCCGATAATGAGACCAGTTTGGGGGAATGTTTGTCGTTCAAACAATGTTTGATCCACTAACAGGGAGGTAAATTCTCAACATGGAATAGCGCTGCATCCAGTGTGGATCCCTAGTTTGTTTACTCCCCCTCCCCCGGACTTTGTTCTGCTCCTATCTTTCAGGGCTTCAAATTAACCAAGGCACAGGCAAAGATCCGGCCTGGTTTCTGCTCCAATTAGATGACCATTAAGCAGGTTTCGCCGAGCAATGGGAGGAGACCACAGCCTACAAGAGGTAAGGCGAGCCTACACAGGGTCAAGCAGTAATGGATCATCAGAAAACTTTACTTTTGCCGAAACATACGAAGTGAAAAAAATTTCAGGGCATTCCTACAGTCAAGAAGGCTTTAGCAGACAGACAAAAGATAGCTCATGCATCAAACTAATTAACGGTAATGCAGAAGTTGCGCTAGATGTGTATTTTTAACAAGACGGACATTGGCTAAACAGAAATTAGACACAGTGGTTAAAAGAATGAAAAAACTGGATTGCGCGGAGTGCATACTAGCATAAGGTACAGTAAATGGATACCCCCCTTTCACACCATGGCAGGGACCTGGGTAAAACCCAGCTCATGTGTCGTTATGAATGGGTCAATCCAGGTTCATGACCGTGGGTATGAAGTGTTTTTCCCTGATCTGAGCTGGATACTCAGTAGCTCAATGGGCGGCTTTTAATATAACTCTGAACACTTTTTGAGAATGCAACCAAACCAGCTCAGTTCCAGGAAAACCCCTGGTCACGACCATTCAAACTAAAATACAAACTGGGTTTTTGTCCTGGTTCTTTTGCCTCGCTGCGAAAGGAGCATCAACACGGGTTGAAACGGTGTTCATGATCCCGAAATGGACCCAGGATTTATGTTTAAAAGGGGTGTCAGAGTCCTGTATCTCAAAGCAATCAGAGAGCTACAGTACTTCCACCGTGAAAAAATAATAATACCCAGCTGAGCTGGCAGAAGTAGGGGGCTTGCCAACCCCAAAACTGACCAGTAGGACAGGAAAATAGGTATGGAACCAGCGATAAAGAATTAAATCTGGTTGATCTAAACAATAAACTGACGGACAGTTGAAAACAATGAAAATACATGCATTAATTAAGATAAAATCTCATAAAAATGAATTAAAACATCTCTGTCCACATATCAAGCAGAAAGAATAGTAGAGTGTTAAGTCACAGTCCCAGCTCCTGATTAAATCCGTTCTTATGTTTTAGCACTCTCCACATCAGGCAGTCCAATAAATGTAAAAAAAAAATATTATAATAATAATAATAATTATAATGATTCCATTATTAGACGTTACCAGAGAGGTGGAATGATGAAGATTTGCGGTTCTTTAGCAAATGATTTGCAGTGTATCCGGATAGTAGGTCAACAGGTCGACCACTATTAGTCAATATGTGGAAAAGGTCAACACAGGAAAGATAGACACATGAAAAGTAGACGTGGCTTTAAAAAATAAAGTAGTATTTTAATTACCTACCGGTAAATCCTTTTCTCGTAGTCCGTAGAGGATACTGGGTTCCATTTAGTTCCATGGGGTATAGATGGGTCCACTAGGAGCCATGGGCACTTTAAAGAATTTGATAGTGTGGGCTGGCTCCTCCCTCTATGCCCCTCCTACCAGACTCGGTCTAGGAAACTGTGCCCGAGGAGAGAAGAAGGACATACTTTGAAAGGATAGATAAGGATAGTGGTGAGATTCCGAACCAGCACACACAAACAAGAGGAAAGCCATGCTAAACAAACTTGAAACAGGAACAGCAACAGCTGAACCAAACAACAATATTTAACCAAGTAACAGTGCAAGAAGATCAAAACACCGGGCGGGCGCCCAGTATCCTCTACGGACTACGAGAAAAGGATTTACCGGTAGGTAATTAAAATCCTATTTTCTCTTACGTCCTAGAGGATACTGGGGTTCCATTTAGTACCATGGGGAAGTACCAAAGCTCCCAAACCCGGTGTGAGAATGCTGAGGTTCCTGCAGAACTGATTGGCCACTGACGACCTTCAGTTTGGTCAAAGTATCGAACTGGTAAAACTTAGCAAACGTGTTCAAACCTGACCAAGTAGCTGCTCGGCAGAGCTGTAAAACCTCGGGCAGAACCCACCGACCTAGTAGAGTGGGCCTGAACAGATTTCGGAACTGGCAAGCCTGCCGTGGAATAAGTATGCTGGATAGTGAGCCTGATGCAGCGCGCAATAGACTGCTTTGAAGCACGACACCCAATCTTATTGGGATCATAGAGAACGAAAAGCGATTCGGATTTCCTGTGATGAGCCGTCTTCTTTACGTACACCTTCAAAGCCCTCACAACATCCAAAGACTTTGAAGTAGAAGAGGTGTCCGTAAAAGCCAGAACCACAATAGGTTGGTTGATGTGAAACGCGGACACCACCTTAGGAAGGAATTGCTGATGAGTTCTAAGATCAGCTCTGTCCTCATGGAAAATTAAGTTAGACAACGCCCCCAGCTCCAACACACGTCTTGCTGAATCCAAGGTCAACCTCCTGTAACGGTTCAAAGCAGTCCGATTGGAGGATCTGCACCACCAAATTGAGATCCCAAGGTGCTGTAGGAGGCACAAAAGGAAGTTGGATGTGCAGAACACCTTTCAAGAACGTCTGAACCTCAGGAAGAGAAGCCAATTGTTTCTGAAAGAAAACGGACAAGGACGAAATCTGGACTTTTATGGAGCCCAGACGTAGGCCCACATCCACACCCGACTGCAGGAAATGTCCCAGATGAAATTCCACCGCAGAATATTTTCTGCTCTCACTCCAAGAGATTTATTTCTTCCAAATACGGTGGTAATGTTTAGACGTTACCCCCTTCCTGGCTTGGATCATAGTCGGGATGACTTTGTTAGGGATGCCTCTCCTGGCAAAAATCAGCCAACTTCCATGCCGTCAAACGTAGCCGTGGTAAGTCTTGATAGACGAACGGGCCTTGTTGCAGAAGATCCTCGTGGAGAGGTAGAGTCCACGGATCTTCGAGGAGCATCTCCAGAAGGTCCGCGTACCCGGCCCTTCTTGGCCAGTCCGGAGCAGTGAGAATTGCTTGAGCCTTTTCCCTTTCAGAAGTCTTGGGATCAGAGGAAGTGGAGGAAACACGTAAACCATCTGATAGACCCATGGAGTCGTCAGAGCGTCCACTGCCACTGCCTGTGGGTCTCTTGACCTGGAACAATACCGCTTGAGCTTCTTGTTAAGACGAGAGGCCATCATGTCGATCTGTGGACATCCCCATCGACTTGTCAAGCACCTGAACACCTCCGTGTGAAGGCCCCACTCCCCCGGGTGCAGGTCGTGTCTGCTTCCCAGTTGTCTACACCCGGAATGAAGACCGCCAACAACGCTGCAGCGTGTTTTTCTGCCCAGAGGAGAATTCTTGACACCTCTGCTGCTCTGCTTTTCGTTCCGCCCTGTTGGTTTATGTACGTCACTGCTGTCACATTGTCCAACTAGACCTGAATGGCCCAATCCTGAAGAAGATAGGAGGCCTGCAGAAGTGCGTTGTATATAGGCCTGAGTTCCAGAATGTTGATTGGAAGGACGACGTCCTGACTTGACCATCTTCCTTGAAACTGCACCCCCTGGGTGACTGCTCCCCAACCTCTGGAGGCTTGCGTCCGTGGTTAGCAGAATTCAATTTTGAATCCTGAACCGTCGGCCCTCGATTAGGCGAGAAGTCTGTAGCCACCACAGAAGGGAGATCCTGGCCTTTGGCGACAGACGGATCCTCTGGTGCATGTGAAGATGTGATCTGGACCATTTGTCCAAAAGATCGAGCTGGAAGGGTCGTGCATGAAAACTTCCGTAATGAAGAGTCTTTAAAGAGGCCACCATATTTCCCAGAAGGCGGATGCATAGGTGCACAGATTTCCGGGTTGGCTTCAGGACATCCCGAACCACCGACTGGATTACCAATGCCTTTTCCAACGGAAGAAAAACTTTCTGCGACTGTGTGTCTAGTATCATTCCCAGAAATGGGAGCCCCCGATTTGGCTCTAAGTGAGATTTTAGAAGATTTAGAATCCAGCCGTGATACAGGAGTAGTTTGGTTGCGAGGCCATTGCTGTTCAACAACCTCTCCCTGGACGGAGCCTTTATCAGAAGATCATCCAGGTACGGAATTATGTTCACTCCCTGCTTGCGAAGGAGAAACATCATCTCTGCCATCATCTTGGTGAACACCCTCTGTGCCGTGGAGAGACCAAAAGGTAGGGCCTGGAACTGGTAGCGACAGTCTCGCAGTGCAAACCGTAGATAAGCCTGGTGAGGCGGCCAGATTGGAATGTGAAGGTATGCATCCTTGACATCCAGAAACACTAGGAACTCCCCCTTCTCCAGACCTGAGATCACCGCTCTTAGAGACTCCATCTTGAATTTGAACACTCGTAAGTAGGGGTTCAATGATTTTAGATTCAGAATCGGCCTTACCGAACCGTCCGGTTTCGGTACCACAAACAAGTTGGAATAATATCCCTTGTTTTGGAGATGAGGTGAAACTGGAACAATGACCTGTGTCGGTACCAGTTTTTGAATGGCATCCTGTAAGGTTATACTTGCCTCCTGTGAAACTGGTCAGCCCGATTTGAAGAATCTGTGAGGTGGGAGCTCCTGGAACTCCAATCTGTAGCCCTGGGGAATAAGAACTACGACCCAGGGATCCTGGGATCCCTCCGGGCACATTGTCTAAACTGAGTCTGGTAGGGGAGGCATAGAGGGAGGAGCCAGCCCACACTATCAAATTCTTAAAGTGTCCATGGCTCCTAGTGGACTTGTCTATACCCCATGGTACTAAATGGAACCCCAGTATCCTCTAGGACATAAGAGAAACAAATATATTTTAACTTTTTCATACTTTACCATCCATGTGGACTACGATTGGGATTAGTAACCTGTGCCGAGCACAGTGAGGCACCTTGCCCGCAGTTTGTGAGCCATGCAAGGGGACGTGGTGCACTAATTGGGGTTCCTGGTCATGTTACGGAAAAAATGACATCAAACACATTAAGAAATCTCGTATCGACCTTTTCACTGTGCTGACCTTTTTCCATGTCGACCCATTGATCCATAACCGATTTGCAGATGGTAGCGGGCTGTTGGGGATATCCACTAGGTAACTGCAGAGATCTGGTCCAACTAGGAATAGCAGGAGTCCAGTAATTAATGTAGAAATCGACCTAACTGCGTTTCGCTGTGCAATGGTCACCCAGCTTCATCAGAAGCATATGACTGTAGCTTAATATTCTACTACACTTTCTTCCTGATATGTGGACAGAGACAGGTTTTAATTCCATTTTATAAGTAATAGCTCTATACGGTATTGGGGTGCTGCACTTATCCCATGCACACTTGTTCCATAATTTAAGCAAGTGTTCTACTGTATGTTATTTTCAAGTTTAGAATCACTTTAAATATGTGCTATGGGCATAATTTACATTTAAAAGACAAGGCTCAAAAGCAGCTTTAAGCATTTATATTATGAAATTTTCACCACAATTAGAAAATACAACTATAAAACAGGGAAAAAAAGCAACCACCAAAGAACGCGCATAGCTTTCCTTATGCGCTGTCTTTCAACACAAGAGACGCATATCCCGCTCATCAGCTTCATATTGCTCCTAGTTCCGGTAACGTCCAAAGCAATTTCACAGGAAGAGCATTTGTAAGTATTTTCTGTATTAATAATCCTCCCTGTATCAGCTCCAGTTTGCAGTTGTGCAGAAGGTGAAGCCGTGGAATAAACACCAATCCGTCATACAGATGGCATTTGGCGGAACCCCTTAAAGAAGCCAGAACAAGATTAATTTTGTGATGCACGCAGTTGTAACCTCTTTAATGCCATAGTTGGCCAGAGAGATGTGAATAAACAAAGAAAAGGGGCATACTATATTAACATTATAGGTGCAGAACAGTAAAAGCCTTATAGCAATATACATTCCTTTACTTCCTGCAAAAACGATTTAGACATTAGAGTTTACTCTGTGGGACAAAATGATTTAACATGAATCTTAGGTGATCAGTCAGAGCCTATGTCCCTTTGCTTGCATCAGCGGTATTGAATAACGTCTCAACACCTTGTATTTAACATTCTGCATTCTTCTGTTCCCCCACAATCACCCAGTGCGATACAGGCGGCACACTCCAGCCTGCAGCTGATCTGTTCAAAATCATAAATTCAAACATTTGAACTATGCAAGGTCAGAATAAGTCACCTCTGATACAACCTAAACTAAAGGCTCCCATTCACCAGTGAGACTTATCTGAGCTAAAAGTCGGATCCGATTTACCCCCGATCTGCCCGGCAGCTTCCCGAGAGTCCTGCGATTACGATTTGCTACTTTAGTGGGGGGTTTTTGCATCCGATTGCGTAAAAATGCACTCCGATGTGCACCTTTTCCTCCGATTGCGATAAATATTCATGGCAGCCATGACGATCTGCGACTCCGATCCGAGGAGCACGGGAACGCGCCTTGGATTGGAGTCTGGTAAAATGACATGCGATGTGACACTTTTCATACGATACCTTGTTCCGAAAGCTCGGAATCGGATTCAAAATGGCCATATCGCAGTAGTGGGGTCTTCCTGCTGTTCTTGCACCAGGCCATCCGTAACGCTTTTCGGGAGCATAACTGGTGGCAATGCAGCTCAGACATATATGCCAACAGAAGAGGCATCATTAGTGACACTGGAAAACAGGACTCATTCTACTTATATCAGGAACACACACACAGTGTGATATGAATGATGTGTAAATTTGATAACGAAACGTTTAAGTTTGCATATACACATGTTAATACCTGTTCTGGAAAAAGAGAAAGCTAAGCGGGCATGACATAATAAAAGAAAGCCTAGCATCCTGCTCTCGCCACAAGGCTCCTCTAGAGAGAGGTCCAGAGCCTGCGCTACCCGCTGAGCAAGGGTATGCAATGCAGGGAGGCGCTGAGCTGAAGAGGCGCTCTCCCTGCTTTGCTACCCGGCTGCTACTGCGCCTGTCACACTGGATGACAGGTAGCGGCGCTGGCAGCGGGTAGCGCAGCTCCCTCCCCCTTCTCCTCCCCAAAGAGACTGCATTCAATGTGCAGACTCACCCAACACACAGCTCCGCTGTCGCCACCGACATCCCGTGCTCCGATTTGTATTCGGGACGTGGCCTAATCGCGGGAGGTGTGGCCACACCCCCTTATGGGGGGAAAAAATTATCTTTGTAGTGCCTGATCCATGAGACCCCAGCCCTCACAGCCAGGGTCAATTCGGTGGGGGAGCATGATCAGTGTGATCACACCCCCTCTCCATCTGTGGGTGTAGTACGGGTGACCGGCGGTCTCCTGACCGCCGGTCACCTTACCGACGCCGGGATCCCGGCGGGGAGGGGCGAGTGCAGCAAGCCCCTTGCGGGCTCGCTGCGCTTGCCACGCTGCGGGCTCGGTGGCGACCTGCGGTCGCCACGGGTTCTATTCCCACTCTATGGGTGTCGTGGACACCCACGAGTGGAAATAGTCCCTGTTGGTCGGCATGCCGACCATCGGGATAGTGAGCCGTCGGGCTCACGGAGGAGGTCATGTGACTGTCGGTCAGCCGACCGGCGGTCACATGACTACCACCCCCATCGGTACAGGAACAGGCAGAGGCTCAGCAGTAACAGCAGCCTCTCTGCCTGACTTCAGCATGTGCTGTGCTCCCAGGATGAGAGCTTATGCTGCTGCCCAGTAAAGAGGGATGGTGGTGGGAGTGCGGCAGACCAATGTCCCTGCTAGGCCACTCCATTAGTCCTGGGCCCGGGTAATTAGTACTGTTTACATAGCCAGCCTCTCTCTCCTTCTAGAGGGCAGGCCAGAATTTACTGCAACTACTGTATCCGCTCACTCGCAGTCAGACAATCCACAAGCAGGACAATATAACAGCTTATACCCCAGATGAGATCTACATCAATATCCTGAAGAGGGGAAAACTGCAGACTCGGACTCTCAGGGATGAGACTGATTGATCTGTACCACCGACAGATGCATCGTATTTTGTAGGTGCTAAAAATAACCCTCTCCTTAATGGCAACTGATCATGGATCTCCAATACAAAACAACATTACTGGGAGGTACCCAAGTCCACTGTCTGTTACCGCACTCCAGGGTATAACTCATCCCAGACTACAGATGGAACAGCGACTGTTTAGGCTACACAACTAATTTGAAGATCTCTCATAACTCAAAATATTAGCAAAACAAAATAAAAATAAAAAATACCAGGATTTCTTATAAATTTATGTCCTGCATAAAAATGATGTTTGCAAACTAGGTCTGTGTATCAAGGCTGAGTACTGAAGTGATGTCTTCATGACATTACACAACTACTTTTACCCTATTGCTTTCTTTGCACAAGGATTTGAAACCAAAATGTCAACATCTGGGGACGACGTTTGTGCTGTACTGTGGGGCCAAAATAATCCTTCGGAGGGTCCTAGGCTCTTGTCAGCAACTAACCCCTGGCTGTGCCCGTTGCATGTCTCCCTGCCCCTGCACCCCGGCTTTACAGAATAACTGCACTCCTTGTGACAGACTTAGGAAGATTAGGATTAAAATTCTGTAATACGGAACAGAAACCAAGAATTTGTTATTTGTGTAAAAATCAGATAACTGAAATTCCTTTACTTTTGTTTTAAATACAAAGTAAACCATTGCTAGATTCCTTGTCAGAACATTTTAGCTTATTCCACAGTGTAATGTATCATACTGTAACTATTAATAAAGAACTGGAGCGAGACATTAAAAAAAGAATATATTTGCCTGCGCTAGAAGCTGTGACTGGGACTGTCTTTCTGGGTAGAATTGGGATCCGGTCTGAAGATCGACAGTGTCTAGGTCGACAATGTTTAGGTCGACCACTATAGGTCGACAGTCACTAGGTCGACATGGATGGAAGGTCGACAGGGTTTCTAGGTCGACAGGTCTAAAGGTCGACATGAGTTTTTCACTTTTTTTTCTTTTTTTGAATTTTTTCATACTTAACTATCCACGTGGACTACGATTGGAACGGTAAAGTGTGCCGAGCGAAGCGGTAGCGGAGCGAAGGCACCATGCCCGAAGCATGGCGAGCGAACGCGGTGCACTAATTTGGGATCCCGGTCACTCTACGAAGAAAACGACACCAAAAAAAACCTAAAACTCATGTCGACCTTTAGACCTGTCGACCTAGCACATGTCGACCTAGAAACCCTGTCGACCTTCCATCCATGTCGACATAGTGACTGTCGACCTATAGTGGTCGACCTAAACATTGTCGACCTAGACACTGTCGATTTGATGAACCACACCCAGTAGAATTAGAGGGAAAGTGCTTAGTAGCAATCTCGCGATTATACAAAGACAGATGCACTGTAGCTAATCTGATTGGCCTCCACGCTGCCTGTCCCAGGCATGTCTCTGTGGAGCCCCTCCCTCATGAGTAATTCCCACCCCTCTCCCCAGTGAGTTATAGATATCTCTAGCCCTACCTGGGGCTCCCACCAGAGGGCCAAATGTGGCTCTCGGGCTGCAGGTTACGCGTGACTGCTGTAATCCAATAGGCTTTTCTACTTGTGTTATGAGTGACCATATAATTTTTGTTGTTGTTTAGTTACTACTTTAAAAAAAAAACCAAACTAATATTAGAGTGGCTTCTGAGGACACAATCATAGTTCCCATTGTTAAACAGGAGCATTGCAACATTAATTTGTGCAGTTATTAATGTTTAGATGCCTAGTTCTTCCCACTTCAAAATTTAAAACGCACAGGCAGGCAGGGCCGAAATACAATGTGCTGCTGTTAATCAAATTCCCGGGTTCAGTACAACTTGTCCCACCTATATTCACTCCCATTTTTCCAATATTGAAGAATCAATACCTCCAATGGGTGTGATACAGGATACCAGCGACACCGGTGTCCAGACAATTAGAATGCCGACAGAGGAAAGGGTAATTATTTTACCTCTACCCTGTGCCCTCCCGTAACCCTAACTTACCTGGGGTGGTGGCTAGGGCTAAGATAGTAGGAGTGGGGTGGCGGCTAGGGCTAACCCCCCCATCCCCCTGGGTCCTAACCCTAACATTGGCCCCGATACTTACCTTCGGGATGTCGGCGTTCGGTGTTCCAGCGCAGCGATTCTGAGCGGTGTTGGGGTTCCGGCATCGATCACAAGACTGCCGGCATCCCGACTGCTAACTACATCCCCCTCCAACACCAGTCACTCACACCTCAAGATAACTAACGCAAACTGCTTAAAGTGATCAAATAAAATCCGATCGCTCTAAATGCAGAAAACTAAGTTTCCATTAGAAGATTGAGGAGATTTTAGTTTCGACCTTTCCCTTTAAGACAAGCTTTTATAATATGCCACTACACACAGCACCTCTCCCCATCATCCAATTTGCCAGTCACAGCAATGGCATAATTTATACATAAACTCAAGTCTCGGGGGGGGGGGGGGGGGAGAACAAGGTACAGAATTTTAACAGAGTTTCAGGTCAAAGATAAAAAGAAAAATGACTTTTCCCTTTCAAAGGGAAACAATTATGTGTAAAAGATTTCATTCCAGCAAAAGAATCGTCAACATCTGAAGACAACAAATGAGTCACTTGCTATGAGCGGTAAAACAGACTGCAGCAGCATCCATCTCCCTTCTCTAGATGTGGGCCAAAAGCCCATTCCTAGGCTTCCTCTAGCAACTTTAACGCCATTTCTTCCTTTGCGTTGTTTTTTTCTTTTCCTTACCTTCATTATTTTGCTGCTCTGTTCTTTATTATTATTAGTATGTTCCGTTAGGCGCTAGCGAGTTTCTGCCTTGAGTGATGTTTTAATTACCTCACCCCTTTAGTGTGTGCCCGCTTAAGTCCCCTGTCTTCCCCTCATCTTCTAAGAAACATTCTCCCTTAGGGAGAAATTGACTGCGAAACAAGGAACCCATCAAACTCGTCCTTGGTTCTGATTTAAGCTGACAGAGGTAGTACTGTTTAAAAGGGATCAGCAGGACAGGCGCTGGTGAGGGGGAGGCAAAGTGGGTCTTGAAGAAGTCTAAATATAAAAAGTGTGTGTGTGTGTGTGTGTGTGTGTGTGTGTGTGTGTGTGTGTGTGTGTGGTGAAATTGTCCATCTACTTGCAGAGGAAAACATCTGAAGGTGCAGGTCTGTTTCCCGAATACTTGTGGAAGCCCGTGGCTTTGTGTTTAATGAGCCCCATGCCTAACACTGCAATGGCCAGGTGATCATTGCATGTGGCAAGTACAGTATATACTGACTTACAATATCCTCTTACAGGTCAAAAACATAATTAGGAGGACCTAGTGGCTTCAGGGAACACTGTCCTGGTTGTTATTACGCAGCGGCTGTGCAATAATATGCAACCGCCGGCTTCTCTGATCTGATGCAGCTTCCTCAGTGCTGTGAGACAGCAATGCTAACCATTAAACCATCCGAATTGCCACAAAATCAGTCATCCGAGTAACCCTCAGCTTACTCAGGATGACTGGTAAATTCATGCAGCTGAAGCTAGTTAAGCTGCGTCCGGTCACCACCCCTGCTACTCCCCCACACAGCCACAGTATGTCAATCATGATGTGGCTTTGGGGCACTGCATGCGAACTCGCAGAACGATACATGCAAATGCACAGTGCGGCATCTGCACATGCGCAACTATCGCACCATCGGGTTCACATAGATCTTAGAATCAGGCTCAGTATAGAACCTAAGTCTATTGCTGGCCTGAGGTGGTCAATGGTAGATCATCACCCAAGGTTTGTTGCTGACATCTTGACAATGAAAAACCTGTTGTGTAAACTTTCAAGGAAAGCTCGACGGACCCTGGATGCGACAGCTTGAGTTTTTGTCTATCAAGCATTTGGCCAGATTGTAGTTGGGTTGGGTTTACTGACTGCGTTCACCTTCTGGTTCCACAGGAAGACATTATCTGACAAAGATAATGTACTCTAAAGAGATAACTGGAATAATTACAGCGTTCTGGAGAGCCAACTAAGGAGCAAATTTAATTGGCCATGTTAATTTACCACAGGCTAATTCAGTGTTTCCCAACTTCGGTCCTCAAGGCACACTAACAGTCCTAGTTTTAGTGATATCCAGCCTTGAACACAGGTGACTTAATTAGTAGCTCAGTTATTTTGATTTAACCATCTGTGCTGAAGCCTGGATATCACTAAAACCTGCACTGTTGGTGTGCCTTGAGGACCGCGGTTGGGAATGCCTGGGCTAATTGATCCCCGGGGCAATACAATTAGCCATGAAGCGGCAGCGATTGTAAGAAAAAAATGCCTAATAATTATTCTTTATATCCAAATTAGGCAGAGAAATACACATAGGTTTGTGAACCTATCACAGGTCCTATGAGTTTTCGCCCAAAAATATATTGTTGGCGATTAAATTCCCCCTTATATCTCAATAGGTTTCCCTGACCCTCGCTTACTAGATAGAAAATTCTATATTGTTCTGTCCACCCCCAGCTTTAAGGCACCATCAGGCAACCAATTCGTAAATTATATCCAAACACAATTATGACTTCAAACACATACAGACTCCCTCAAACCAAAGGTGATAAAACACAGAAATATACAGTACTGGCTTTTAAGTTTCTGCCTGGAGAAAAAGGCAGACAGGTGGAGAGCCAGACTATTCCCAGGACTGGCAGAGGCTTTGTAAAATGCCACTGTTTATCAGAATTCGACCAGCAGCCGGTTAGCGGATACGCTGCTTTTGTGACAGAGTATATCTGTGTGAAACAAGTGATCTTGTCTTTTTCACATAGACAGAAGTACTCTGACCAAATCCATGTGGATATTACTGTATGTGGTCCATTTGGCTACCATTCATATACATCTATTGATTTACTTTTGAAATTGAACACAAGTTTGAGGTGCAATGCTTCCTCCATTTGATAACTACGTTCGATTATCTGGTGGACTACCAGCTTGATTTATCTGTTTTGACACCTCCCAATTTTTGTGCATTCTGTAGTTTTTGATACCCCTGATGAAGTCCCATGTGAAGACGAAACACGTATGGTAAAAAATTATAATACCGGTTGTGAGGAGCCACAAATGAATGGCAACACTGTATGTAAAGCTATAGGCTACATATTAAACCTCGCCAGAAATGTATTTTGCATTAGCACAGCAGAAAGGGAAGCCTATTTATGCACAGAGGTGAGTCTGGGTACAATGCTTCAGCCATACAACAAGACTTCGCATTTAATATATGAAGCACAAAGCTTTTATTTCCTAATTTCAAGTGTGCCTGCTATTTGGGATTGGGTGGCGGGGGCACTTCGTCTACAGCAGAGTGTCAGGAAAACTGAACACCCGCTGCGGTAGCGCTATGCCTTGCCCTTCACTGGCTGTCGGTGCATGTTTAGTGTTGTAGTGCCATACAATACTAATCTGTGCATTACAGTATATTGGACTGCCAATACCATACACTTGATTTAATAGTTATCAGTGTGCACTTGCACCTGGTCCTATGTCTGGTGAGTATACCTCAGAGAACAGGCGTAATTATGCATACACACACACACACACACACACACACACACACACACACACACACAACAACTCCGCAGGATCGGCAGTACAAGAGGACACGTACTCTTTAAAGTTAGTCTACATTAGTAGACGTCGTAAGTGACTGCTTGGCTGGTAGTGTCATGCACATGGCTACAGCAGACGCAGAACGTAAACATACAATATACGCGCCACAAAACAACATACCGCTCTACATCAGCCCCCTGTGTATGTGCAGATATCATATAAATACATTTGATTTCACACACACACACACACACACACACACACACACACACACGAAATGGCATTAAGGTCACACAGAACTATGGAAAACTCTTATAAAAGAGTGGCAATTCAAATGTTTCAGTAAGCCAAAAGTAGAATTCGGGGAAAATGCAGAGGCCAGGAAGAAATGTTATAGATGAGATGTGATTCAGCTTAAAATTGGTCACAGTATTAAAATATCAAATATCAGATATAGAAAGCGAAGGAATCTCCGAGTGATTGATAAACCAGGAAGGTTTTTTTTTTCCAGCCGCTGTTGCTCTGGTCTAATTTGCTTTCTTGGCCGTTTTGCACTATGCGGCACATAAATCAAAGAAATGCTAAGAGAGGCACATGCATCATGGATTGGCATTTCAAAACCACTTGCAAAATGTGCATTGGATACAGGGCAGGAGACAGAGCTGGGTGACCCGTACAGGCGGGGAACAAATAAAAGGCCAGTGCAGCCAGGGTGATGTAGTAATTAAGCTTCGTTAGAAAACTTCCCTAGGAAAGGCATGAGGATTTTAAAGTAGCACTGAAGCTATGTTATGCATCTTCGGCTGTGGCTATGTGCTGCAACTGAATGGACTGAAGCCATGGCCAATCAAACCCCCGTGTTGGCTATTGGTATAGCTAGGACAGGTTTATTTTAACAGCTAGTTTGGCAAATGCCTCAGTAAAACGCGGCAACCCATGAATAGCCAGCAATTCACTCTGCATATTCCAAAACTGCTGACTTCAAGTAAATGGCTTTGTGGTGAGGGCAGCCTGTCATATACAGATGTGACCACTTGCATCTATTCTCCCTACACGGAGGATAGATGTAAAGCCCATCTCGTCATGAACTCGGTAGTGCCGAGCGCCCTTACGTGCAACTTTTTCCATTAAAAGTGTCAAACCAATGCGCATAGTACGCACAAGCAGCTTATGCTGATTAAAACGCTATGTGGCATGCCTACATTCTGTGTGCAACCGTAGCTGTATCTGCATACGAAATGGTTGTGTATGCAGACACAGCCGCCGTCGCACACAGAATACAGGAATGCAGCATATCATTTTAATCAGCAGATCCTGCTTGTGCATACCATTTGCATAGTGATGCGAATAAGACGCATTTTTGACCAAATAAAAAAAAACCTCCAAACGCTAAAGGAGTTGCAGCGGACCTGTCAGCTCACTGCCCCCCAGGCATCTCCCGCTATGTGGCGTACTGGGGGCAAGATGTATGAGGACACATCTGTACCTAAATTCTGTTAAATTATAACAGACATGAGGCTACTATTAAGCTGTGGTCTTTACTATGAAAGCAAACAGTTACAGTAAGGAAAAGAAAGAGGTCTCTCAGTAAAAAGAACCAATGGATGACCATCCGTCAAAATTCCTGATGGGGTAATAGAGGTACACAGTATACACTCATACCAACACTGCGTCCTAGTGGCTAGTAAGGAGGAGGACAGAACTAGCAGTTTCCGGTGTGTAAGCCTGACAAACATTAGTGCAAACACAGAATAAGCCAACTTACTTTTTTTTTCTTTCTTAAACATCTTTAAGAAGGACACAGTTCTTTTCCTGATGCCTTTTCCTGTGTCCATAAATGGGGCTGGTTTTAGATAACCTAAGATACTCTGCGGCCTTTACTGGTGCCCAGTCCCTGTTTTGGTAACTTCACTGCACACAAGCTGTATTATCACTAGTTAGATGGAAGTGATATCTATAGCACAGCCAGCCTAACCCAGGTTCATGAACGGATTGCAGCAACCATATGACTAGGACCTGACTGCTGCACCAGACTCTTGTACAGATATCATAGCCATGAACATACAATAAATCCAAATATAAAAAAGGGTATCTCTCCATTGACGAACAACCACAGTACATTTATCATTCATATTGTTCAGGACATTGGTGTTCTAATACTGCAGCCAGAAACCACTAGGGTGAGAGGAGCAAAAATTGGGAGAAGCACGGAGTCTACAGCCGTATCGTACAATAGTTCACTACAAACCCCACGTTGTTATCACTGCGTCACTTACAATACATAAAAAAGTTTTAAGATGCTGTCTTTGACCACCGTTTGGTTAAAACAACTTATCTTCTGGAAAACTGGGAAATATCTAACGCTTATCAATAACTAAGTTCAGTAGATCCTTACATGTCAGTTACCAGACAATCATTAGACAATCATTATCTTTGTCATAATTTAGTGGGTCAATATGATAGATCAGTTTGATTGGACAAAACAGAAACCTAGAATTTGACAGCAGATAATCGACATGCCCACATAAATTGCCCTTTTTTGTATGCATTTGTTATATATTAAACTTTATGTATATTTTTTATCAAAGGCTTATTAATGGCAAAGTACAGTCCTTCGATGCTGAAAGAGTTAATGTCATCAAATAGCAGCGTAAACCATTAGAAGTGCCGAGTCTTCACTAGTGCCGACATGCAGTTTTCCAAAAAGCAAAAACAATATTACTGATTTATACTGTGCTACAAACATCACCATGGAAACCCCAAATGTAAGATCACACAGATCAGGATCTTACCAATTGCCTTATTAGTGTTAATTAAAAAAAAAAAAAAAAAAATACTATATATATATATATATATATATATATATATATATATATATATCTATCAGAGAATGTCCGGCACTCACACATATTGACAAAATTGCACCTTACCGGGTGCCTCACCTTCCCCCTAATTGGGGAGTCCAATATGCATGCAAACGTGGTTGGCACTCCGGACAATAAACAGACAGCAATACCAGAAGAGGTCTAAACTTGTACTGGTATTGCTGTCTGTTTATTATCCGGCGTGCCAACCACATTTGCATGTGCATGTATATGTATGTATGTATGTATGTATATATATATATATATATACATACACACATATACACAAACATACATACATAATACACACAGTGTGTATATTTTAAATATATATATTTGCCAGGGTGTCCCCGGTAATATTTTAGGTAGCGTAGCCATGATATAACAAAAAACTGGTGATGACCACCTAGCTGACAAAAATTTGAAAATAAGATGGTCATCACACAGTTTGTTGCTATATGACCAAATACTGTGAGTGCCGGCGTCTTCCTTGCTACACTATGCATTATATACATATATAAACACACACACACACATATATTATATATATATATACACACACACACACACACACACACACACACACACACACACACAGAGAGATGTATTTATTTTTCTTGGCAGTGATTACAGGCTAAAGGCTGACAAACACTCCATACAAAAAAAATGCCATGAAGATATATTGGAGAGATTGGGAGGGTTGTAATGGAGTCCGAGTTCGCCCCACGTGCAGGATGCCAGCCGAACTCGGACGTTTTTTGTTTTTTTAAAGGGGCAGCCATTTACAAGGCATGGATATGCTTTACAGGGGGAAACCACAAGGTCAATTGGGGCTGACCCACCCCTGTGGTTTCTCCAGGGCTGGCTCCCGACCTACTAGCACCTTGAGCGAGAAATTTTAAAGCGCCCCCTAATCCTCTAATGCGCGCGCTCCTGAGAAAGTGGGCATGGCCTAAACTTTATATTATCAAACTCTAAATATATATTTATTTTCACACCTCCTCTACACACACACACACAATTAGCAGCCTTACATATAATGCCCACAGTAGTGTTCCTTACATATAAATGTCCCCAGTATAGTGTCAGATACACAAAACGTTCCAGTAGAGTGCCAGATACACATATGCCCCCAGCAGTGCCATGCCAGATATGAATTATATGCCCCCAGCAGTGCCATGCCAGATACAATATATGCCCCCAGCAGTGCCATGCCAGATACACATTATATGCCTGCAACAGAGACATGCCAGATACACATTATATGCCCCCAGCAGTGCTGCCAGATACACATTATATGCCCCCAGCAGTGCTGCCAGATACACATTATATGCCCCCAGCAGTGCTGCCAGATACACATAATATGCCCTCAGCAGTGTTGCCAGATACAAAAATGCCTCCACAGTGCTGCCAGATACAAAAATGCCTCCACAGTGCTGCCAGATACAAAAATGCCTCCACAGTGCTGCCAGATACAAAAATGCCCCCACAGTGCTGCCAGATACTCAAATGCCCCCAGTGACAGATTACCTGGATATCAGTGCGGAGGGGATGGATGGTGTGCAGTGTACTGAGGTCTGGGAGCTTCGCTCCCAGCACCTCAGCTACATGCAGGCAGAGAGCTACGGCAGCAAGGACAAGCGTCCCGAGCTGCTGTATTACACCCTCAACCCCGGACTCACTCACCGCGATGTCTGGTCCGCGGCGCGGCTCTCTCTCCGGCACCGGTCATCTCAAATATGGCGCCAGTCCATGAGCCAATCAAAGCTTGGGGGACCGGCAGCCAATCAGGAGCCGCCGCTGCCGGTCCGCGAGCTCTGATTGGCTGACAGCCCTCACCATATTAAAAATGGCCTGCCGCCCTTAAATAGCCAGCTCCCTGTGCGGCCACTCCAGTCGAACGTGCCTGGAGGCGGGCCTGGGTTTCTCCAACTAAGTGGTTCCCACCACAGGAACGAATGGAATCGAGCATCTCTTCTCACTCCCATAGGCAAACCGCAATAGGAGAGCAAAGCCAATAAGAAAGCTGCCACTACTGCAGCAGCTCCTGATTGGCTGGCAGTTCCTTCTACTGACAGCAGTCGCGTGGAGGGCCCACGATCGCGTCACATACACTCCTATATGTCCAGTGGTTCGGGTTAGCTCCAGTTTTTTTTTTAACCCCCTGGATGGCAATTTTTTTTATTTTATTTTTTAACTCTCTACTACACTTTTACACAGAGAAGCATTCACGGATCTCACTAATCAGTGCATGATTCGCCAAACACGCCAGCCAGAAGCAGGTCTATTAGAAAGGTCTATTTGTGTAAGAATTCCATCCTTTTCCGGCAGTGTTTGGCTATTGTCAGCAGTGATTGAGAATACGAATCCTTTGTAAATTCCTGTGTTCTATGAGGTATATGTGAAAATCCAACAGTGTTTGGCCGATGGTCTATTGATTCGTATTTGTGTGGATGGCTGTGTATCTCAATTCGAATTGTTAGAACTCGTTGATTGCTGTTTAATTAATTACAGATTTGTATTTTCATATAAATGAATGAGTGAAATTGGGCTTTTAGTAAATTTACCCGAGTGTCAGTATAATCAAAAGGCACCGGATTTTTAGGATCTAAAAAAATGTAAATATTTTTTTTCAATGCAAGTTTTAGGATTTTATAGGTTTTAAAAACTTCAGTTTATTTATATGTTGTATGAAAGTAAAACAAAACCACGCAACATATCATTATGTTTGAAACACTGTGCTTTTATTCCAGATGTGTCCTGCTACTTCCTTGGAGGGTTTGCTTCCTGCAATGCACTATGCCGCAGGAGGCTGCTATCCATTCGCAGCTTTCTCATAGAAGAGAATGAATTGTGGGTGCGTATGTATTCTCGCACCTGTGCATCTCAGAGGTTAGTGCTGTAGACGTTACGCAGCAAGGCTGTAACAAGACACATCTCTATATAAATTACATATGAAAACTACTTATTCCACACTTTTCCACAGTAAATTCATATACAGGTTGAGTAATCCTTATCAAAAATGCTTGGGACCAGAAGTATTTTGGATATCGGATTATTCCGTATTTTGGAATAATTGCATACTATAATGAGATATCATGGTGATGGGACCCAAGTCTAAGCACAGAATGCATTTATGTTTCATATACACCTTATACACACAGCCTGAAGGCCATTTAATACAATATTTTTAATAACTGTGCATTAAACAAAGTTTGTGTACATTGAGCCATCAGAAAACAAAGATTTCACTATCTCAGTCTCACTCCAAAAATTCCGTATTTCAGAATATTCCGTATTACTAACACCAAGATTTTGGTCATTTTGGGTCCTGTAGAA
Source organism: Pseudophryne corroboree (assembly GCF_028390025.1). Taxonomy (NCBI): domain Eukaryota; kingdom Metazoa; phylum Chordata; class Amphibia; order Anura; family Myobatrachidae; genus Pseudophryne; species Pseudophryne corroboree. The sequence goes on from NC_086451.1 coordinate 83,757,956, forward strand.
ATTAAAGCCGGGTACACACTGGAGCGATGTCGGCACGATATGCCGTTTTGTAATGACATTTTGCCTACATCACTCAGTGTGTAGGCATGATTGCGTGCTCCCATGGACGCTAGCAATGGTCACTTAGCTGAATGTTCTGCACGTTCCAACTAAGCGTTGTCGCTATTGTCCTGTAGTATGCTAATGTAGGATGGAACATGTTTGTTCCTTCCTTCATTAGCATAGCCCCAGTGTGTACACACGATCTAGGCTGATGGGGATTCGTTCAGAAGTCGGAAGGAATCTCCGACGCTCTAGTGTGTACCCAGCTTTAGCATGTTATTCCTTGGTACATAAAACTTAAAAGGAAACTGAAATTTTTAGTGTAATTGCAAAGGATGAGAATAGGTTAAAACTTAAGAATCCTGGGCTTAATAATCACTATGGGGGCTCTGTAATGTTGAACAGCTCCACTTGCAAGAGAGAGGGCTTGATCAGGGTGCAGGGTGCTCTCCCACTCCTCACAAGTCCTAAGGTCCATACACACTAGACGACGTCGTTCTGTGAGCGACATCGTCTTGTGTTTCCCCTCCCGGGCTGGGCCGGGCAGTCGGCAGCCGCCCCTACACACTGATCGATAATACCGCTCATATCGCTCAGTGACGTCACGCAGCTGTCGGCCGTGCATGCAGCTTCTGGACGACAGTCCAGATAGAGCATGCATGGCACTGCTGACAGCGGCGATCGTTGTCGACCCGCTGGGCCGCGCATCGATAGTCGCTGGCGGCATACACATTTTCCGAGAAAATGAGCGACGTCGCTCATGAAGGTGGAAAATGAGCGACGTTGCTCATTTTATCAGCAAGTGTGTATAGGCCTTTTGCCATTTATCGGTCTACTGAACCCTCCCATCAAGTGGTTTGACTGACTGAATATGGTCACTGGCTGTAGTAATGACAGGGAAACATGCGCAGAGATTAGTAGTGCTCTGTAAACACACATTCAGCAGACAGTGCTACTAAAAACACACAGCACTAGCTACAGTACAGCATTAATCCTAGGCAATCTGTTAAATGCAGATTTTAGTGTTTGTTATTGCAACCTGTAACTAAATGAATGCAGTATTCTTGTAACTAATAGTCCAGCTAAAGCAAAAGTGACCGGCTTACTTGAGCTTGCATGCTTTATGGTTACAATATTGTGACCTTTAGTGTTACTTTAATATTTTAATTTATAAAAAAAACAAAACTAAAAGAAGGGGGGGGGGGGACCAACTGTTTCCATGGTTGTTGAAACTTTGTAATTATGAAAAACAGAAGTAAAGCAGTGTCTAGTATGGTAATAGCGATATAGAATTGTAATTGTACTGGAGGTCACCTGTAAACCAGACCAACGTCTTAGCAGCAGAAAAAAGAAAGGAGGTCATCCGACAGTCTCCGCCCACTTCAGTAAACATCAATACTTTATATAGTAACACTTTGGTCAACGTGTTTGTAATCAAGGGAGCCGCAGTTGAGGGCTTTTACTACAACAGATGCTTTCCCTCCCACGCATCAATTAATTTGCAAATGCTCTCAGGTTGGGAGATAATAGCGCGAAAAACATTCCTCTGCTGGTGTCTCTAGTACCTGGAGGTGGATGCTGCAGAGGAATGGGTGCCAATGGAGAGAAGCATCATGACAGTCAGCAGTCCCTCATCCACACTAAAGACATGGCACACTGAAAACGGACTGAATAATCTACATTATGTTTGGAGGCTTCTGGTTACATATAGTATCAAAGGTCAGCAGGATGAGGCTGCTGTTTGACATTACCAAGTGGAGAAAATCGGCTACAACAACTACTCATCCCAGTCTCTGTGCGAAAATATACTGGAAACACACGGAGGTAAGGAAAGCATAACTCAGCGGTGGCCAACCTGTGGCTCTTGAGCCACATGTGGCTCTTTCTTTATTCAAATGTGGCTCCCAACACTCTAAATCATGTGACCACAATAGATACAGAAACCGCTGCACTCCAGCCAGACACACAACAGCACTACATGGACTGAAAACTGAAGAAGTCAGATACTAGAGGTGAGACACCCACAAGCAAACAGAGGACACATTAGGGACTGCTGCAATGGCATGAGTTGATGGGGGAGCTGTAGTGATACATGAGGGTGGGCTAGAGTGACACATGGCAGAGCTGGCTGGAGAGACAAAGGAGGGTCCTGGCAGGAGTGACGTGGAGGGTGCTGGAAGTAGTGACACCCTCCCACACATGGGCTGAAGGGACATAGGAGGGTGGTAGTAGGAGTGAAACATGGGAGAGCTGGCTGGAGTGACATAGGAGGGTGGTAGCAGGAGTGACACATGGGAGAGCTGACTAGAGTGACATAGGAGGGTGGTAGCAGGAGTGACACATGGGGGAGCTGGCTGGAGTGACATAGGAGGGTGCTAGCAGGAGTGATACATGGGGGAGCTGGCTGGAGTAACAGGAGGGTGTTGGCTGGAGTGACACATGGGGGAGCTGGCTGGGGTGACACAGCAGGGACTTGGCAGTAGTGACACATGGGAGACCTGGCTGGAGTGACACAGTAGGGTCTTGGCAGTAGTGACACATGGGAGAGCTGGCTGGAGTGACACGGGGGAGCTGGCTGGAGTGACATAGGAGGGTGCTAGCAGGAATGACACCTGGAATAGCTGGCTGCAGTGACACATGGGGGAGCTGGCTGGAGTGACACAGCAGGGTCTTGGCAGTAGTGACACATGGAAGAGCTGGCTGGAGTGACAGGAGGGTGTTGGCAGGAGTGACACATGGGAGAGCTAGCAGGAGTGACATGGGGGAGCTGGCTGGAGTGACATAGGAGGGTGCTAGCAGGAGTGACACATGGGGAGCTGGCTGGAGTGACATAGGAGGGTGCTAGCAGGAGTGACACATGGGGGAGCTGGCTGGAGTGACATAGGAGGGTGCTAGCAGGAGTGACACATGGGGAGCTGGCTGGAGTGACAGGAGGGTGTTGGCTGGAGTGACACATGGGGGAGCTGAAGTTTATTATTTGAATCTGGCTTTTTCAATTATTTTTTTGAAAGTGGCTTTTTCAATGGATCTGGCTTTAAAAAAAATATTTTATGTCGTTCTGGCTTTTTCAATGTATTTTATACCAGGGGTGTGGTCTAGCAGGCACAAGGCCACATTCCATTTTTGCATGCGCGCCAATGGCTCGATGTCGGCTCTTTTACGTACCTAACAAGGTTTTTGGGCTCTTTGTCACTGACTGGTTGGCCACTCCTGGCATAACTGCATGTTCCAATGCAAATGGATTCATTGTATAAGATCCTCAACACTTTGAACACACTATTTTTTAATTTGTAGCCTCAATGCATATTAAACACACTTGGATGAGGGGGTGTGATACAATATGCCAGTGGTCGGGATGCCAGCGGCCACATGTTCCCAACATTGAGTAGGGGTGGGGTAACTATTTTACCACTCCTCCGCCCCCAACCCTAACCCGCCAGGAGTGGCGGCTAGAGCCAAGATACAGGGGATGGTGGCTAGAGCTAACACACTGGGCGTGGTGGCTGTGGCTAGGGCTACACCCCCCCCCCCCCCCTATCCCCACCACCACCACCAGTGCTTAACCTGTCTCCACCACCACCCCACTCTAACCCTAACAGTCACCCCGATACTAACCTTCGGGATGTCGACGGTCTGTGTTCCGGCGCCAAGATTCCGAGCGGTGTCAGCATTCCAGCGTCTGTCATAAGACCACCGGCATCCCGAATTGATGGGGTTAGTGGATGGACAAAAACATTTCCAGACAAGCAATCGTTTTGCATAATTTTTATCATACAGCTTTGACTCTAAATGTTACAATGGAGCTCTGTGGGAACTCTTATTAAGAGCATAGCCCTCCAGACTGCAGGGAAAGCTTTAAGAGGGCAAATATTCATTAATATTATGTTATTTATACAGCACCCATATCTTCTGCAGCACCAGAAAACCAGAGCACCTGGAGGAAACCCACACAAACATGGGCAGAACATACAAACTACACACAGATAGGCCATGGTGGGAATTTAACTCATAACCTCAGTTCTGTGAGGCAGAAACTGTAGAAGGAATGGATTGTGCTGTAACCAGGACTGTACATCTCTATTTGTGTGTAAGAACTTGCGGCTGTCACAACATTAGCTTTCACCTCAGTAATAAGTGTGGACAGAGAACATATGGCCGTGTGATCCTTGAAAAGTGATTTTTCGCGCCTGTAGATAAAGCCTCTCAACCCTAAAAACTCACATACAATTAAAGGGACAGCGCAGGGTGAGCAAGCTGTTGTGTTGTCAGCATGATGGGACTTCTAGATGGAAAGCTATAAGTTAACTAAACAAATTCCCAAAAAAAAATAAAGTATAACATTTTCTGAATAATAACAATTAAGGATGCCTTGTTACCTCCAGTCTACCAAGTAAAAGGTGCAATACCCATACCCAATAAGTACTGTGTTACGTCCTGGAAAAACATTGTGTAAAGAAATTCGGCCATGTCATTATGATTTTGAAACACATCAGCTAGCAATAACTTAAATATTGGAACATCTGAAATGAGTCAGAAAGGAAAAAAAACAAAACCCCTAGATCTATCTACTAAATAGAAGAAGCACAGCGCCGCCATGCTTGTGAGGCGCTTGGTGAAATCTGCAAATAAGTATTCCACAATGTTTCCTGTCCACTAGGGGGTGATGTTGCACTGACCTTTATGACCTGACCTAGCAAGTAACACTGAAGACCAAGTGAATGCAGACCCTCTATCAATCTTCGTTATTATTAATATTCAATATGATGATCAAACTACAGAGAGCATACAACCCATATTGTAAATGCAGTCAATTCCTTTTAAATTAAAACTCTGAATTTAATATAACAATCTACATACACACATTAATGTGCCATTACATTTCTCTCCAATGGGGCATTGGTTTATCAGATATTGTAATTTTTGTTTGCCAACATTGCTAAGAGGAGGATTTATGATATGTATAGAATTATGCGAGGATGCGTTAGGAACTTCAATGACATCAGGCGCCAAAGGTTCCAGATATCCAAGGAATGGCATGATACGAAAGTATACCCGCTCTAGAACATCTCAACTTTATTATGGCTATTGATTTTCAGATCTGAACAGTGAGGAAAACAGGACATACATAAACTGGAATGTACAAAGTTCCCAAAATAAATACAGGCATGGATACAATGGGAAGAACAGGTGATTCTAATGAGAGATCTTATATTCTAATTGGAAGAGGCATGATTATAGCTTGGAATGGAGATTGGGACAGGTGTTAGGGTGCATTAGGGTGGGTACACATCAGACCAATGGGCATTCAGGATGATGGTCTGGGCAATTTCCCTTCGCCCCAGACCATCCCTGATTGCCCGTACACACTAGCCTGTTGTAATGAACGATGGAACGATACCTCGTTCTGCCCTTTATTACACTGCTCCAGGGCGTTGGCCATGCAACATAGCCGACAGAAGATGTTGCATAAGATCCAGGGAAGCGCAATCGGGCATACAAATTAGGCGATATGCACGATTTGTTGTTTCAATATGGCAAATCACTTATGATAAGTGAGGCGCATGTCAGAAGAAGTAGCTCTAATATGATGAATGGGAGAGCACATCCAGATAAGATTTAAGATGTATAAAGAGTGGTGTTTGAGGACTTTGGGCATAATTCAGACCAGATTTTTGCACAGCTGCGATCAGATAGTCGCCGCCTACAGGGGGAGTGTATTTTAGCTGTGCAAGTGTGTGAACACATGTGTAGCAGAGCTGTACTAACAGATTTTGTGCAGTCTCTGCGCAGCCCAGGAATTAATCAGCCGCTGCGATCACTTCAGCCAGTCCAGGGCCGGAAATGATGTCAGACACCCTCCCTGCAAACACATGGACACGCCTGCATTTTTCCAGACACTTCCTGAAAACGGTCAGTTGACACCCACAAACGTTTTCTTCCTGTCAGTCTGCTTGCGATCGACCGTGCGAACAGATCCATCGCACAAACCCATCGCTGAGGGGTGATCCGCTTTGTACCCGTGCGACGCGCCTGCGCATTGTGATGCATACGCATGCGCAGTTTGGACCTGATCGCCCGCTGTGCGAAAACGCACAGCAGCAATCAGGTCTGAATTACCCCCTTTGTACGTAACAGGGAATAATTTTAATTGGATTCTTGAGGACAAAGGAAACCAGTGGTAATGGGGTTTGCCGAGTGGTGGGACAAGAGAGGATGATCAGGCTGGCTACAACAATTTAGGTGGACTGAAGGGATGGTCTTCTGTTTGCCGGCGGCCGGGCTCCCGACGACCAGCATACCGGCACCAGAATCCCGACCGCCGGCATACCAACATCTTTTCTCCCTCTTGGGGGTCCACGACCCCCCTGGAGGGAGAATAGATAAGGTAGAGATGGGTGTGGGGAATGTCAGATAGCACAAGGTTGCAGTAGTCAAAGCTGGAAATGATAAACAAATGGAAAAATAAGATTTTAAACCTACCGGTAAATCTTTTTCTCCTAGTGCGTAGAGGATGCTGGGGACTCCGTAAGGACCATGGGGTATAGACGGGCTCCGCAGGAGATATGAAGAACTTTTAGTATGGGTGTGCACTGGCTTCTCCCTCTATGCCCCTCCTCCAGACCTCAGTTACAGAAACTGTGCCCAGAGGAGATGGACAATATGAGGAAAGGATTTTGTAAATCTAAGGGCAAGATTCATACCAGCCCACACTAATCATACCATATAACTTAGAATATACGCAACCAGTTAACAGTATGAACGAAAAAAGCAGTATCAGTCAAAGACCGATTCCAACTGTAACATAACCCTTATGTAAGCAACCACTATATACAAGTCTTGCAGATTTAGTCCGCATTGGGACGGGCGCCCAGCATCCTCTACGGACTAGGAGAAAAAGATTTACCGGTAGGTTTAAAATCTTATTTTCTCTTACGTCCTAGAGGATGCTGGGGACTCCGTAAGGACCATGGGGTTTATACCAAAGCTCCAAACCGGGCGGGAGAGTGCGGATGACTCTGCAGCACCGATTGACCAAACGCGAGGTCCTCATCAGCCAGGGTATCAAACTTGTAGAATTTATCAAAAGTGTTTGAACCCGACCAAGTAGCAGCTCGGCACAACTCCAATGCCGAGACGCCTCGGGCAGCCGCACAAGAAGAGCCCACCTTCCTAGTGGAATGGGTCTTTACCGAATTAGGTACCGGCAATCCAGCCGTAGAATGAGCCTGCTGAATCGTGTTACAGATCCAGCGAGCAATAGTCTGTTTAGAAGCAGGCGCACCAATCTTGTTGGCTGCATACAGGACAAACAGAGCCTCTGTTTACCTAAGCCTAGCTGTCCTGGCTACGTACATTCAAAGCCCTGACCACATCCAGGGACTTGGAGTCCTCCAAGTCACCCGTAGCCACAGGCACCACAATAGGTTGGTTCAAATTAAATGAAGAGACCACCTTAGGCAGAAATTGAGGACGAGTCCTCAACTCAGCTCTATCCACATGAAAAATCAAGTAGGGGCTCTTGTGAGACAAGGCCGCCAACTCCGACACCCGCCGTGCAGATGCCAAGGCTAGTAACATAACCACCTTCCAGGTGAGAAATTTTAAATTCCACCATTTGAATAGGTTCAAACCAGTGTGACTTAAGGAACTGTAACACCACGTTAAGGTCCCATGGCGCAAAAAAGGAGGCTGGATGTGCAGCACTCCCTTCACAAAAGTTTGGACTTCTGGGAGAGAAGCCAATTCTTTTTGAAAAAATATAGATAGGGCCGAAATCTGTACCTTAATGGAGCCTAATTTAAGGCCCATATCCACTCCAGTCTGTAGGAAGTGGAGAAAACGGCCCAGATGGAAATCTTCCGTAGGAGCATTCTTGGTTTCACACCAAGATACATACTTCCTCCAGATACGGTGATAATGCTTCGCCGTTACCTCCTTCCTAGCCTTTATCAGAGTAGAGATAACTTCCTCCGGAATACCTCTCTCTGCTAGGATTCGGTGTTCAACCGCCATGCCGTCAAACGCAACCGCGGTAAGTCTTGGAACAAGCAAGGCCCCTGCTGTAACAGGTCTTTCCTGAGAGGAAGAGGCCACGGATCTTCCGTGAGCATTTCCTGAAGATCCGAATACCAGGCCCTTCGAGACCAATCTGGAACCACGAGTATCGCTTGTGCTCTGTTTTGTCTTATGATTCTCAACACTTTTGAGATGAGAGGAAGAGGAGGGAACACATAGACCGACTGAAACACCCATGGTGTCACTAGGGCGTCTACCGCTACTGCCTGAGGGTCCCTTGACCTGGCACAATACCTCCGAAGCTTTTTGTTGAGGCGTGACGCCATCATGTCTATTTGAGGAAGTCCCCAAAGACTTGCTATCTCTGCAAAGACCTCTTGATGAAGTCCCCACTCTCCTGGATGGAGATTGTGTCTGCTGAGGAAGTCTGCTTCCCAGTTGTCCACTCCCGGTATGAAGACTGCTGACAGAACACTTACGTGATTTTCTGCACAGCGCAGAATTCTGGTGGCTTCCGCCATTGCCACTCTGCTCCTTGTACCGCCTTGGCGGTTTACATGAGCCACTGCTGTGATGTTGTCTGATTGAATCAGAACCGGTAGGTCGCGAAGAAGATACTCCGCTTGTCGTAGGCCGTTGTATATGGCCCTCAATTCCAGTACGTTGATGTGTAGACAAGCCTCCTGGCTTGACCATATCCCCTGATAATGTCTTCCTTTTGTGACTGCTCCCCATCCTCGGAGGTTTGCGTCCGTGGTCACCAGAATCCAGTCTTGAACGCCGAACCTGCGACCCTCTAGAAGGTGAGCACTCTGCAGCCACCACAGAAGAGACACCCTGGCCCTGGGGGACAGGCTTATCTTTTGATGAAGGTGTAGATGGGACCCCGACCATTTGTCGAGAAGGTCACACTGAAACGTCCTCGCATGGAACCTGCCGAAGTGAATGGCCTCGTAGGCTGCCACCATTTTTCCCAGAACTCGAGTGCATTGATGCACCGACACTCTTTTTGGTTTTAGCAGGTCCCTGATCATGTTCTGGATGTCCTGGGCTTTTTCTATTGGTAGAAAAACCCTCTTCTGTTCCGTGTCCAGAATCATGCCTAGGAATGATAGTCGAGTTGTTGGAAGCAACTGTGACTTTGGCAGATTGAGAATCCAACCGTGTTGATGTAACACTCTCAGGGAGAGTGACACGCTTTTCCGCAATTGATACCTTGATCTCGCCTTTAACATGAGATCGTCCAAGTACGGGATAATTGTGACACCCTGCTTGTGCAGGAGCACCATCATTTCTGCCATTACCTTGGTGAAAATCCTCGGGGCCGTGGAAAGCCCAAACGGCAACGTCTGAAACTGGTAATGACAGTCCTGTACCACGAAACGTAGGTATTCTTGATGAAGAGGAAATATGGGGACATGAAGGTAGTCATCCTTCACGTCCAGCGACACCATAAAATCCCCTGCTTCCAGACTGGATATCACAGTCCGGAGTGATTCCATCTTGAATTTGAACCTTTTCAAGTATAGGTTTAGTGATTTTAGATTCAAAATTGGTCTGACCGAACCATCCGGCTTCGGGACCACAAACATTGTTGTTGAATAGTACCCTTTTCCCTGTTGGCCTAGGGGAACCTTGACAATCACTTGCTGTTGACACAGCTTTTGAATTGCATCTAACACCACTCCCCTCTCCGGGGAAGAAGTTGGCAAAGCAGACTTGAGAAATCGGCGAGGGGGCACCTCTTCAAACTCCAGTTTGTAACCTTGGGAAACAATTTCCAACGCCCAAGGATCCACCTGGCTGAAGAGTCGAAGACGTGCCCCCACCGGTGCGGACTCCCTCCGTGGAACCCCAGCGTCATGCGGCGGATTTAGCAGAAGCCGGGCAGGACTTCTGCTCCTGGGAACTAGCCGAAGCAGGTGTTCTCTTACCTCTACCGAGGAAAGAGGAGCCCTGACCTCTTCTGGACTTATGCGACCGAAAGGACTGCATCTGATATTGTGGGGTTTTCTTTTGCTGTGGGGGAACAGAAGGCAAAAATGTAGATTTACCCGCGGTAGCTGTGGAAACCAGGTCCGCGAGACCATCCCCAAACAAAACTTCACCCTTGTAAGGTAAAACCTCCATATGCTTTTTTGAGTCAGCATCACCCGACCATTGGCGGGTTCACAGAGCTCGCCTTGCCGAAACTGCCATGGCGTTGGCTCTGGAACCAAGCAGCCCCACGTCTCTTTGAGCGTCTCTCATATACAAGACTGCGTCCTTAATGTGGCCTAAAGTCAGGACAATGGCATCCTTGTCCATGGTATCCATGTCAGTCAACAAGATATCTGTCCATGCTGCAACAGCACTACAGACCCATGCCGATGCTATTGCCAGCCTGAGTAAAGCCCCTGTATGTGCATAAATAGACTTTAAAGTAGTCTGTCTACGATCCGCAGGATCCTTAAGGGCCGCGGTGTCTGGAGACGGTAGCGCCACCTTCTTGGACAGACGCGTTAATGCCTTGTCCACCCCGGGTGAGGATTCCCAACGTACCCTGTCCTTTGCAGGGAAAGGATACGCCATAAGGATTCTCTTGGGAATCTGCAGTTTTTTTGTCTGGAGTTTCTCAAGCTTTTTCAAATAATTCGTTCAGTTCATGAGATGGAGGAAACGTTACCTCAGGTTTCTTCCCCTTAAACATGTGTACCCTCGTGTCAGGAAAAGAGGGGTCATCTGTAATATGCAAAACATCTTTTATTGCCATAATCATATAATGAATACTTTTGGTCACCTTAGGGTGCAACCTTGCCTCATCACAGTCGACACTGGAGTCAGAATCCGTGTCGGTATCAGTGTCTACTATTTGTGATAAGGGACGCTTTTGAGACCCTGACGGGCCCTGTGACCCAGCCAAATCCGCGGATTGACTCCCTGCCGTTTCCTTGGACTTAGCTTTGTCCATTCTCTTAAGTAATAAGGTCACATCAGCATTTAAAATATTCCACATATCATACCAATCATGAGTCGGCGTTGCCGACTGAGACACCACAATCATCTGCTCCACCTCCTCCTTGGATGAGCCTTCCGCTCAGACATGTCGACACACGCGTACCGACACCCTCACACACACACAGGGATCTATCTATAAGGGGACAGGTCCCCAACAAGGCCCTTTGGAGAGACAGAGAGAGAGTATGCCAGCACACACCCAGCGCCAACTGACACTGGAAACAATTCCCAGATATAGCGCCTTTATATTATGTCAATCGTGTAATACACTCACTGCGCCAAAATATGCCCCCCTCCCCTCTCTTTTTCAGCCCTGTATCACCGTTCTGCAGGGGAGAGTCCGGGGAGACAGCATCTCTTCAGCACACTGTGGAGAAAATGGCGCTGGTTAGTGCTGTGCGACCAAGCTCCGCCCCCTCTAGTGGCGGGCTTCGGTCCCGCTCAAATTTACAATTAATGGCGGGGGATGAACATATTCACTGACTCCGCAGCCCATATGTATCTAACATGCCAAAAATAGAAGTATATATTGCTGCCCAGGGCGCCCCCCCTGCACCCATCAGTGCCTGCCGTGTGTGTAACGTGTGGGAGCAATGCGCGCTTACTTCAGTTAAGATCTGAAGTCTTCTGCCGCCTTAGAAGTCTTCTTTCTTCTTATACTCACCCGGCTTCTATCTTCCGGCTCTGCGAGGAGGACGGCGGTGCGGCTCTGAGACGAACGGCAGGGGGAGACCTGTGTTCCGATTCCTCTGGAGCTAATGGTGTCCAGTAGCCTAAGAAGCAGAGCCTATCATTTAAGTAGGTCTGCTTCTCTCTCCTCAGTCCCACGACGCAGGGAGCCTGTTGCCAGCAGTGCTCCCTGAAAATAAAAAACCTAACAAAATTCTTTTATCAGAGAAACTCAGTAGAGCTCGCCTGTAGAGCACCCATTCTCCTCTGGGCACAGAATCTAACTAAGGTCTGGAGGAGGGGCATAGAGGGAGGCATATGCACACCCATACTAAAAGTTCTTTAGAGTGCCCATATCTCCTGCGGAGCCCGTCTATACCCCATGGTCCTTACGGAGTCCCCAGCATCCTCTAGGACGTAAGAGAAAGAGTTTTAGCAACATTTTGGGCAAGTAAAGGGTGTATTCATGAAACCAACAAATCACATTTTGGTAACCCGTTCATTTGATATTAACCTCTACAAGTCACAGTGATTGTTAATTGTAAGACTAACAATGACAAACTCCTAAACTTGGACATGTTCATTCCTCTTTCATCAAGATTTTTGCACTTGGAAGATATCACCAAATCTCCTAAGGACACCCATCATTTCCAAATGTAAGTATGTATCACTTTTTAATTAAGTTTGCACTATGGTTTAAAATGTAGCTACACCCACTCTAACCCTACAAACAATTCAGAACAAGTAATATTTTAAAGTCTACACAAATGCATTATAATGTCTACGTCTATTGTAATCATTTTATAGTCAGTGGTTCTTTAAACATATCTGCGCTGTATTAACTGCCATAGACATTATTTTTTCAGGACAAAAAGGATGTCAGTTCTCGAATCACGTTATACTGAGCAGATGTGTGTAATAAGTCTCAACATGAAAGTTCATATTATATCCACCTTGCTTATTGCTGGATAATATCTACTAATTGTCCATAAAGGTATCAGACCACCATGGTGATTAATTAGCAGAGTAAACAATTCTTAATGACTGCTGCAAGATCAGATTTGCTCAGATATCAGCCAGTAAAAATAAGATTTTAAACCTACCGGTAAATCTTTTTCTCGTAGTCCGTAGAGGATGCTGGGACTCCGTAAGGACCATGGGGATAGAAGGGCTCCGCAGGAGACATGGGCATTTTAAGAAAGACTTTGACTCTGGGTGTGCACTGGCTCCTCCCTCTATGCCCCTCCTCCAGACCTCAGTTAGAGAAACTGTGCCCAGAGAAAACGGACAGTACGAGGAAAGGATTTTTGTAATCCAAGGGCAAGATTCATACCAGCCACACCAATCACACCGTATAACTTGTGATATACTATCTAGTTAACAGTATGAAGAACAACATATCATTGGCCCAAAACCGATGAAACTATAACATAACCCTTATGTAAGCAATAACTATATACAAGTCTTGCAGAAGTAGTCCGCACTTGGGACGGGCGCCCAGCATCCTCTACGGACTATGAGAAAAAGATTTACCGGTAGGTTTAAAATCTTATTTTCTCTAACGTCCTAGAGGATGCTGGGACTCCGTAAGGACCATGGGGATTATACCAAAGCTCCCAAACGGGCGGGAGAGTGCGGATGACTCTGCAGCATCGATTGAGCAAACAGGAGGTCCTCCTCAGCCAGGGTATCAAACTTATAGAACTTTGCAAAGGTGTTTGACCCCGACCAAGTAGCAGCTCGGCACAGCTGTAGTGCCGAGACCCCTCGGGCAGCCGCCCAAGATGAGCCCACCTTCCTCGTGGAATGGGCCTTAACCGATTTCGATAACGGCAATCCTGCCGTAGAATGCGCCTGCTGAATCGTGTTACAGATCCAGCGAGCAATAGTCTGCTTTGAAGCAGGGCCGCCAACCTTGTTGGCTGCATACAGGACAAACAGAGCTTCTGTTTTTCTGATCCCAGCCGTTCTGGCCACGTAAATTTTCAAAGCCCTGACCACATCAAGGGACTCGGAATCATCCAAGTCACGTGTAGCCACAGGCACGACAATAGGTTGGTTCATATGAAAGGATGAGACCACCTTAGGTAGGAATTGAGGACGGGTCCGCAACTCCGCTCTATCCATATGGAAAACCAGATAGGGGCTTTTATGTGATAAAGCCGCCAATTCCGAAACTCGCCTAGCCGAAGCCAAGGCTAACAACATGACCACCTTCCAAGTGAGATATTTCAACTCCACTGTTTTAAGTGGTTCAAACCAATGTGACTTAAGGAAATTTATATATTGGTAGATGCTCAATTAGCTTAGTGATATCATTCAGGTGCTCGAAAGGGAGGGGTATTTCCAAGCAAGAAAAAAAGGCATTTGTTTCCCCCAGCACCCTGAATGTGAGAGGAAGAGATTCCTGCATTAGGAGGAGGTGCAGGCACTGACATGCCACATGAAGCATTATGGGGTTGCTCCAAGGTAGGTAGCTCTTAGCTTAGACATATTGTAGTAAGGAGCCATTATCATGTGGCTCCTTGCTGGTTAATCTTAGACCCAGATTGGGGTAATGGAGGTGTGATGTGTGGTGCCTCTGGACTGGCTGAGCTGGATGGCCTTAGTGTGGCATACCTTTACATTCTACTAACACTTTTCACTTATTATTTTTTTTAACACTATTTCTCTATTTTAATTGCATTTCATTTTTGTATCACCTTCTCTATAGCTTCGGCTTCCTAAATACTAATTTATTAACACTATAGTTTTTTCACTGGTATGCTACGCTGGGCTTTCTGGCTTATGCTGGTGTTTTGGGGTGCCACACCCTGCACCTAGATATAGCGGTAAGGACCCCAAATATACAGAGACGCCTTGATGCGGCTTTGGGGCTAATTCACACATTTGCGCAAATATGTGTAACGAAGATCTCTGAATTCTATTATTATGTGTTATTTATATCTGGTTACGGTTATCATTCAGGGTGCTGGGGGAAACAAATGCCTTTTTTTTTTTCTTACTTAAGGAAACTTAACACCACGTTAAGGTCCCAAGGCGCCACCTGAGGTACAAAAGGAGGCTGAATATGCAGTACTCCCTTCACAAAAGTCTGTACTTCAGGTAAAGAGGCCAATTCCTTTTGAAAGAAAATGGATAAGGCCGAAATCTGAACTTTAATGGAGCCTAATTTTAGGCCCAAATTCACTCCAGTTTGTAGGAAGTGAAGAAAACGGCCTAGATGGAATTCTTCCGTAGGAGCATTCCTGGCCTCACACCAAGAAACATATTTTCGCCATATTCGGTGATAATGTTTAGACGTCACGTCCTTCCTAGCCTTTATTAGCGTAGGAATGACCTCATCCGGAATACCTTTTTCCGCTAGGATTAGGCGTTCAACCGCCATGCCGTCAAACGCAGCCACGGTAAGTCTTGGAACAGACAGGGACCTTGTTGTAACAGGTCCTGCCTTAGAGGAAGAGGCCACCAATCTTCTGTGAGCATTTCTTGCAGATCCGGATACCAGGTCCTTCGTGGCCAATCTGGAACAATGAGAATTGTTCTCACTCCTCTTTTTCTTATTATCCTCAAAACCTTGGGTATGAGAGGAAGAGGAGGAAACACATATACCGACTGGAACACCCACGGTGTCACTAGGACGTCCACAGCTACCGCCTGAGGGTCTCTTGACCTGGCGCAATACCTTTGTAGCTTTTTGTTGAAACGGGATACCATCATGTCTATTTGGGGTAGTCCCCACCGACTTGCAATCTGCGCAAAGACTTCCTGATGAAGTCCCCACTCTCCCGGATGCAGATCGTGTCAGCTGAGGAAGTCTGCTTCCCAGTTGTCCACTCCCGGAATGAACTCTGCTGACAGAGCGCTTACATGATTCTCCGCCCAGCGAAGAATTCTGGTGGCTTCCGCCATTGCCACTCTGCTCCTTGTGCCAAGAAAAAGAGATTTCTACACCTGCATGAAAATGCGCATATAGGCAGCAGAAGAATGGGAACCTGAAAAGGGTGTTACCGTCACCCCACTCAACACTCACAACCAAAAAATTTTACAGGTACCCCCTCTCTTGCGCCTCTACAATTGAAGAATAATGTGAGTATGTTAACTCTACTTATCTTAAAACCGGGGATTTCTTCGTATCCCAATATCTCCTGGATTAAATTTGCACTTCAAATGATGGTCAAATATATCTCCAATGACGTTCACATGTAAAGAGAAAATTAAAACACCACCTAGTGCAATAAATTCATATCACTTTTTCTTAAAAAACCTCTACAATAAAAAGGGGTGATTTTCCACCTTGGATATAATGAATGTCAGTCCAATAAATGGATAAAAAGTCTCTTTTTTAATATTAAAAATCACAATCCAATTCCAGCAATCTTCATCACAAGAAGAAAGACATAAAATCAATTCACATCTCAGATTTTATGAGGGTGGCCTCCTACCAGATTTTGGGATTTCAAAGTGCACGTATGGAAGCTGTGTAGATATTATGTATCTCCAAGGATACTAGCTCCGGTCGTGGATACTTCGTCCTCTCCTCGTCTGGTCAGTCCGCCACCAATCTCCTCTGTTAGCCAACGCGTTTCGATCGGATGATCTTTCTCAAGGCATATTCCAAATGATCCATCTTCCCTGATATTTATACCCATTTGAAATGGTATCCCTAATTACTGGGAGGAGCCACTCTCATTTACAATACAAATTCATTTATATACATTCCATCCATATAAATTTCTAATCTAACATCCATATATTGCTCTCTAGTATG
Source organism: Pseudophryne corroboree (assembly GCF_028390025.1). Taxonomy (NCBI): domain Eukaryota; kingdom Metazoa; phylum Chordata; class Amphibia; order Anura; family Myobatrachidae; genus Pseudophryne; species Pseudophryne corroboree. Next base: position 83,774,451 of record NC_086451.1, read on the forward strand.
TCATTAACAACATTCTTCAAAAATAGGCTGCATAAAGGCCGCATTTCATAGTTAAAAACTATTAATTTAAAAAATCTCGTGTACCGGAAGTAGCCCGTGCTTATGGAATATACTCCCGAATTTCCCTCACTTAAAGTTCCCCTCCTATCTAAACTGAAAAAAACGGGCCGTGACTTCCGGTCACGTGACCGCCACACATCACATGTATAGAAGACACCTGCTTGTGATGGGAGGCCCGGTCACGTGATTTAATTTACCGGAAGTCCTCCCGCGGCTCTTACGAGTGAGTTCTCTTTCCTGGACAGATCTAGTAACCGGACGTAACTTCCGGTCACGTGACTACGCTTGCTGAACTCTCACATTTCTTGTAAACAAACATGTCACATGATCGTTTTGGCCGGAAGTCCTCCCACGGCCATCTTATAAAATCTCAAAAGCAAGAAACACATAACTTTAATGCAGAAAACACCATCTTAATTCCTGGAAAAGCAATATTTTTCCATCCTACTTGATTGTATCTTAATTATGAATTATGCACAAACAAAACTTCAGACATTATATCATATAGGGTCTTGAATGATGTCCAGATGGTCCAATACACAAATTTTTTTGATTCATCCATATTATTAAGAATTTTGATCCAATGGACAGCACGATTGATGTTTCTCTAGTAGATAATATAAAATATGATTAAACATCCTTCCATACTATCTCTATAATTCAATATGTACGTTCTTATAGACATTATACAGAAATGATATTCCTTAATGTTATTGCAGTTCATTACATATAGTTCTTCATACAGAAATCATCAAAAAGTGACATTTTATTTTAGGAACCATTTGACCTCGAAATCCTTATTTAAACCTCCCGGAATCAAGGTCTTCAGGGTGTGTATATATTGCATTTCCGTCCTGGCTAAAACTGTTGCAATATTATTACACCTCCAATTCCCCTTTACTTGTTTTATGGCTCCAAATTTTGTTAAATGTCTTACATCTTGATTATGAACACTTTTAAAATGGGCTGAGAGGGCATGTGTTTCCATGCCATTCCTTATGTTGCGGAGATGTTCCGCAAGCCTAATCTTTAAGTTCCTACCAGTCCTACCGATATAGAATAAACCACAGCTGCACCCCAGGAAATAAACTACATTTCTTGAGGTGCAAGTTATAAATTCATCAATCTTTATGTTTTGGCCATTTATCTCTATTTCAGTACATTTACTGGTGCCTGTAACAGTTTTGCACATACTGCAAATCCCGCACCTAAAAAAGCCTTTAGTGAGAGTTCGAACATTGGCCCTTGGGGGAGACAGGGCACTTCTCACCAATTTATCTTTGATATTTTTTGCTTTTCTGTAAATGAATTGCGGTCTATCCGGTAATACTTTTTCTAGCAAAGGATCACCTCTCAGGATCATCCAATGGTTTCTAAATATTTTTTCTATATGTTTATGATCCACATTGAAATTGGTAATAAATGCCATCGAATGATCTTTATTATTACTTTCGGTTACCTTTGAAACCTCCCTTGGGACTAGTAGGTCCTCCCTATCTATACCTTCGCATTTCATTTTTGCTTTTTCAATACTTTTGTCACTGTAGCCACTATTTTTAAATTTCTTTGCCATCAAACCCGCTTGTTCCTCATACACTTCTTTGTCTGTGCAATTCCTTTTTAGTCTCTGTAGTTGACTGGTTGGTATAGAATCCAGCCAGTTGCTGTGGTGGCAGCTGGTGGTATGAATGTACATACCTGAATCAGTAGGTTTTGTATAGTTACGAGTTTTCAAATGACCCTCATCCACATAAATATTAAGGTCTAGGAAATTGACACTCATATTGCTAATATCGAAGGTTAATGAAATGTTATACACATTATCATTCAACTGTTGACAGAAGGTGGATAAGGTCTCCCTATCTCCTCTCCAGAAGAAAACTATATCATCTATATATCTAGACCAGGATACCAGGCTCGCCCCGAATTGATTGTTTTGCCACACATGTCGTGCCTCCCACATGCCCATGAACATGTTGGCATAACTCGGGGCGAACCTGGTACCCATGGCCGTTCCAACCTTCTGCATATAGAAACAGTCCTTGAAATGAAAATAATTATTACGCAGAATAAAATCAACTCCTTTTACCAAAAAATCACGGAGTTCCGCTCCATAATTACTTTCCTCTAAATAGGTAACCACCGCCTCTATCCCTAAGTCATGATTGATAATTGTGTAAAGCGAACTTACGTCCGCTGTCACCATATAATAATTATCGTCCCATTTGATGTTCTTAATGACATTCAATGCATCCCTAGTATCTTTTAGATGGGAGGGGTTTTTTAGTACCAATGGCTGTAAGTGGGAATCTATGAACTCCGACATGTTAGCGGTAATGGAATTGACCCCAGACACAATGGGTCTGCCCGGCGGATTCTGGGCATCCTTATGGATTTTGGGGAGTACATAAATAACCGGTATACTCGGTTCTACAGGTATCAAAAACTGACCCACCGTGTCCGTGATAGTCCCATTATCCACATAAGTTTTTACCAATGTTGTTAAATTTGATAAAATTCTTTTGGTAGGATCTCCTCTCAGTTTCTTATACACCTGACCATCATTTAATTGTCTTAACACTTCGGTCTCATATTTGCCGATATCCATAACTACAATCCCTCCGCCCTTATCTGTGGGTTTTATTATAATTTCTTTATTTGACTTCAGATTTCTTAGGGCCTCATTTTCTTTTCTCGTTAGGTTGTAGTTAACTTTGGATACTTTGAAAGTATCCAAGGTTAACTACAACCTAACGAGAAAAGAAAATGAGGCCCTAAGAAATCTGAAGTCAAATAAAGAAATTATAATAAAACCCACAGATAAGGGCGGAGGGATTGTAGTTATGGATATCGGCAAATATGAGACCGAAGTGTTAAGACAATTAAATGATGGTCAGGTGTATAAGAAACTGAGAGGAGATCCTACCAAAAGAATTTTATCAAATTTAACAACATTGGTAAAAACTTATGTGGATAATGGGACTATCACGGACACGGTGGGTCAGTTTTTGATACCTGTAGAACCGAGTATACCGGTTATTTATGTACTCCCCAAAATCCATAAGGATGCCCAGAATCCGCCGGGCAGACCCATTGTGTCTGGGGTCAATTCCATTACCGCTAACATGTCGGAGTTCATAGATTCCCACTTACAGCCATTGGTACTAAAAAACCCCTCCCATCTAAAAGATACTAGGGATGCATTGAATGTCATTAAGAACATCAAATGGGACGATAATTATTATATGGTGACAGCGGACGTAAGTTCGCTTTACACAATTATCAATCATGACTTAGGGATAGAGGCGGTGGTTACCTATTTAGAGGAAAGTAATTATGGAGCGGAACTCCGTGATTTTTTGGTAAAAGGAGTTGATTTTATTCTGCGTAATAATTATTTTCATTTCAAGGACTGTTTCTATATGCAGAAGGTTGGAACGGCCATGGGTACCAGGTTCGCCCCGAGTTATGCCAACATGTTCATGGGCATGTGGGAGGCACGACATGTGTGGCAAAACAATCAATTCGGGGCGAGCCTGGTATCCTGGTCTAGATATATAGATGATATAGTTTTCTTCTGGAGAGGAGATAGGGAGACCTTATCCACCTTCTGTCAACAGTTGAATGATAATGTGTATAACATTTCATTAACCTTCGATATTAGCAATATGAGTGTCAATTTCCTAGACCTTAATATTTATGTGGATGAGGGTCATTTGAAAACTCGTAACTATACAAAACCTACTGATTCAGGTATGTACATTCATACCACCAGCTGCCACCACAGCAACTGGCTGGATTCTATACCAACCAGTCAACTACAGAGACTAAAAAGGAATTGCACAGACAAAGAAGTGTATGAGGAACAAGCGGGTTTGATGGCAAAGAAATTTAAAAATAGTGGCTACAGTGACAAAAGTATTGAAAAAGCAAAAATGAAATGCGAAGGTATAGATAGGGAGGACCTACTAGTCCCAAGGGAGGTTTCAAAGGTAACCGAAAGTAATAATAAAGATCATTCGATGGCATTTATTACCAATTTCAATGTGGATCATAAACATATAGAAAAAATATTTAGAAACCATTGGATGATCCTGAGAGGTGATCCTTTGCTAGAAAAAGTATTACCGGATAGACCGCAATTCATTTACAGAAAAGCAAAAAATATCAAAGATAAATTGGTGAGAAGTGCCCTGTCTCCCCCAAGGGCCAATGTTCGAACTCTCACTAAAGGCTTTTTTAGGTGCGGGATTTGCAGTATGTGCAAAACTGTTACAGGCACCAGTAAATGTACTGAAATAGAGATAAATGGCCAAAACATAAAGATTGATGAATTTATAACTTGCACCTCAAGAAATGTAGTTTATTTCCTGGGGTGCAGCTGTGGTTTATTCTATATCGGTAGGACTGGTAGGAACTTAAAGATTAGGCTTGCGGAACATCTCCGCAACATAAGGAATGGCATGGAAACACATGCCCTCTCAGCCCATTTTAAAAGTGTTCATAATCAAGATGTAAGACATTTAACAAAATTTGGAGCCATAAAACAAGTAAAGGGGAATTGGAGGTGTAATAATATTGCAACAGTTTTAGCCAGGACGGAAATGCAATATATACACACCCTGAAGACCTTGATTCCGGGAGGTTTAAATAAGGATTTCGAGGTCAAATGGTTCCTAAAATAAAATGTCACTTTTTGATGATTTCTGTATGAAGAACTATATGTAATGAACTGCAATAACATTAAGGAATATCATTTCTGTATAATGTCTATAAGAACGTACATATTGAATTATAGAGATAGTATGGAAGGATGTTTAATCATATTTTATATTATCTACTAGAGAAACATCAATCGTGCTGTCCATTGGATCAAAATTCTTAATAATATGGATGAATCAAAAAAATTTGTGTATTGGACCATCTGGACATCATTCAAGACCCTATATGATATAATGTCTGAAGTTTTGTTTGTGCATAATTCATAATTAAGATACAATCAAGTAGGATGGAAAAATATTGCTTTTCCAGGAATTAAGATGGTGTTTTCTGCATTAAAGTTATGTGTTTCTTGCTTTTGAGATTTTATAAGATGGCCGTGGGAGGACTTCCGGCCAAAACGATCATGTGACATGTTTGTTTACAAGAAATGTGAGAGTTCAGCAAGCGTAGTCACGTGACCGGAAGTTACGTCCGGTTACTAGATCTGTCCAGGAAAGAGAACTCACTCGTAAGAGCCGCGGGAGGACTTCCGGTAAATTAAATCACGTGACCGGGCCTCCCATCACAAGCAGGTGTCTTCTATACATGTGATGTGTGGCGGTCACGTGACCGGAAGTCACGGCCCGTTTTTTTCAGTTTAGATAGGAGGGGAACTTTAAGTGAGGGAAATTCGGGAGTATATTCCATAAGCACGGGCTACTTCCGGTACACGAGATTTTTTAAATTAATAGTTTTTAACTATGAAATGCGGCCTTTATGCAGCCTATTTTTGAAGAATGTTGTTAATGACATACTAGAGAGCAATATATGGATGTTAGATTAGAAATTTATATGGATGGAATGTATATAAATGAATTTGTATTGTAAATGAGAGTGGCTCCTCCCAGTAATTAGGGATACCATTTCAAATGGGTATAAATATCAGGGAAGATGGATCATTTGGAATATGCCTTGAGAAAGATCATCCGATCGAAACGCGTTGGCTAACAGAGGAGATTGGTGGCGGACTGACCAGACGAGGAGAGGACGAAGTATCCACGACCGGAGCTAGTATCCTTGGAGATACATAATATCTACACAGCTTCCATACGTGCACTTTGAAATCCCAAAATCTGGTAGGAGGCCACCCTCATAAAATCTGAGATGTGAATTGATTTTATGTCTTTCTTCTTGTGATGAAGATTGCTGGAATTGGATTGTGATTTTTAATATTAAAAAAGAGACTTTTTATCCATTTATTGGACTGACATTCATTATATCCAAGGTGGAAAATCACCCCTTTTTATTGTAGAGGTTTTTTAAGAAAAAGTGATATGAATTTATTGCACTAGGTGGTGTTTTAATTTTCTCTTTACATGTGAACGTCATTGGAGATATATTTGACCATCATTTGAAGTGCAAATTTAATCCAGGAGATATTGGGATACGAAGAAATCCCCGGTTTTAAGATAAGTAGAGTTAACATACTCACATTATTCTTCAATTGTAGAGGCGCAAGAGAGGGGGTACCTGCTCCTTGTGCCGCCTTGGCGGTTTACATGAGCTACTGTGGTGATGTTGTCTGACTGGATCAGAACTGGTCGATTGCGAAGTAAGATCTCCGCTTGACGTAGGGCGTTGTATATGGCCCTTAGTTACAGGATGTTGATGTGAAGACAAGTCTCTTGACTTGACCAAAGTCCTTGGAAATTTCTTCCCTGTGTGACTGCTCCCCAACCTCGGAGGCTCGCGTCCGTGGTCACCAGGATCCAGTCCTGAATGCCGAACCTGCGGCCCTCTAGAAGGTGAGCACTGTTTAGCCACCACAGGAGAGATACTCTGGCCCTGGGGGACAGGGTGATCCGCTGATGCGACCCGGACCATTTGTCCAATAGGTCCAATTGGAAGGTCCTTGCATGGAATCTGCCATATGGAATGGCTTTGTATGTTGCCACCATCTTTCCCAGAACTTGAGTGCAATGATGTACTGACACTTGTTTTGATTTCAACAGGTTCATGACTAGAGTCATGAGTTCCTGCGCTTTTTCCGTCGGAAGAAAAACCCTTTTCTGGTCTGTGTCCAGAATCATGCCCAAGAAGGGCAGACGAGTTGTAGGATTCAGCTGCGACTTTGGAATATTGAGAATCCAGCCGTGTCGCTGTAACACATTCAGTGAAAGTGATACGCTGTTCAGCAACTTCTCCCGTGATCTCGCTTTTATGAGGAGATCGTCCAAGTACGGGATAATTGTGACACCCTGCCTGCGCAGGAGCACCATCATTTCCCCCATTACCTTGGTGAAAATTCTCGTGGCCGTGGAAAGCCCAAACGGCAACGTCTGAAATTGGTAATGAAAATCCTGTACCGCAAATCTCAGGTACGCCTGATGAGGAGGATATATGGGGACATGCAGGTATGCGTCCTTTATGTCCAGAGATACCAAAAAATCTCCCCCTTCCAGGCTGGCGATGACCGTCCTGAGCGATTCCATTTTGAACTTGAACCGTTTTAAGTAAAGGTTCAGGGATTTTAAATTTAAAATGGGTCTGACCGAACCGTCCGGTTTCGGAACCACAAACAGAGTTGAGTAGTACCCCTGCCCTCTTTGAAGCAGGGGAACCTCTACCAACACTTGTTGAAGACACAATTTGTGAATCGCATGTAACACTATCTCCCTTTCCAGGGGTTGTTTCGGTAGGGCCGATTTGAAAAAAACGGCGAGGAGGCACTTCTTCGAATTCCAGCTTGTAACCCTGGGAAACTATTTCTATTGCCCATGGATCCACCTGTGAGTGGACCCAGACGTGGCTGAACAGTCGAAGACGTGCCCCCACAGGAGCTGACTCCCTCAAGGGAGCCCCAGCGGCATGCGGTGGATTTTGCAGAGGCCGGGGAGGACTTCTGTTCCTGGGAACTAGCTGTGTTATGCAGCTTTTTCCCTCTGCCCTTACCTCTGGCAAGAAAGGACGATCCACGTGCTCTCTTGCTTTTATTGGAACGAAAGGACTGCATTTGATAATGAGACGCTTTCTTAGATTGTGAGGGAATATATGGCAAAAAATTTGATTTACCTGCCGTAGCCGTGGAGACGAGGTCAGAGAGTCCCTCTCCAAACAATTCCTCACCCTTGTAAGGCAACCACTCCATATGTCTCTTGGAGTCGGCATCACCAGTCCAATGTCGGGTCCATAAGACACGCCTAGCAGAAATAGACATAGCGTTTATCCTGGAACCCAGTAAACTAATGTCTCTTTGAGCATCCCTCATATACAAGACCGCATCTTTTATATGCCCTAGGGTCAATAAAATGGTATCCTTATCAAGAGTCTCAATATCCGTTAATAAGGAATCTGTCCATGCTGCTACAGCACTACAAACCCAGGCCGACGCAATAGCCGGTCTGAGTAACGTACCAGAATGTGTGTAAATGGACTGCAGGGTAACCTCCTGCTTGCGGTCAGCAGGATCCTTGAGGGTAGCCGTATCTTGGGATGGAAGCGCTATATTTTTTGATAAGCGCGTCAAGGCCTTGTCCACCCTAGGGGAGAATTCCCACCGTATCCTGTCCTGCGACGGGAAAGGATACGCTGTTAGGATCCTTTTGGGAATCTGCAGTTTTTTGTCTGGAGTTTCCCACGCTTTTTCACATACTTCGTTCAGCTCATGTGAGGAGGGAAAGGAGACCTCAGGTTTCTTTCCTTTATACATGTGTACCCTCATGTCAGGGACAGGGGGTTCCTCAGTAATATGCAACACATCTTTTATTGCAATAATCATATATCGAATACCTTTAGCCACCTTTGGCTGTAATTTTGTATCATCGTAATCGACACTAGAGTCTGAATCCGTGTCGGTATCTGTGTCAACTATTTGGGATAGTGGGCGCTTCTGAGACCCCGAAGGTCCCGGCGACATAGGGACAGGCATGGGTTGACTCCCTGACTGTGCCCCAGCTTCGGCTTTGTCTAGCCTTTTGTGCAATAAACATTTGCACTTAAAACATTCCACATATCCATCCAGTCCGGCGTCGGCACCGCCGACGGAGACCTAACATTCATAAACTCCCTCTCCTCCTTAGGTGAGCCCTTAACCCCAGACATGTTGACACACACGTACCGACACACCACACATACACAGGGAAGCTCTTTTCTGAAGACAGGTTCCCCACCAGGCCCTTTGGAGAGACAGAGAGAGAGAGTATGCAAGCACACACCCCAGCGCTATATGACCCAGGAATAACACAGTAAATTAATGTTTACCCAGCAGCGCTGTTTTATGTATCCGCGCCAATTATGTGCCCCCCCTCTACTTTAAAACCCTCTGTCACAGTGTGTCAAGCATGGGAGAGTCCGGGGAGGTTTCTCTCAGCGGTGCTGTGGAGAAAAATGGCGCTGGTGAGTGCTGAGGGAGAAGCCCAGCCGCTTCTGTCCCGCTCAATTTTTTCAATACATGGCGGGGGCTCTTTTTATACATGTACAGTGCCCAGCTGTACATGTATATATACATCTGTGCCATAAGAGAGATTTATATTGCGCCCAGGGCGTGCCCCCCCCCCCCCTGCACCCTTACAGTGACCGGAGTGTGTGAGGTGAAGGGGAGCAATGGCGCACAGCTGCAGTGCTGTGCATTACCTCAGTGAAGATCCAAGTGTCTTCTGCCTCCTCAGATGGGTCTTTTCCTCACATACTTACCCGGCTTCTTTCTTCCGGCTCTGCGAGGAGGACGGCTGCGCGGCTCTGGAACGGACGGCGAGGGTGAGACCTGTGTACCGATCCCTCTGGAGCTAATGGTGTCCAGTAGCCTAAGAAACAGAGCCCTGAACTCAGAGAAGTGGGTCTGTTTCTCTCTCTCCTCAGTCCCTCGATGCAGGGAGTCTGTTGCCAGCAGGCTCCCTGAAAATAAAAAACCTAACAAAAATGCTTTCTTACAGGAAACTCAGGAGAGCTCCTGAAATGCACCCAGTCTCCACTGGGCACAGTATCAAACTGAGGTCTGGAGGAGGGGCATAGAGGGAGGAGCCAGTGCACACCCAGAGTCAAAGTCTTTCTTAAAGTGCCATGTCTCCTGCGGAGCCCGTCTATCCCCATGGTCCTTACAGAGTCCCAGCATCCTCTAGGACGTTAGAGAAATCAAGCAAATGGCAAAATTCTAAACACATTTATAGTTCTCTATTCCAAACACCAATATATGCATTTATTTCTAGAATTGTTACCATCTTACGAATACCCCTTTCACACCACACAAATAACCCGGTATCGACCCGGCATATTGCTGGGTCGACACGGGTCGGCGTGCGGTGTGAAAGCACCACAGTCAAAATCTCAGGTCATCTGACCCGGTAATTCAACCCGGGAATAAAGCAGTGTTATTCCTGGGTTAAATACCGGGTCAGGGGCTGTGTGAACGGGTTGCAGGATCGATGCGACCCAGGATCCGTCCACTACAACAGGGAGAGGCGGCGCGGAGATGATCTCATTTCCCAGTGCTGCCTCAGCTGCCGGCTCCACCCACTGCCGCTATGGCAACCCGCCTGGGGTATAAAACTTGTGCCATACCCACAGACACAAAGCTGGGACAATCTAGTGGATGCAAAAAGATCCACAGATAGATAACATGAAAATACCAAGCTGGGTCGAAGTGTCTCAATAGCGGAGCCTTCTTTCCTTGTCATGAGCACCAAGGAAGAGCGAATAGAGGACAAAGAGGTTGTTCACTCTGGACCCCAAACCCAGAGGTGAAACAGAGGAAAAATGCAATCTTTGCAGTTCATGGGTATGAAATAATTGGATCATTTATACAGTATTGGACCCTACACACTTGCCGATGTGTGCGGGCAATATGAACGATCTCGTTCAGTAATGTACGAGAAATCGTTCATATCGCTCAGTGTGTATGCACCAACGATGAACAATGTGCGGCCCTGCGGACGTTCATCGTTGGTTTTCCGTCGTTTTGCAATGCAAGTCAATTTGGACGATATCGAGATCGATGATCGTCCAAATTGCTGCTATCGCTCAGTGTGTAGGGCACATATATGTCCACCTCACACTATGGCTTGGCAAAAACAGGTCTTGTCCGAATCCCATGCAGGTGCGGGGCAGTCAGGTCACAGCAACGCAGTCTGAGTTTTTTCACTTGCATGAGATCCCCTCAAGACACGGTCTTTAAAATGCAGTGGGGAGTTACTACTAACTTTTATGCAAAGTAAAGAAGAATTGAAGGAGGAAGGGAGGAAAGGGAAGGACCAAATGAGGGAGGGAGAATGATCCAAGCGGGTTACTGGGGCCTGAGGTTGGTAATAAGGGAAGACAGGTAATGGGGGCAGAAAATGCCATGTGCAGGGGTCCCATTGTCTTAGAAGACGACAGAGATGAATTATAGTGGACGGCTGCACACAGGGTGTTTTGCTAATAAAAGCATTGCCCATTTTTCGGGCTTAAACACACTGGAAAGTTGCTTAGTAACTAAGCCCCCAAGTCATTCTTCATTGCAATGACTAATAAAACAATCCTTCTAAACTTTCAAAGCACTTTTAATAAGTAAAGAATCAAAAAACCTAGTTACTCATTTAATAGGGTTCAGTTGTGGTACAATATAAACTGTCAAGAAAGAACACAAATAGTTAATATCAGTAAATATTCAAAAGGAGCATTAAAGCTTACAGGAGACAAAATCCGTACCGGGAAATCATTTCTACCTGATATACTTTGGGTGCTTGCGAAGTGCAAGTAGAGGCAATCTGAGCAACACTGCATGTCTTAAAAATGCAAATTACTTTCAAAGATTAAATACCTACTTTGCTTAAATACTCTTGATAATGAGTTTTGCCTTTTTATAAACATCTTTTAAAGGGTGTTTCATGTTGGCAACTGCTGGAATCTGTGTTAAATTGTTTTAATTCGAAACAGCACCATCTGTTGTTAACATAACGTGAGCTCGGGATTGAGCAGCTAGACAGCTCTGCAGAGTACCCACTGCGCTACTGGAGGGAGACGGGGGGTAGGCAGCTGAAAACAGCGACTTTCAGAGAGACTAGTGGATTAAAGGACAGGAATGGGATATGAGCGGGAATCAACTACATTAACATAGAAAAAGCAAATTAAATAAAATATGCTTATTACAGTCCAAACAAGCACTCATTTTCTAAAGCAGAGTGCACGGACCAATAATGTGCCCGTAGTGGTTCTACTGAACCAATAATTTATTATTAGTACTTCACAGAATGTTGCATAACAGAATTACCTTTGGTTCATTAATTCATTGATTATTACACAGGAAACGCCTATCATTCCTAGCTGGATCTATTTTGAGCCACTGCAAACATAGGAACTTCTGTCTATTCCCAATTACTTTCCTTTAACCTTAGAAAGTACGTGTTTAATGAAGTACTCATTAGCTGCAGTCCCACTTTTGGTGTAGAATTGGGAACAATAGGCATTCATCTGCTCCAGCAAGGCCTCTGCATGACCTTATTCCTGTGGTCATCCATATACAGTATTTGACATTTATGCACTTTATAATTCCACTATGCCGAACACATCTATATAATTGTTTCATCATTTTAAAGCATACTGCATTATACATGACGCCACAGTCCATGCTTTATGGCAGGCATTCCCATTAACAGTTCTCAAGGCACACAAACAGTGCAGGTTTTGGTGATATCCAGTTTTCAGCACAGATTGTTAAATCAAAACAACGGAGGTACTAATTAAGACACCTGTGCTCAAGAATGGATAGCACTAAAACCTGAACTGTTAAGGTGCCTCGATGATAAGAGTGGGAATGCCTGCTTTAAGGTGTTCATTTTCTGCTGTCTATCTACAGGACTGAAACAACCAGACAGATGCTCTAACTGAAAACAAGTAATGAACCTACGTTGCTGTCTATGGTGCTGAAACTCACCGAGCGCCTTTGTTCTGAAATGTATGTTAATATGCATGTTAAATTATCGGCTGTTGGGATCCCCGGCAGTCAGGATACAGACGCCGGAATCCCGACAGCCGGGGAAATGCCGGTAGTCGGAATCTAGACTCAAGCGCGCTATTGCACACCACCACCTGAGGGTAAATATTTTTGGTCGCCACAGGGCCCAAAGGGTGGCGAGCAGACACTGCACTCACTGCTGGGATTCTGGCCGTCGGGGTTCCCGGCTTCGATCTCCTGACCGCTGAGATCCCATACCAATCCCGTGAATAAAAAGGCATGCAGGACATACCATTTCACTTGTGACACTATAGCACATATCACCTCCTCTTACACAGTTACATACATATATCCCCCTCCCCATTGTGTTTCCTGTTTAAAATAATCCCACCACTCGCTTTCAAAGCCAATTTGGAAAGTTTATTCATTATCTGGTTAACGTCTGTAGCACCAATAATTTAAAGTAGTACTATACAATAAAAAAAGCTAAGAGAGCAGGTCTGAAAAACAAGATAGGGTTATGGTGAGGTGCAGGGACAAATAATGAGAAGGGTAATCGTACTATAAGCGTCGTCTCATAGTCTACATGAAGATACAACAGAAAGCTAAAACATATAAGAGCCACTGTAGAAAGCACAAGTACGCAGAGCATGTAACTGAAATTTTGGCATACAATATAAATAAATTATAAAAAATATAAAATCCTCATGTACTGGTTCAGTCTAATCATGTAATAATAAATCAGCCAGTTATGAGTTGGCTTACACGGATACAAGTCAAATTAAATCTCTTGACGTCACTGACATATTCCAATTAACATAGGTAAGAGTTGTGGATGAGAAGAGTTTACATTGCTTAATATCACACAAATTAACAGCTGCAGAAGTTAAAGGGTATTTCTTCATTTAACCGTTGTGAAATAAGATATCAGGCAGAAACAAAAATGTTGAATTTTGTTCAACTTATTAATAAAAAAAATAAAAAAAGTGCATTATTATGGCTATAGAAGCTCTGCAGTTTAAAGCATTCTGCACTGCAATCAAAACAGGACCTCTTCTTCCAAAAAGTTTTATATCCTACCTTTCAAACAGAATATTTCGGGTGGCAATTTACTTCTGCTGAAATGCCAACAGCTGATGCCTTGAGCGCTTAATGTTTGTCTTTGAACACAAACCACTCAGCCTGTTGGTTAAATAAATAATAGCTTCTGAACATATCTAGTGCACAGGTTTCCACCAGTCCAATCTTAATGCTGACACAGCAAATTGTGCAGAGAGTAAAAAGGCCCGGAGTAAAAGACCAGCACAGAGGCAGCAGGGGGAAGGGCAAGCAGAAGACAAGACAGAGTTGCACAAGAGAGGAGAAGACAGGGCGCACAAGAGGGAAGGAAACAAAGTGGACAAAAGGGTGCACAAGAGAGAGGAAGGGAACCCCCATTAAAGAATAATGGCGCAGACAACAGCGCAAAGGAGACAAAGAAACTGCGCTAGAGAGAGGCAAAAGAGCATGCAAGAAAGAGAGCGTGAGAGTGCAAGAGCGCACGCATGACAGAGCAAGAAAGAGAGAGCAGGACAGAGCCAGCAAGCACAAGTAAGAGGGAGAATGGGAACGAAAGAGAAAGAGAGACCCTGAGCACAAAGGGAAAAAGAGCAGGATGTGCAGGAGAGCGGAACCAGCTACTGAAACCATTCCACATTCTCCTGGGACATTATGTATGTGACACCTGCAGGCTGTTCAGCTACGGTCAGCAAATAAATTGCTTTTACTGTGAATAAGGATTAAAAATCCCAAAGGATTATTTCAAACTTCAACTCTAAATGCTTCTTAATAACAAAATGGGGGTGACCATTAACAATTGAGAACCCATGTACTAAAAGTAGAAAGAAAAAAAACAGAACTATAAAAAAAAAACATAAAAAAACTTTTGCTATTTTCTTGTTTATACTTTCAAAGACACACATACTGTACGAAATCAAGTTACGAACTACTGAAATCATTCTGCATATTAGGTGGCGTTAGAGTACTGTACTTAAAACTCCTACATATAAATGGGGTATAATTTCTCTTACAAAAGCAACATATGTATATATTTAAAAAGCTTAATAATCTGCAACTGGTCAGACTGAGATGTGTTAAGCAGGATAAAATATGCCATTCTACTTTACCCATGCAGTACTGCTCTCATTGACATATAGGGGGAATTCAATTATTGCACAGGTGGCTGTCAGTGACGGGCACCCAACTGAGCAATTCAATTGTTGCTCCGTTCGGCCGCTAACAGCTGTCGGCCCTGGCATTTCTGCTCACTCCTACCCCCCATCCCATGCTGGTTCAGCAGAAATGTGCAAAAGTGACCAGTTTAGGCACCCAAATATCACTTTGCACATCACGCCCAGCTCTGTAGTCGGGTTGGCCTTTTTACGTGGCTAAACCTTGCACTGCAGAGCGTGAGAATTTTTATTTACTACAGCCCCCCACCCCACAGTCGCCCGTCACCTAAAGTTGGTTATACACCATTCAATTATCTGGCAGATCATCTGCCGGATCTGGCTGGTTGTTATAAAAGCTGGTAATAGATGAGATGAAATGACAATTGACCATTTGCTCCCAAACACGGGAAAATTGACAATTGGTTGAACTACAGATTGAACCAATTTGTATGAACACGTTTTTATCTGTTTGGGAGCAAATAGTCGCTTATAATTTGCTCTCATACATTACCAGATTTTCATTGAAACCAGCCAGATCTGGCAAATGATCTACCAGATAACTGTATAGCATATGCCCAGCTTTAGACGAGAAATCAGGCGCGCATATACAATTGCAATTCCTGGATACTGTCTTTATGTGGTATAACAGCCTTTTTCAACAGTTGCTAGGTGTGTCGACCCGCTGCACAGACCCGCTGCCACCAGCCAGCAAGACCTGCCACCGGCGCCAAACAGATCGCCGCCCGTCTGACAGTCCTGCAGCAGCCGCCCGGCAGCCAGATGTGCAAGGCTGCTCATCCAGCGCTGCACTTCCGTACTATGACAGCCGGCCCAGGACCTACGGTGAGTCATAGGTCACGCACCGCATGTCGCCCGCCCACTCACACACTGCTCTTCTGCTCCGTGCTGCTTGGTGAGGTGCTAGCGCTCCTCACTGAGATTTAAAGCGTGACAAATTATTATGGGGGCTGGGGTGTGGAATTACTAAGGGTGGGAGCTGGTGTGTGGAATTACTAAGGGGGGGAGCTGGTGTGTGGAATTACTAAGGGGGGGAGCTGGTGTGTGGAAATACTAAAGGGGGGAAGCTGGTGTGTGGAATTACTATGGGGGCAGCTGGTGTGTGGAATTACTAAGGGGAGAGCTGGTGTGTGGAATTACTATGGGGGCAGCTGGTGTGAGGAATTACTAAGGGGGGAGCTGGTGTGTGGAATTACTATGGGGGAAGCTGGTGTGTGGAATTACTAAGGGGGAGGAGCTGGTGTGTGGAATTACTAAGGGGGAGGAACTGGTGTGTGGAATTACTAAGGGGGAGGAGCTGGTGTGTGGAATTACTAAGGGAGAGGAGCTGGTGTGTGGAATTACTATGGGGGCAGTTGGTGTGTGGAATTACTAAGGGGGAGGAGCTGGTGTGTGGAATTACTAAGGGGGAGGGGCTGGTGTGTGGAATTACTAAGGGGGAGGAGCTGGTGTGTGGAATTACTAAGGGGGAGGAGCTGGTGTGTGGAATTACTAAGGGGGAGGGGCTGGTGTGTGGAATTACTAAGGGAGGGAGATGGTGTGTGGAATTACTAAGGGAGGGAGCTGGTGTGTGGAATTACTAAGAGGGAGGCAGGTATGTGGAAATATGAGGGGCAGGTGTGTGGAATTACTAAGGGGGGAGCTGGTGGGTGGAATTACTAAGGGGGAGGAGCTGGTGTGTGGAATTACTAAGGGGGAGGAGCTGGTGTGTGGAATTACTAAGGGGGAGGAGCTGGTGTGTGGAATTACTAAGGGGGGAGCTGGTGTGTGGAATTACTAAGGGGGAGGAGCTGGTGTGTGGAATTACTAAGGGGGAGGAGCTGGTGTGTGGAATTACTAAGGGGGAGGAGCTGGTGTGTGGAATTACTAAGGGGGAGGAGCTGGTGTGTGGAATTACTAAGGGGGAGGAGCTGGTGTGTGGAATTACTAAGGGGAAGGAGCTGGTGTGTGGAATTACTAAGGGGGAGGAGCTGGTGTGTGGAATTACTAAGGGGGAGGAGCTGGTGTGTGGAATTACTAAGGGGGAGGAGATGGTGTGTGGAATTACTAAGGGGGAGGAGCTGGTGTGTGGAATTACTAAGGGGGAGGAGCTGGTGTGTGGAATTACTAAGGGGGGAGCTGGTATGTGGAATAACTAAGGGGGGAGCTGGTGTGTGGAATTACTAAGGGGGAGGAGCTGGTGTGTGGAATTAATAAGGGGGGGGGGCAGGTGTGTGGAATTACTAAAGGGGAGGAGCTGGTGTGTGGAATTACTAAGGGGGAGGAGCTGGTGTGTGGAATTACTAAGGGGGAGGAGCTGGTGTGTGGAATTACTAAGGGGGAGGAGCTGGTGTGTGGAATTACTAAGGGGGAGGAGCTGGTGTGTGGAATTACTAAGCGGGAGGAGCTGGTGTGTGGAATTACTAAGGGGGAGGAGCTGGTGTGTGGAATTACTAAGGGGGAGGAGCTGGTGTGTGGAATTACTAAGGGGGAGGAGCTGGTGTGTGGAATTACTAAGCGGGAGGAGCTGGTGTGTGGAATTACTAAGCGGGAGGAGCTGGTGTGTGGAATTACTAAGCGGGAGGAGCTGGTGTGTGGAATTACTAAGGGGGAGGAGCTGGTGTGTGGAATCACTAAGCGGGAGGAGCTGGTGTGTGGAATTACTAAGGGGAGGAGCTGGTGTGTGGAATTACTAAGGGGAGGAGCTGGTGTGTGGAATTACTAAGGGGGAGGAGCTGGTGTGTGGAATTGTGGAATTACTAAGCGGGAGGAGCTGGTGTGTGGAATTACTAAGGGGGAGGAGCTGGTGTGTGGAATTACTAAGGGGGAGCAGCTGGAGTGTAGAATTACTAAGGGGGGAGTTGATGTGTGGAATTACTGAGGGGGGAGCTGGTATGTGGAATTACTAAGGGGGGAGGCAGGTGTGTGGAATTACAAAGGGGGGGCAGGTGTGTGGAATTACTAAGAGGGGAGCTGGTGTGTGGCATTACTAAGGGAGGAGCTGGTGTGTGGAATTAATAAGGGGGGGAGCTGGTGTGTGGAATTACTAAGGTAGGGGCAGGTGTGTGGAATACTAAGGGGGGAGCTGGTGTGTGGAAATATGAGGGGCTGGTGTGTGGAATTACTAAGGGGGGAGCTGGTGCGTGGAAATATGAGGGGCTGGTGTGTGGAATTACTAAGGGGGGAGCTGGTGCGTGGAAATATGAGGGGCTGGTGTGTGGAATTACTAAGGGGGGAGCTGGTGTGTAGAATTACTAAGGGCGGGAGGGGGGCTGGATGTATTATATTTGATTAAAAAAACTGATGGTGTGCCTTGGCAATTTTAAAATTTTGTTTAGTGTGCCACGAGTTCAAAAAGGTTGAAAATCACTGTGGTACAAGGTAAAATATATACCAATATAGAAATATTATTTTTAGAAGTCTTAAAGAAAAAAATGACTGTTTTCACAAATAACCTTCCCCAATTGTGTTAAGGCGCATCATTTAATATGCCCTTTAGTGTCTACAGTTCCTTGTATATCCATTTGGTTAACCACAAAGGGGTATATTTAAGAAGTGGCAGCTTGCTTCTCGGCAGGCATCAACTCAAAATTTAAAGTGGCTCTCACATTACGTGCAAAACATGCAGTGCTATTTGCTTATTAGTGTCGCTTTAAATTTGATGCTCAAACCACCCGTGAAGTGTCTGCTAACAAATTCCGCCACTTCATAACAATATCCCAAAATTTGTACCTCTAGATATTAGTTTGCGAGCATTAAAACGGATACAGAATATGACAAACAGTGAACAAATCTTGTGCTCCAGGAATCATCTGGATTTTAGAAATCACAACCAAAACCTAAAAGCCTCATCAAGTCGGCTGATGGACGGTTTCCATCTGTGTTTTGACTAAGTATCTAGCATTTGTTTGACAAGAACTGGTAAGTTTCCCCAGTGTCTCTTGAAAGGAGTCGTACATGAAGCAGTGACTATAGAAATGCAGCAATTATCCGACACATGGAATATACTTATAACAAGAATGACAAGAGGGAGGATGTGTAGCCAAAGCAAGCTGACTGTGTATGTGCGTGTGGGAGGGTGACGAGAGTGAGTAAAATCCCTACATTAGGACACCGTATAGGAAACTGACTAGCAATATTATGTAGAGCCCTGCAAACAGTAATGTGTGACAGGAGGTCTCATTTCAATGAAAGAGAGACTCCGTAATAAGGAGTATGCCAGCCATAATGATATATGAAAAGAAATTGACCCTTCATGTGGCACAGTGGCTAGCATTGCCGTCTCAGAGCACTAGGGCCAGGAGTTTGATTTCCAACCAAAGCCATGTCTGTGAGAAGTTTTTATATTCTCATTGTGTTTGCACTGGGTTTCTTCCAGATGATTCGGTTTCCTCCCACCCTCCAAAAAAATAGGTAGGTTAAGTGAATTCTGACATAAAAAATTAAGCATAGTGTGTAAGCTTGTGTGATAGGGAGACTGTAAGCTCCAATGGGGCAGGGACTGATAGGAATGACAAGTATTTCCTGGACAGTGGTAAAATTATGGTGCTACAGTATATAAATGAAATAACGAATTAGAAGGATCTCGCCAAAACCAGAGCCCCTCACTGAAGGTGGACCCAAGCTGGCGCCCTCCTCTACTTCGCTATTGGGTCTAAACAAGGGTATATGTATATTCAGTGTTGCTGGACAAGTCATTACATAGCCAAAAAGGCATCAATCCAGTCATTACCTTCTTTATAAGCTATGGGAGACAGGAGATAGGGGGTACTATCTTAACCCCTTTGTTGCTTAGTTTTGTCACCTCCGTTCTGAGCCCATATTTCCACTGTTTGAGCTCGTCACAATCCAACATCAATATCCATAATTATTTTCAAACACCACAAAGAAATACTTTGTGTTTTTTTTGCTTCTGTATTAATCCACCTTTCTAATGCAGCAAAATAAGAGACAAAAAGGGTTTTAAGTGATGGCTTTTCAGAATAAAATCTGCATTTGAAATTAATAATGCTTTTTTTGTGGTCTAGATTTAAATGCTTACAATGTGTACTATGAATAGCGTGGTAGCATACCACAGTTCAAAACTAGAAAACCCACTGCATTAAGGGCCTGATTCTGTGGTGAGAACAAAACAAAAAAGAACAAAAAGCTTTACACCTTGGTATAACCATGTTGCACTGCAGGTGGGGCAGGTGTAACATGTGCTAAGGGTGTGTCCAAACTCAAATCTAAATTGCAGTGTAAAAATAACGCTGTTCAGAATTTGTGAGCTACATGCAAAAGCAGCCAGTATTTACTCTACATACAAAACAAAAATTGTATTTCCACCTCTTGCAGTGCAGCATGGTTTGTCCAGGGTGGATGTAGTCAAGCGACTGGTGGTCAAGAAACCGCCGGTCACAATACCTTCCCCTACAACCCGCCCCCTCACAATCGCGGCGGTCAGCATGCCGACCAACAGGGACTATTTCCACTCATGGGTGTCCAAGACATCCATAGAGTGGGAATAGAACCCATGGCGACCACAGGTCGCCACAGAGCCCGCAAGGGGCTTGTTGCGCTCGTTCTCCCCATTGGCATTCTGTGCTGGTCATGCATACCACACCCTGTCCAAGTGCCCAGTTACATAATCATTTTTGGTTTCCTCCCACCTCAGAATCAGGCACTAGATGAGGGAGATCTCAAGATAGGGGGAAGATATGATTGTTCCAAACTGAGCGAATATCTGTCCTAAAATATTCAGAAAGGAGACATTTTTTACAGGAACTATCAGCAGAAATGTTGGGACAGAAGAGCGGAAGTTCATACACACTACAAAAAGTTTATGACGACATCGGCTCATCGCTTTTGAGTGAGGTTGTGCAGCATGTCAGAGCCAAACATCTGATCCGACTGCTTCTGGGACAATATTCCGACACAGTCCGATTATTGCATTGTTTGTACCTAGTTTTAATCATTGTCTGAAGATCACCAGGAAATAGCTAAAAAAAGGGGGCCCATGTCATTTGAAAGAGGGGACCATTTTCATATGTGGGTGTCCTCTTGTTTGCATTAGGGGAGTGGTAGGGTACATGTAGTGGAAGCCCGTGGTGGGTAAAGAGTAAATTGTGTTATTTGTCAATGGAGGAGATTGCTGTGGACAACCAGCGAGACTCATCATCTATTGTTTTATTATATATGCGGGCGATACGCCCCATTCTTCACCCGCAGGGCTGGGGTGAAACCATGAAGTCACAGGTAGGTAATGAAATAATACAGGGGGACAGACACGCTGATGCACTTTAGAGTTAAATGCTACTCTTCAAGGCAAATCATCTGCACATATGCTCTTTAAAGTCTTCAGTCTTTAAACCATGCTGGCTTAAAAAGTGGCAGCATTTGTCTCCGCTACCAATTACAGACAAATCATGTAAAGTACAGAGATCATTTATACTCTATATAGAACTCCAGACGCAAAAATGCTCCAAATGAGACATTGTTAGGAGCACAGTTGTTTAGTCATAACCAAAGTAGCCCAGTGGAGAAAGACATTGACAAGGTAGACTTCACTCATTCTTCAAGGCTTCAGTGCTTTTCTACAGCCAATTCCCCAGGAATGCTCAACTAACAGGCAACAAAAGCTACAATGAGGCTGGGCCCAGCAGGAGAACTTCATTTGAGCGGCTATTAAATGATACCTTGAACGGAAGGTCACATGGGCTAATTGGTATGAATGCTTCAAGCTCAGCTTCCATGGTCCTTGCTGGGCTATGGCGAGGCTTGTGATTCATTACTTGCAGCCCCGCACTGCAATGTCTACCCCCAGCAGTGACCTGTCATACAGGAGACAAGAAGGCTTGGCAATATCCATCCTGGTCGAAGCGGCCCAGCAAGATATTAAAAAAATAAAAACTCACTGACAATACAAGGCTATTGCAACAGCTGGCTCTGCTTAATATCTTCAGCGGCACAGAATGAGCTGTCATTGCCCTGGCGGCTTCAGTAAACAAGCAGTTAAAGATCTGCTAGAGCGCATCAATTTTCATTACGTCCACCTAATTTAGACTCAGAGCGGACATTTAAAGTGTGCTTGTCTATCATAATTGTAACCTAAGTTTAGACAGAGTAGGGAATTTTGGAATGCGCTCTTCTATAAAAAAAAGTTAATTGACAGAAATATCCGTGTGAAAGTATCATGTCCTCGCCTGTGGAGGCAGCCATTTTGTCAGATAATAATTGCAGGTTAACAAACCCACTAAAAAACCAGCGGCACCACTGAGGTATAAAAGCATTAGCTAATACTAAAAACAATAAAGAGGATCAATTTACTAAGAACTAAGGAAGACCCTAAGGCA
This sequence comes from Pseudophryne corroboree, assembly GCF_028390025.1. Taxonomy (NCBI): domain Eukaryota; kingdom Metazoa; phylum Chordata; class Amphibia; order Anura; family Myobatrachidae; genus Pseudophryne; species Pseudophryne corroboree. The sequence goes on from NC_086451.1 coordinate 83,796,680, forward strand.
CTTCACGAATTCTAGCCATGCAACAAAATGGCTGCTTCCACTATACGTAGGAATTGGGTCGACTGTAAACCACAGAAACGTATTAAAGTACAAACATTTTCCGTAACTTTTATGGAACAACATTATAGTCAAACATCTGTGAAAATCTAAATTTCTGGTCAATAAGATTACATTTACAGCGTTAAGCAATTCACGCCGGCGATAAACGTACTGATTTTAGGCAAACCCCCCCCCCCCCTTCGGTATTATTATACGATACGTCTACTTCCAGAATGAATAGAGCAGCACTGCCAATCTAGTCAGCTCACTCTCATTTTAAATTCACCAGCTCAACATCCCTCCGACTTCTTACTGTGCAAACATCATTTACTGACCTTTGCATTTGAAGGACGGCTCCACAGTCTGCTGTCCACAAAAACTTGCATTTGAGAGCATTAAAGTTATTTCAGATAAAATTACCCATTTACATAGATAGATATGTCCCAGGAAATATGTTACACTATCTATAGATATATAGATATTCATTCACACATCAGAGCAATCCCGCTGTGAAAGTGCTGCATACATCATTCGTCATCCCTCAATTGTAACATGGAAATTTAGCTCATGGGCTAAGTGCTATCCAATTAATGTCTGTGACAGACAAGTTTTCTGCATGAGAAAGGGGATTCAATGTATAGGTTGAGTCAATAAGTCGACCCCATATGGTCGCCATGCTTTAGGTCTACAGGTACACACGGTCGACAAGACAATGGTCGACACACAATTATTCTTTTTTTTTTACTAACTTCTACACGAAGGGTGTCTATTTTATTATATATCAAATAAAGGTTATGCTCACAAGGGTATTATGTAGCCAAGCTTAAGTGCCCCCAACAGTCTTCTTTCTTTCTCTGCTGTATCCAGTCGACACACAAATTGTCAACAAGTTGGTGTTTTTGTCATGTTTTTGCAACTTCTGCTTAATTTACTATCCACGTAAACTATCGATGGGAATAGTAACCTATGTCGAGCTTAGCGGAGCAAGCCACGTGCCCAAACCATGGCAAGCGAAGCAAGTCCGCGAGGGGACACATTTTCACTGATTGTACTTAGATATGGTTAAAAATTACACAAAAAATAAATAAATTGTGTTGACCGTTTAATGTAGACAATCGTCATGTCGATGTTTTGACCCTGTCAACCTATTCACCTAATGACGGTCTAGCTAGACCAGACATTCCCAACCTCGAGCCCCAAGGCAAGCTAATAGTGCAGATTTTAGTGATATCCAGGCTTCAGCACAGATGACTACATCAAAATAACAGAGGTATTATTTATTATTATTTATTAACAGTTTCTTATATAGCGCAGCAAATTCCGTTGCGCTTTACAATTTGAAATAACAATTACAAACTGGGTGATAACAGTCATAGAGGTAGGAAGGCCCTGCTCGCAAGCTTACAATCTATAGGCATATGTACATAAGGAAAGGTGCTATCTATTGCATAGAATGAGAAGACATGTGAGGATATGTGTGGACTGTACAGAGTGGATGTAATTTGATAGCAAGGTTTATGAAAGTTATGTGGGCGGTCCAGGAATTTGATACGCTTGCCTAAAGAGGTGAGTTTTGAGGGAACGCTTGAAGGTTTGGAGACTAGAGGAGAGTCTTATTGTGTGTGGTAGGGCATTCCACAGAGTGGGTGCAGCCCGATGAAAGTCCTGCAGTCGTGAGTGGGAGCGAGTAATGAGTGTGGATGAGAGACGCAGGTCTTGTGAAGAGCGCAGAGGTCGGGTTGGGAGATATTTTGTGATAAGCGAAGTGATGTACGTTGGTGTAGTTTGGTTAATGGCCTTGTGTGTGAGTAAAAGTATTTTATATTGAATGCGGTAGAATACAGGTAACCAATGGAGGGACTGACAGAGTGGATCTGCAGACGATGAACGTCTAGCGAGGAAGATAAGCCTCGCCGCTGCATTCAGAATGGATTGTAGTGGTGAGAGTCTCGTTTTGGGAAGACCAGTTAGGAGACTATTGCAATAATCAATGCGGGAGATAATGAGAGCGTGGATTAGAGTTTTAGCAGTGTCTTGTGTAAGATATGGTCGTATTTTGGATATGTTTTTTAGATGCATGTAACATGATCTTGAGACAGATTGAATGTGGGGAACAAAGGACAGATCAGAGTCAAGGATGACACCTAGGCAGCGAGCTTGTGGGGTAGGGTAGATAGTCGAGTTTTCAACAGTGATAGAGATATCAGGTTGGTACCTACTATTGGCCGGTGGAAATATAATTAACTCTGTCTTTGAAATATTAAGTTTGAGGTGGCGAGATGTCATCCAGGATGAGATAGCAGAAAGGCATTCAGTGACACGGTCCAGTACAGATAGGGACAAGTCAGGGGAGGATAGGTAGATTTGAGTATCATCTGCGTACAGATGATACTGAAAACCAAAAGAGCTGATTAGTTTACCAAGAGATGAGGTATAGATAGAGAAAAGCAGAGGACCCAAGACTGAACCTTGCGGTACTCCAACTGAAAGAGGTAGCGAAGAGGAGGTAGATTCAGAGAAGCGAACACTGAAGGAGCGATTAGATAGGTACGAGAGGAACCAAGAAAGGGCTGTGTCTTTAAGACCTAGGGATTGTAGTGTCTGTATGAGAAGAGAGTGGTCTACAGTGTCAAATGCAGCAGATAGATCTAGAAGAATAAGTAGTGAGTAGTGGCCTTTAGACTTCGTAGTGACCAAATCATTAACCACTTTAGTCAGTGCCGTCTCTGTGGAATGTTGGGAACGGAAGCCTGACTGAAGTGGGTCCAACAGAGTGTATGAGTTAAGAAAGTGTGTGAGTCGAGTGTAGGCAAGTCTCTCAAGTAGCTTAGAGAGACAAGGGAGCTGAGAGATAGGGCGGTAGTTTGAGAGAGCATTAGGGTCAGAATTTTGTTTTTTTAAAATGGGAGTAATAACTGCATGCTTGAAGAGTGAAGGAAAAATACCAGTAGAGAGAGAGAGATTACAGATGTTAGTTAAGGTAGGGATGAGCACCAGAGACAGAGCTTTACTTATTTGTGAGGGTAAAGGATCAAGAGGAGAGGTAGTAGAGAAGCAGGATGAGAAGAGTGATGATACTTCATCTTCATTTGTGGGATCAAATGAAGAAAGAGTGCCAGAGGGTTCAGGTAAAGAACGGAGCAGGTCACTGGCTGCCGAAGAGCATACCATTTCATCTCGGATCTTATCAATCTTCTCCTTGAAGTAGGAAGCAAGATCCTGTGCCTTGATAGTGGCTGGTGGGGTAGGTGCGGGAGGATTCAGAAGTGATGTAAATGTATTAAAGAGTCGTTTGGGGTTAGAGGCTTGAGCAGAGATAAGAGTTTGGAAATATGTTTGTTTGGCAATGTCCAGGGCATTTTTATAAGAATGGTAGACTGTCTTATATGTGAGGAAGTCACTTGAAATACGAGATTTACGCCACTGACGTTCAAGTTTTCGTGTGAGTTTTTGTAGTTGTCTTGTTAATTTGGAGTGCCATGGTTGACATCTAGGCCTACGTGGAGTGTGATGGGTAGCTGGAGCCACTTCATCAAGGGCTAGTTCTAGAGTCTTATTAAGGTGTGATACAGCCATCTCAGGAGAGGTGAATGCAGAAATAGGTGAAAGCAGTTGTTGGAGTGAAGTGGAAAGTTCTTGAAGATTAATTGTGTTAATATTTCTGCGAGTTTGAGGAAGATTGGAGAACTTCCGCAACACAGGGTTTGAATTAACAGAGGAAAGCATGCAGGTGATAAGGTTGTGATCTGATAGGGGGAAAGGAGTGTTAGTGAGTTCAGAGATGGAGCATAGTCTGGTGAATACTAGATCAAGGCAGTGGCCCGCCTGATGAGTAGAGGAGTCAGTCCATTGGGAGAGGCCAAGAGAGGAGGTTAGAGAGAGTAGTTTGGAGGCATGCGCAGCAGATTTTGGACAATCAATAGCAATATTGAAATCACCCATGATAATGGTGGAGATGTCAGAGGATAGAAAGTGAGGGAGCCAGGCAGAAAAATCTTCCAAAAATTGTTTTGGATGCCCAGGTGGGCGGTAGATAGCTGCAACACGCAGAGAGAAAGGAGAGTAAACCCTAATGGAATGTACTTCAAATGATGTAAATGTGAGTGATGGAACCTGTGGTAGAACAGTATATGCAAAAGATTGTGAAAGTAAAAGTCCAACTCCTCCTCCTTTATGGTTATCGGGTCTGGAGGTGTGTGTAAAGTGGAGACCACCATGTGCCAGTGCTGCAGGGGAGGCTGTGTCAGATTGTGTGAGCCAGGTTTCTGTTATAGCCAGCAGATTGATGTTGTTAGATATGAAGAGGTCATGGATAGATGTTAATTTGTTACAAACAGAGCGTGCATTCCATAAGGCACATTTTAGTGATCTGGAGGGTGATGGAAGACATGTGATGTTTATGAGGTTAGCTGGATTTCTATGTTGCTGTGAATCAGGTGAATGCGAGTGATGCAAGTGGCAGGGTCCTGGATTTGGTGAAATGTCACCAGCTATCAGAAGCAGAAGAGAGAGATAAATGTGGGTGTCAGAGGTTTGTGAAAGTTTTTTATGGTGAGAGGTTGTAGAGGTTATTGTCAATGAGTATAGGGAAGTAAAAAGCTCATGAGTGCTAATAAGAGGGGAGTGTAGAATTGAGGGGGCAATATGTACAGAGGGCTGAGTTGCTGGGAGACTGAATGATGCAATGGCCTTTATGAATACTCCATGAAGAGCAATGCAGAAAATCAATTTGTGGAACATAGTTAGTTTGAGATGAAACCAGTGTTTTCTAGACTGAGAGTGTAGGGTTTTACCTGTTCAAGTTAAAAGTGCAGGTGCCTATTTACTGGTGGTGTTCTGCTGTATGTTAACTGTGCATTATAGAGCAAAGTGACAAACAGGTATGTACAATCACATGTAAATCACAATGTATATAGTTGTCTACCAAATTGTTTGCATTTTGTTCTTAGAGGTCATGAGGTTTTTAGTTGATAAAATTTTACATACGCTGAAATACACAGATGATTGGGAATGAAAGGATAGGATGATGTTTTCTGTTTTGTCGGTGGGTTGTTTCCGTCTGTTTTAGTCCTGGTAAGTCCTGGGTAAGTCTATATTGTAATATTTTCATAACCCTTTTAAAAAAAGCCCTTATAATAAAGCCCTGTTCAGCCGGCTGTTGTTCAGCCAGGCATCTTTCCTTATGAATGGTAAGTATCCATGTGTCTCTAGTAATTGCAATCAAGGCCTAACATCCCACCCCCGTTTACAGAGCATGCCATAAAACTCAGCTAAAACAAATACTAAGATAGCAGTTAACAACTATATAAAGTTGCAAGACAGTTTCATCCTACAATACAATGAATATAGCATATAATATACAAATTGACAGTGTAGATTACCTAGTTATATTAACACTATCACTGATCCATATATATTCTCAGCAGATCCAAAATGCAAAGTAGTGTAGATTACCTAGTTATATTAACACTATCACTGATGCATATATATTCTCAGCAGATCCAAAATGCAAAGTAGTGTAGATTACCTAGTTATATTAACACTATCACTGATGCATATATATTCTCAGCAGATCCAAAATGCAAAGTAGTGTAGATTACCTAGTTATATTAACACTATCACTGATGCATATATATTCTCAGCAGATCCAAAATGCAAAGTAGTGTAGATTACCTAGTTATATTAACACTATCACTGATGCATATATATTCTCAGCAGATCCAAAATGCAAAGTAGTGTAGATTACCTAGTTATATTAACACTATCACTGATGCATATATATTCTCAGCAGATCCAAAATGCAAAGTAGTGTAGATTACCTAGTTATATTAACACTATCACTGATGCATATATATTCTCAGCAGATCCAAAATGCAAAGTAGTGTAGATTACCTGCAGAGAAAGGAGAGCAATTGTCATATTGGTCCGGCACAGCCCTTCAGTATATGGCAAACATGCAGCCACTATGTAGAAGTCCTGGGTAAGTCTATATTGTAATATTTTCATAGCCCTTTTAAAAAAAGCCCTTATAATAAAGCCCTGTTCAGCCGGCTGTTGTTCAGCCAGGCATCTTTCCTTATGATTAAGTCACCTGTGCTCAAGCATGGATATCACTAAAACCTGGACCGTTAAGTGCCTTGAGGACTGTAGTTGGGAAAGCCTGATCTAGACTATGGAGGGGGGGGGGGGGGGGGGGGGTATTCAATGCTTGTCGGATCCTTTCTGAATACAATGCAGTATTCAATGAGCGGCCAAATCCTGTTCTTGACAATGCCAATCATAGTAACACAGTAACATAGTTAATGAGGTTGAAAAGAGGCAAAGTGCCCATCGGGTTCAACCTGTATTCTGTATTAAGCAGAGTTCATTATAATGTCCCTGCTGAAGTAATGTTTTATGACTATTTAACAACTATAAATCATGTTCCTCCCAGATTATCAATGTCAATATTTGAAACGCTATACCCTTGGATATCTTTTTCAGTCAGAAATGTATCCAATCCGTTTTTACTCGGATTGACATTGTCTGAAACGAGGCCAAAACATGACAGATTTGGCCGCAGAATGCGACAAAACACGAGGATCCGCGGCTAATCCGCCGATCCACGTGTTATCCAACAAGTCGGAATTGCAGACTTGTCAGGGGGGGTGGAAGCAGCCCGACTGAATAGGTCAGAACCCCTTCCAACCTAAAAAATAAGAATTTACTTACCGATAATTCTATTTCTCGTAGTCCGTAGTGGATGCTGGGGACTCCGTAAGGACCATGGGGAATAGCGGCTCCGCAGGAGACTGGGCACAAAAGTAAAAGCTTTAGGACTACCTGGTGTGCACTGGCTCCTCCCCCTATGACCCTCCTCCAAGCCTCAATTAGGATACTGTGCCCGGACGAGCGTACACAATAAGGAAGGATATTGAATCCCGGGTAAGACTCATACCAGCCACACCAATCACACCGTACAACTTGTGATCTGAACCCAGTTAACAGTATGATAACAGAGGAGCCTCTGAAAAGATGGCTCACAACAATAATAACCCGATTTTTGTAACAATAACTATGTACAAGTATTGCAGACAATCCGCACTTGGGATGGGCGCCCAGCATCCACTACGGACTACGAGAAATAGAATTATCGGTAAGTAAATTCTTATTTTCTCTAACGTCCTAAGTGGATTCTGGGGACTCCGTAAGGACCATGGGGATTATACCAAAGCTCCCAAACGGGCGGGAGAGTGCGGATGACTCTGCAGCACCGAATGAGAGAACTCAAGGTCCTCCTCAGCCAGGGTATCAAATTTGTAGAATTTAGCAAACGTGTTTGCCCCTGACCAAGTAGCTGCTCGGCAAAGTTGTAAAGCCGAGACCCCTCGGGCAGCCGCCCAAGATGAGCCCACTTTCCTTGTGGAATGGGCTTTTACAGATTTTGGCTGTGGCAGGCCTGCCACAGAATGTGCAAGCTGAATTGTACTACAAATCCAACGAGCAATAGTCTGCTTAGAAGCAGGAGCACCCAGCTTGTTGGGTGCATACAGGATAAATAGCGAGTCAGATTTTCTGACTCCAGCCGACCTGGAAACATATATTTTCAGGGCCCTGACTACGTCCAGCAACTTGGAGTCCTCCAAGTCCCTAGTAGCCGCAGGCACCACAATAGGCTGGTTCAAGTGAAATGCTGAAACCACCTTAGGGAGAAATTGAGGACGAGTCCTCAATTCTGCCCTGTCCGTATGAAAAATTAGGTAAGGGCTTTTATAGGATAAAGCCGCCAATTCTGAGACACGCCTGGCTGAAGCCAGGGCTAACAGCATTACCACCTTCCATGTGAGATATTTTAAGTCCACAGTGGAAAGTGGTTCAAACCAATGTGATTTTAGGAATCCCAAAACTACATTTAGATCCCAAGGTGCCACTGGAGGCACAAAAGGAAGTTGTATATGCAGTACCCCCTTGACAAACGTCTGTACTTCAGGAACTGAAACCAGTACTTTTTGGAAGAAAATCGACATGGCCGAAATCTGAACCTTAATGGACCCTAATTTTAGGCCCATAGACAGTCCTGTTTGTAGGAAATGCAGGAAACGACCCAGTTGAAATTCCTCTGTAGGGGCCTTCCTGGCCTCGCACCACGCAACATATTTACGCCAAATACGGTGATAATGTTGTACGGTTACATCCTTCCTGGCTTTGATCAGGGTAGGGATGACTTCATCCGGAATGCCTTTTTCCTTCAGGATCCGGCGTTCAACCGCCATGCCGTCAAACGCAGCCACGGTAAGTCTTGGAACAGACAGGGTCCCTGCTGGAGCAGGTCCTTTCTTAGAGGTAGAGGCCACGGGTCCTCTGTGAGCATCTCTTATAGTCCTTACTCCTCTCCTTCTTATGATCCTCAGTACCTTGGGTATGAGAGGCAGAGGAGGGAACACATACACTGACTGGTACACCCATGGTGTTACCAGAGCGTCCACAGCTATTGCCTGAGGGTCCCTTGACCTGGCGCAATATCTTTCTAGTTTTTTGTTGAGGCGGGACGCCATCATGTCCACCTTTGGTTTTTCCCAACGGTTCACAATCATGTGGAAGACTTCTGGGTGAAGTCCCCACTCCCCCGGGTGGAGGTCGTGTCTGCTGAGGAAGTCTGCTTCCCAGTTGTCCACACCCGGAATGAACACTGCTGACAGTGCTATCACATGATTTTCTGCCCAGCGAAGAATCCTTGCAACTTCTGTCATTGCCCTCCCGCTTCTTGTGCCGCCCTGTCTGTTTACGTGGGCGACTGCCGTGATGTTGTCCGACTGGATCAGCACCGGCTGACCTTGAAGCAGAGGTCTTGCTAGGCTCAGAGCATTGTAGATGGCTCTTAGCTCCAGGATATTTATGTTAAGTGATGTCTCCAGGCTTGACCACAAGCCCTGGAAATTTCTTCCCTGTGTGACTGCTCCCCAGCCTCTCAGGCTGGCATCCGTGGTCACCAGGACCCAGTCCTGAATGCCGAATCTGCGGCCCTCTAGAAGATGAGCACTCTGCAACCACCACAGGAGAGACACCCTTGTCCTTGGAGACAGGGTTATCCGCTGATGCATCTGAAGATGCGATCCGGACCATTTGTCCAGCAGATCCCACTGAAAAGTTCTTGCGTGGAATCTGCCGAATGGAATCGCTTCGTAAGAAGCCACCATTTTTCCCAGGACCCTTGTGCATTGATGCACTGACACTTGGCCTGGTTTTAGGAGGTTCCTGACTAGCTCGGATAACTCCCTGGCTTTCTCCTCCGGGAGAAACACCTTTTTCTGGACTGTGTCCAGAATCATCCCTAGGAACAGCAGACGTGTCGTCGGAATCAGCTGCGATTTTGGAATATTTAGAATCCACCCGTGCTGTCGTAGCACTACTTGAGATAGTGCTACTCCGACCTCTAACTGTTCCCTGGACCTTGCCCTTATCAGGAGATCGTCCAAGTAAGGGATAATTAAGACGCCTTTTCTTCGAAGAAGAATCATCATTTCGGCCATTACCTTGGTAAAGACCCGGGGTGCCGTGGACAATCCAAACGGCAGCGTCTGAAACTGATAGTGACAGTTCTGTACCACAAACCTGAGGTACCCTTGGTGAGAAGGGCAAATTGGGACATGGAGGTAAGCATCCTTGATGTCCAGAGACACCATATAGTCCCCTTCTTCCAGGTTCGCTATCACTACTCCATCTTGAATTTGAACCTTTGTATGTAAGTGTTCAAGGATTTCAGATTTAAAATAGGTCTCACCGAGCCGTCCGGCTTCGGTACCACAAACAGCGTGGAATAATACCCCTTTCCCTGTTGTAGGAGGGGTACCTTGATTATCACCTGCTGGGAATACAGCTTGTGAATGGCTTCCAATACCGCCTCCCTGTCGGAGGGAGACGTTGGTAAAGCAGACTTCAGGAACCGGCAAGGGGGAGACGTCTCGAATTCCAATTTGTACCCCTGAGATACTACCTGCAGGATCCAGGGGTCCACTTGCGAGTGAGCCCACTGCGCGCTGAAATTTTTGAGACGACCCCCCACCGTACCTGAGTCCGCTTGTAAGGCCCCAGCGTCATGCTGAGGACTTGGCAGAAGCGGGGGAGGGCTTCTGTTCCTGGGAAGAGGCTGCCTGCTGCAGTCTTTTTCCCCTTCCTCTGCCCCGGGGCAGATATGAGTGGCCTTTTGCCCGCTTGCCCTTATGGGGACGAAAGGATTGAGCCTGAAAAGACGGTGTCTTTTTCTGCTGAGAGGTGACCTGGAGTAAAAAGGTGGATTTCCCAGCCGTTGCCGTGGCCACCAGGTCCGATAGACTGACCCCAAATAACTCCTCCCCTTTATACGGCAATACTTCCATATGCCGTTTGGAATCCGCATCACCTGACCACTGTCGCGTCCATAACCCTCTTCTGGCAGAAATGGACAGCGCACTTACTCTTGATGCCAGAGTGCAAATATCCCTCTGTGCATCTCGCATATATAGAAATGCATCCTTTAAATGCTCTATAGTCAATAATATACTGTCCCTGTCCAGAGTATCAATATTTTCAGTCAGGGAATCCGACCAAGCCACCCCAGCACTGCACATCCAGGCTGAGGCGATTGCTGGTCTCAGTATAACACCAGTATGTGTGTATATACTTTTTAGGATATTTTCCAGCTTCCTATCTGCTGGCTCCTTGAGGGCGGCCGTATCCGGAGACGGTAGTGCCACCTGTTTAGACAAGCGTGTGAGCGCCTTATCTACCCTAGGGGGTGTTTCCCAACGCGCCCTAACCTCTGGCGGGAAAGGGTATAATGCCAATAATTTTTTAGAAATTAGCAGTTTTTTATCGGGGGAAACCCACGCTTCATCACACACCTCATTTAATTCATCTGATTCAGGAAAAACTACGGGTAGTTTTTTCACACCCCACATAATACCCTTTTTTGTGGTACTTGTAGTATCAGAAATGTTCAAAACCTCCTTCATTGCCGTGATCATATAACGTGTGGCCCTACTGGAAAATACGTTTGTTTCCTCACCGTCGACACTGGAGTCAGTGTCCGTGTCTGGGTCTGTGTCGACCATCTGAGGTAACGGGCGCTTTAGAGCCCCTGACGGTGTTTGAGACGCCTGGACAGGTATTAACTGTTTTTCCGGCTGTCTCATGTCGTCAACAGTCTTTTGTAAAGTGCTGACGCTATCACGTAATTCCTTCCATACGACCATCCAGTCAGGTGTCGACTCCCTAGGGGGTGACATCACTATTACAGGCAATTGCTCCGCCTCCATACCATTTTCCTCCTCATACATGTCGACACAACGTACCGACACACAGCACACACACAGGGAATGCTCTGATAGAGGACAGGACCCCACTAGCCCTTTGGGGAGACAGAGGGAGAGTTTGCCAGCACACACCAGAGCGCTATATATATACAGGGATAACCTTATATAAGTGTTTTTCCCTTATATAGCTGCTGTATTATTAATCTGCCAAATTAGTGCCCCCCCCTCTCTTGTTTTACCCTGTTTCTGTAGTGCAGGACTGCAGGGGAGAGCCAGGGAGCTTCCCTCCAACGGAGCTGTGAGGGAAAATGGCGCTTGTGTGCTGAGGAGATAGGCTCCGCCCCCTTCTCGGCGGCCTTTCTCCCGCTTTTTTAAGGAAAAACTGGCAGGGGTTAAATGCATCCATATAGCCCAGGAGCTATATGTGATGTATTTTTAGCCATCTAAGGTATTTTTATTGCGTCTCAGGGCGCCCCCCCCCAGCGCCCTGCACCTTCAGTGACCGGAGTGTGAAGTGTGCTGAGAGCAATGGCGCACAGCTGCGGTGCTGTGCGCTACCTTATTGAAGACAGGACGTCTTCTGCCGCCGATTTCCCGGACCTCTTCAGTCTTCTGGCTCTGTAAGGGGGCCGGCGGCGCGGCTCTGGGACCCATCCATGGCTGGGCCTGTGATCGTCCCTCTGGAGCTAATGTCCAGTAGCCTAAGAAGCCCAATCCACTCTGCACGCAGGTGAGTTCGCTTCTTCTCCCCTTAGTCCCTCGGTGCAGTGAGCCTGTTGCCAGCAGGTCTCACTGAAAATAAAAAACCTAAAACTAAACTTTTCACTAAGCAGCTCAGGAGAGCCACCTAGTGTGCACCCTTCTCGTTCGGGCACAAAAATCTAACTGAGGCTTGGAGGAGGGTCATAGGGGGAGGAGCCAGTGCACACCAGGTAGTCCTAAAGCTTTTACTTTTGTGCCCAGTCTCCTGCGGAGCCGCTATTCCCCATGGTCCTTACGGAGTCCCCAGCATCCACTTAGGACGTTAGAGAAAAGTCAGAAACTGACGTCTTTCCGACAAAACGGTAGTTTACGACTTCAACTGAATAAGTAAGTAGATCTTCTATACAACACCTGTGGGAAAGAACCAGGTTAGCTGCATTGAGAAGCTTCTCCCATGTTAAAAGTCAGGCGTGATGCACTTGTGGGCGCCAGGTACTAGCCACCAGCCCCAAATACCTACTTAACGTGGATTTCTGCTTGCAATTCATGGGGGTGCAAGGAGAAATCTGGAACAAGTGCAGCCTGGGGTCTGGTCGAGAACAGCGACTGAATAACTCCCAGGCAAATAGCCCAGGAGCTAACAGTTCTCCCATGATCTGCAATCCTTTATTTCACATGCTGAGGGCCACCCATCGCAGGGCAAGGCCGCCCAGCATGCTGACCAGGCCACCCAACTGTGGACGACTACACTACAGTGCATTTTGTAGCAGAGCGGAATTTCATCACATTCTTAACAGAAACACATTACACCTTCTATTCCCTACTTCACCTTCCTTCTGACAGCAGGCTTGGCAAAGAGCCATGTTTATTACCCTACTGTACATTACTGGAACTCCTACAACTGTATTTTCACATAACTGAGAGCAGCTTATCCTTGACAAGGTCAGGTCAGAGGGACATATAGACTGAGAATTAAACCCAACAGAAAAAAAAGTGTCAGAATTCCAGGCCCTACCTACTGACAGTATACATGGTGCTGATGCTGTCGCAGCCACAAAACTATGACAATAATACCGCTTTCACATCGCTAACCCGGTAAAGAACCGGCTTTTGAACACGCTTCCGACCCGGGTCTGAACACGCTATACCCCTTTCACATCGCAGTTTGGAGCCGTGTTATTACCGGGTTATTCCGGGTTGGTGCCTTTCACACTGGACCCGGTTCACCCTTTGAAAACATTTGTGATGTCATTATAAATGGACTTTTCTGTCTCCTATTGATGAGGTTTGAAAGGTATTACAAGGAGGGGCTGGGGAGTGCTCAGTAGTGCAGCAATCATGGCTGACACAGCACATGTCTCTATAGACTTTGTGATAGTCTCAGCTGTACTGCTCTTGGATTCAGCAAGTGCTGTGTGGCCAAATATGGTGGCACACTGCTCATAATATTGCCACTCCATACGGGCAGCACCACTTCTGTTTCTGTTGTGGTCGTGGACCTTATGGAAATTCCTTTTAAGGGCCTTTAGTTTATTGATTACCTGCTGGGAGGTACGGTGGAATCCAGAGGCTGCAAGCATCTTCGTTATGTTTTTGTACGTGATTGCATCCTTAACAGTCCCTGTCATTTGGTGGGTGATTTCCGACTCCCCTCTTATCCGTAACAGCTCCCTAACCTCATCCTCACTCCAGTTTGTCATATTCTCCAAGCACTGTAGCAATGCAGCACTGTGAATGTAGTATAAATAAAAACACACTGTTTAAAGCGTGCTGCCTGTTTATTTCCGGGTTCAGACAGGTGACATCATGCAGGGAGACAACCTATCACCTCCTTATTAAGATTACCGGGTTGAATATAGCGGGTCTGAGGCTTTCACACTGCCAAATGAACCGGTTCTGAACCGTGTAGGATCCTTCTTTTTACACGGGTTGAAATACCGGGTTGTTTGACACGGTAAATTCATAATGGCGCTTTCACACTGCACCTCAAACCGGGTTGACACGGCTCAAACTCGGCAATATACCGGGTTATTTTTGCGATGTGAAAGGGGTATTATTGAGAGGACACCTATAATTACTGCTCTGTTTCTCTGGCCCGTTTACCTCCGTACTGCCAGAGAAATTGCCAGGGCTTTGCACAGTGACCCAAGCAACGGGAGACTATTCTTTTGCCCATGTTATTCCAAATTACAATGGTGATAAATCAAATCCGCTCACGCAGGAGAAACTTACTGTCACGGTGGATAGTGCAGTGTCAGTTCATCTGGCGAATGGATTCCCGTTTTATCCGCTCTACTGTCAAGAGGTTTGAAAGTTCTATAAATCTATTACAAGTGTCACGTTCTTGCTGGTATAATCATGTAGAGTAGTATCCTCTCTGTATTAAACATTACATTACAGCAGCAGATTTGTATGCAGCCTTACATGTAAAGGCATCTATTCATCAAAGTCAAAGCTTAAGATACCTGTAGGTTTTTTTTCCCCATAAATCAGCTTTTTTTTCCCCTCTCCCCCCTCCTGACAATTTCAAAGCAGTATTAGCATACATTATCAAATGTACCTATAGTCACACAAGTGGGCAGCTAAAAGGAAATGGAAGAGTGTCGTATGAAGCCAGTGTATTTCGCTCTGGACAACTATTGTCATCTTTTATTTATAGAATGCTGACAGATTATACAGCGCTGCACATTGAGAAGATGGATGCGCCACAAAAAGCTTTCAATCTGAGAGAAGCAGATTACAACTGATACATAAGACAGTGGGATAACTGCAGCTGTTAGTGGGGATACATAGTCATAGATACAGGCGCCACAATAGTTCCAGGTTATGTGACATGCACAGCACTGGTTACTAGCTCTGGGCACTAGGCGACTGCAGACCCTATGATCGTTTATGGCTCTGGACAGCTGATGGATGCAGGCCATGTGCTTCTTCCCAAATCTAGATACAGCCAATATGTTAGTTCCTGACTCTGGCCAGTAGGGGGGATACAGGCACTGTGCTAGTTTCTGACTCTGGGCAGTAGGGGGGATACAGGCACTGTGCTAGTTTCTGACTCTGGGCAGTTGGGGGATACAGGCACTGTGCTAGATCCCGACTCTGGGCAGTTGGAGGATACAGGCACTGTGCTAGATCCCGACTCTGGGCAGTTGGGGGGATACAGGCACTGTGCTAGTTCCAGACTCTGGGTAGTTGGGGGATACAGGCACTGTGCTAGTTCCTGACTCTGGCCAGTAGGGGAGATACAGGCACTGTGCTAGTTTCTGACTCTGGGCAGTAGGGGGGATACAGGCACTGTGCTAGTTTCTGACTCTGGGCAGTTGGGGGATACAGGCACTGTGCTAGATCCCGACTCTGGGCAGTTGGAGGATACAGGCACTGTGCTAGATCCCGACTCTGGGCAGTTGGGGGGATACAGGCACTGTGCTAGTTCCAGACTCTGGGTAGTTGGGGGATACAGGCACTGTGCTAGTTCCTGACTCTGGCCAGTAGGGGAGATACAGGCACTGTGCTAGTTTCTGACTCTGGGCAGTTGGGGGATACAGGCACTGTGCTAGTTTCTGACTCTGGGCAGTTGGGGGATACAGGCACTGTGCTAGTTCCTGACTCTAGGCAGTTGGGAGATTCAGACACTGTGCTAGTTCCGGTCTCTGGGCAGTTGGAGGATACAGGCACTGTGCTAGTTTCTGACTCTGGGCAGTTGGGGGATACAGGCACTGTGCTAGTTCCCGTCTCTGGGCAGTTGGGGGATACAGGCACTGTGCTAGTTCCTGACTCTGGGCAGTAGGGGGGATACAGGTACTGTGCTAGTTCCTGACTCTGGGCAGTAGGGGGGATATAGGCACTGTGCTAGTTCCTGACTCTGGGCAGTTGGGGGACACAGGCACTGTGCTAGTTCCCGACTCTGGCCAGTTGGTGGACACAGGAACTGTGCTAGTTCCCGACTCTGGGCAGTTGGGGGATACAGGTACTGTGCTAGTTTCTGACTCTGGGCAGTTGGGGGATACAGGCACTGTGCTAGTTTCTGACTCTGGGCAGTTGGGGGATACAGGCACTGTGCTAGTTCCTGACTCTGGGCAGTTGGAGGATACAGGCACTGTGCTAGTTCCTGTCTCTGGGCAGTTGGAGGATACAGGCACTGTGCTAGTTTCTGACTCTGGGCAGTTGGGGGATACAGGCACTGTGCTAGTTCCTGACTCTGGGCAGTTGGGGGATACAGGCACTGTGCTAGTTCCTGACTCTGGGCAGTTGGAGGATACAGGCACTGTGCTAGTTCCTGTCTCTGGGCAGTTGGAGGATACAGGCACTGTGCTAGTTTCTGACTCTGGGCAGTTGGGGGATACAGGCACTGTGCTAGTTCCTGACTCTGGGCAGTTGGGGGATACAGGCACTGTGCTAGTTCTTGTCTCTGGGCAGTTGGAGGATACAGACACTGTGCTAGTTCCTGTCTCTGGGCAGTTGGAGGATACAGGCACTGTGCTAGTTTCTGACTCTGGGCAGTTGGGGGATACAGGTACTGTGCTAGTTCCTGACTCTGGGCAGTAGGGGGGATATAGGCACTGTGCTAGTTCCCGACTCTGGGCAGTTGGGGGACACAGGCACTGTGCTAGTTCCCGTCTCTGGGCAGTTGGAGGATACAGGCACTGTGCTAGTTTTTGACTCTGGGCAGTTAGGGGGACACAGGCACTGTGCTAGTTCCTGACTCTGGGCAGTAGGGGGGATATAGGCACTGTGCTAGTTCCTGACTCTGGGCAGTTGGGGGATACAGGTACTGTGCTAGTTCCTGACTCTGGGCAGTAGGGGGGATATAGGCACTGTGCTAATTCCTGACTCTGGGCAGTTGGAGGATACAGGCACTGTGCTAGTTCCCGACTCTGGCCAGGTGGTGGACACAGGAACTGTGCTAGTTCCTGACTCTGGGCAGTTGGGGGGATACAGGCACTGTGATAGTTCCTGACTCTGGGCAGTTGGGGGGATACAGGCACTGTGATAGTTCCTGACTCTGGGCAGTTGGGGGGATACAGGCACTGTGATAGTTCCTGACTCTGTGCAGTTGGGGGATACAGGCACTGTGCTAGTTTCTGACTCTGGGCAGTTGGGAGATTCAGACATTGTGCTAGTTCCTGTCTCTGGGCAGTTGGGGGACACAGGCACTGTGCTAGTTCCTGTCTCTGGGCAGCTGGAGGATACAGGCACTGTGCTAGTTTCTGACTCTGTGCAGTTGGGGGATACAGGCACTGTGCTAGTTCCTGACTCTAGGCAGTTGGGGGATACAGGCACTGTGCTAGTTCCTGTCTCTGGGCAGCTGGAGGATACAGGCACTGTGCTAGTTCCTGACTCTGGGCAGTTGGGGGATACAGGCACTGTGCAAGTTCCTGACTCTAGGCAGTTGGGGGATACAGGCACTGTGCTAGTTCCTGACAATGGGCAGTTGTGGGACACAGGCACTGTGCTAGTTCCTGACTGTGGGCAGTTGGGAGATTCAGGCACTGTGCTAGTGGATAGGGGCATAGTGGCTGCTTCTGATGTAGGATGGCAACAGGTGCTCTATTTAACATCAGTTCCAACATGACTTTTTTTCTTTGAAACACCCTTTACAAATGCTTACAGTTAACAACACAGATCAATCACATTAATATCGAGTGCCTTTGACCGTTTCCAAATATTAATCTGTACCATAAAAAGTACAGGCAATCATTTGATATTTTTAGAATGAAAGTATTTATATACTGTACGTCCAACATTCAACACATCCATAACCCATTCTTTTATTGCTTACTGCACCTACCATATCGCACTTCCAGCAACTTCAGTTCTCTCCAGCCAGCAGCAATGACCCTGGCATTGTACTAATAATACATAATACACATACACATGATATTATGGTCTGTTACCTGCAACATTCAGAAATGCCTTTATGTATATTACTAAGAAAGAAGGCGCCAAACATTCACTGACCACTGATCCCGTCATGTACACTGAAAGAGTAAATATACAACAGATTCTGAAAAGTGCAGCCTCAGCAG
This sequence comes from Pseudophryne corroboree, assembly GCF_028390025.1. NCBI lineage: Eukaryota > Metazoa > Chordata > Amphibia > Anura > Myobatrachidae > Pseudophryne > Pseudophryne corroboree. Next base: position 83,814,717 of record NC_086451.1, read on the forward strand.
CCACCAAAGGTCTCCGCTCCTTGCAGGACAGGATCCGTATCAATAGTTATTAGGAGGTGTTCGTATGGGGTATACACTAGGGAAGGTGAGAAGTAGAAACTTATCTCCTTTAATCCAGAGCAGCGACAGCCTGGGCTTTACACACAATGGAAAACTAGCATATCTTCCACTATTCTTAACATTCCATAATAAATGCCCGGGATTAATGGCTAATAAAATGGAGTTTGTCTGCCATTTTTTCAGCACTGGCAGAACTACGAAACCAAAACAATTTGTTACTAAGAGCAATTTCAGCAGTAATAAACAAAAAACACTATCATATTAATGGTGTAAATACCACACATTCATTCCCAACACAAAAATAAAAATGCAATTTTAAATATTATTACGCAAACAATGTAATATAATTTTAATGTTGACATTGGCCACAGTCCAGATTTTCACACCTGTATATATGCATATACATTGCACGACAGCTTGCTGTGCAGACTTGGCGGCCCAATGTCCACTGATCACATTCAGTTTCAGCATTATGTCTGAACTGAACAACATGCCCGATAAGACAAGGTACTATACACTGAAAGGGATTAGGCGCTGTGACATATCTAGTAACCTTGATATATAGCTGAGCGCAGGCTGCAGTTCTTCACCAGCTCAAGAATTAAGATAGGAAGATCTGCTTCCACAACACATTAAAATACTGTAAAAAAAAAAAAACAATATACAGTACTGTGCAAAAGTTTTAGGCAGGTGTGGAAAAAATGCTGCAAAGTAAGAATGCTTTCAAAAATAAAAGTGTTAATAGTTTATTATTAACAAAATTCAAAGTGAATGAACAGAAGAGAAATCTAAATCAATATTTGGTGTGACCACCCTTTGCCTTTGAAACAGCATCAACTAGGTACACTTGCACACAGTTTTGAAGGAACTTGGCAGGGAAGTTGTTTCAAGCACCTTGTAGAACTAGCCACAGATCTTCTGTGGAAGCCCCTCTCGGCATGCCAGGTCCTTCGTTGTGCTTCATATGCAGACTCAGTCGCAAGCTGATACACAAGTGTCGCATATCAAGTTAATCAGTGCATTCTCCTGGTGCACCCTAGTCATATCGCAATGCGACTAAAACATTTTTGTGCAACAAGGGCTCTGCACAAATAGAGTGGCACTGGGACTGGTGGTTCATTCGCCCCAGGCGTCTCGCTCCGCATGGCATACTCAGGCTAGGGGCCGGATTTAATAACGCCGGATGTTTTTTTATTTAAAGGGGCAATCATGTACAAGGCTAAACCATGCCTTGCACGACTGCCCCTTTAAAAAAAAATCTGAATACCGCACGGCCGTCGAACTTGGGCATCATTACATCCGGCCCTAGGTGTACGATGTCACATCCATACCTGCCAACTTTTAGTTCACGAGGAGCGGGACTCCTCTGCGCAGTAAAGCAGAGCCCGCCCAAAAAAGGGATGTGGCTTCGGTAAAGGGGTGTGGCATCGTGGGAATGCCGCAACCGCCTGCCACGCCTCCCATTTATCTCACGGTGGAGGCATGGCCAATGCTCTATGAGCTGCCGGCATGCCCCCAGCCCCTCTGTCTCCTGATTGGCTCACGGACCGGCGCTGAATTGAAGAGTGACACCGCCGACAGAGACAAGTGTATGTGCCGGACAGCGGTGGCCAGGAGCCGGCCGAGCCGCATGCGGCGGATGAAAGAGCCGCATGCAGCTTGAGAGCCACGGGTTGGCCACCGCTGACCTAGAGATACCGTTTCCTGTACCCAGGCATCTGTTGTAGACTGCTGCCAGATCTGTGCAAACTGAAGTCGTCGGCCCCCCACCCTGGGGTCCCCCAGGTGGGGGCCCGCACCATCAGGCTGATGGCTTATTATCGGTTTTCCCAACCGGTCCTCTGGTAGCCCATTGCCTTTTAGTCTTACCAGACTTGTTGTATAGGGGCTGCTTGCCATCACTTTTTCCTTCAGCTTTTCGTTGAGACTGAAAGGGCCGAAAAGCCGGAACTTTAGGTTTGTAATTGTATGTGGAAAGAAACTTGACCTTCTTGGAGTCTGCTTCTGACTCCAGAACATCTGTCAATTCTTTACCAAAAAGAAAATCTCCAGAAAAGGGCAAAGATTCCAAAACCTTCTTAGATTCTGAATCAGCTTTCCACGTACGTAGCCAAACTGCTCTGCGAGCAGCTATTGTTGAAGCCGATACCCTGGAGGCAATAAGTACCCATGCTGCTTCTTCCAAGAACATTGCAGCCTGTTTTATACGAGCTATATGGGATTTTTGCTCTCTAGAAGCTATTGAAAAATCCCCCTCCAATGCATCAGCCCAGGCAGCCACTGTCTTTGCCATCCAAGCTGAAGCCATGGCTGGCCTTATGACTGCCCCAGACAGGGAAAAAATGGTTTTTAGAAAACCATCCACTCTCTTATCCGTGACATCATTTAATGATGTTGAAGGCAAAGGTAATGCAGATTTTCACACTAATCGAATTACATGTGTATCTACTTTAGGAGCCACTTCCCTTTTTAAACAATCCCCAGCTGGAAGAGGATAATTGGAATTCCATTTCTTAGGAATTCTAAACTTCTTATTGGGCATAGCCCAAGCCTCTTTCATAAATTCAGTCAGCTGACCTGACCCTGAAAACTCAGTCTTAACTGTTTTGGGACGTTTAAACACAGGTGCCTTGGTTTTTAACACAGGCTCTGCTGAATTCTCTAAGGATAGAATGGCTTTCATTGCTTTAATTAACTCAGCTATATCCACTGAGCTGAGACCTTTCTCCTCCTCTTCGTATGCCGAAGTAGAATTTATTGAGCTTTCATCTTCCGATGGATCCTCATCTGAATCATGTGTAGCCTGTGAGGGTGAAGATTTACTTACCACCGTCTTATCAGCTTGTTTCTTTTGAGAGGCTGCTGCTGGAAGTGATACACCATAGGTTGGGAGCTGCATGTAAGGGTTAATAGTGTAACCCACCCCTGGTACAGGAGTTGGAGGAATTATCCATTAAGCTATACTGGATAAAGTCTGTGCAAACATAGCCCAAGGTGGATCCATCTGCACCTGAATCTCTCTTGTATTTTTCAATTACCCCTGGTGAAAGCTAAAACAATTTGCACACAAACCATCCTGAACCAGATCCTGAGAGGATAACACAGCTGTGCAAGACAAACATGATATGAGTGTTGGTGTTGCTGTAAGTGTACCTTGCTCACCTTTGCCGCTCTTAGACATGATAAATAATCAACAATTCCACAGTGCACTACACAATTTGTGACTGTAATCACTTTGACCTTCTTGGAGTCAGCCTCTGACTCCAGAACATCTGTCAATTCTTTACCAAAAAGAAAATCTCCAGAAAAGGGCAAAGATTCCAAAACCTTCTTAGATTCTGAATCAGCTTTCCACGTACGTAGCCAATCCGACCCTACCCATACACCACCACTGAGGATCAGAATAAACAAACTGACAAATATAGTAGTCAACATTCACACTAGCAGTCAGTCACATCTTATACATTAGTATAATAAGCAATACGAGCATATCATCAACTACAACTTAAGTATGTAGGAGAACATATTACTGAACATTGTTTAAACAGATCTGACATATTCAGATGCAATTGCGAAAGAAACAACAGTAAATGTATACAGACTCATATGCAATAGGCACTTATCTAACTATTCGTACTCAAAAGGGTAGATAAAGATATAGTGCTGTATTACCCGTACTCAGTAAAGTGGGATACAGGGAGACTCACCTGGCTTCCAGGACCGATCAATACGTTAGCAAACGCTGAGTGGATCCAGACGCTACTAGTGTACACTGCCGCTCCATGAACCTATAGTGAACACAGACGCTCAGTGAACACCGACGCACCAGTCACACAGCTGCCTATGCTGCGACTGGGTCCCCTTCGTGTACAGCGTCTAAGACGGAAGCGGGAAACAGTTCATGGCGGGAGACTCGGAGGAAACTTGTCATGAACCGGGGCGACCAGGAGAGCGTCTGACTCCCCACTGCTGACATCAAACCTAGGGATCGCGGCCTCATACTATTCTTGGAGCCTCTGATCCCTAAGGCCTAGCGCTGGTGCACCCGTGGTGGCAGCCGCATCAGCGACTGTTTGGTAGCCTCCTCCCAACAACAGTGCGGCTGTGTCCATATTCCCCTACTAAGCGGAACCGATGCCTTACCTTCTCCCCGTGCTCCGGCCACAGCCTGGTAACGTCTGCTGGACCTGCTAGTAGATCAGACACAGACGCCCGCCGAAACAGCACTGTACTCGTGGGTAGGCGTCAGAGCCGGCCCTAAGCAATACGATGCCCTAGGCAAGATTTTGGCTGATGCCCTTTAGCACCGCTGCTAGTTCCACCTCTGACCCTGCACCCTTTTCCCATCACTATCACCCCTCAGTTCTAGCAGTCCACATCTTGATGCTCCTATCCCCTATATTTTAAATAGAAACAGTGCGCACATTCGATGCGCAGCCCAAAAAGGGGTGTATTCTTTTGGGAAGGGGCATGGCCACACAATAGTACCCTCAATTCAAATTACGCCACACAGTACTGCAACTTTATTCACATCATATCATGCGATAGTGTCCCTTCTTCACGTTACATTACACAGTAGTACCACTTTAACATATACACATTACTCCTCACAGTAGTGCCCCTTATTCACATTACATCACACTGAATTGATCCTTATTCACATTACACCACACCATATTGCTCTTTATTCATATTAGACCACACAGTAGTGCCTTTTCTATACATTACATCACACAGTAGAGCACCTTATACACATAATGCCACACATTAGTAATGCATTTATACACATACTACCACACAGTACTGCCCCTTTCACATATGACATACATTATTAATATCCTTATAAACATAATGCACCTTACACATTATGCCAACCTTTTTTTAATGCCCTTATACACATAATGTCCCTTACCCACCTCGCACATTATTAATGCATTTACACACATGACACACATGCCTGTTACAGATATGACAAACACTATTGCACAATGAACCCACTCACACGGCTGCTACCACTGTGCCCTATGTCTCTGCTTGGATACAGATCTGTCCTCATACATCTTGTCTCAATATGCCATGCAGCTCCCGTCCAGCTCTGCTAATGTTGGTTGCCTTTTTTTGCATTTTGCATTTTATTTACATTGCTATGGGACTAGTGCAAACAAGGAGCTTCTGCTGATTAAAATGATTTGTAGCATGCCTATATTCTGTGTGCGACTGTGGCTCTATCTGCATACGAAATGCTACATTACAGTGATTTCCAGGAATACTCTGTAACGTAGCATTTCATATGCATATACAGACGCAGTCACACACACACAATATAGGCATGCCACATATCATTTTAATCAGCAGAATGCCCCTAGACAGTCCAAATGCCCTAGGCATTTGCCTAGTTTGCCTATGCCTAGGGCCGGCTCTGGTAGGCGTTGTCGCGACCCGGCAGAGAGTTGTTGGAGCGACTCTTTCTAAGGTACATATAAGACGCTGTTTAGAAAGATCACTCAAGAAAAAAATAATAAGACTATAAAAATAAAATAAGAAAGCTTAGGGCTGCCCTCTGACCATGGTCCGGCTCCTACCGCACCTAACAAAAAACTGATTTGCCTGAGCAAAAAGGTGGGGATATATGGACGGGCCCGTTGCATGCTGGGAGGCTGGAAAAGCTTTGACTGATTGGTGCAAATCCGCTGTTGCTTCATCGTATCCCATTGTTATCCTGAGGATAACCTGTGGACCCTGCCGGAGAAATAGAGGTTTATAAAAGAAAGAAAATAGGAAAGTACTGTAGTATATATGAGACAGATGAATCACTATTTCGTTTCTTTAACATCCAGTATGTTGTATGTTTTGTATAGGTTAGTTCTGCACCTTTTAAAGCCAGAGACGGATATAAAAAACATTTTTTGTATTTTTTGAGACAAAAAAAAAAACCAGCATTGATTTAAACCCACTGCATCTAACAATAATTTCCCCAACACCACACTATCTATTTAGATGCTCCACAGGTAGATTAAAATAAAAAAAGTTAGACTGATGCTTCCAATATGAACAGAGAAAATATCCTTTACCAGGTCTCTGTCACTACGACACTGGAATCATTTCCACTTCAAAACAAGCTCCCGTTGTTCCGCTCGCTTTCATCCGCTATAGCAATGGTGTGTTAAAGTTCCGATGAGGGGGGGGGGGGGAGGGGTAAACAGCGAGAGACACCTCAATCATATCCGTTTCAGAGAACACTCCCTCACAATGGGCTTCACGCAGGATAGCATACTTTAGAATCAACAGTTTCCCCCACCCCGAGCCAATTAGATGCACTTTGAAAGTGTGGTTACTAGAACAGAACCAGAGACCAATCTCATTGTCAGAATGGACTGAAAAAAAAATCCAGTTTGCAAAGTGAAGTTGGCGTATGTTTTTTTTTTCTATTCACGGCATAATTAAGAAACTGTTCAGCTAAATCTTTGCCCCTTATAATTTTTTTTTTATTTCAGTAACAAATTCTCTTGTTGCTGAAAAGGGCTGAGAATCTCTCTGTTGGCATCATTAGGGAAAGCAGAGAATATCCAAAGCTGGTTGCCCTGTCGGCTCAAAGGATTGTGCAGGAAAGATCTGCAGCAGAACCCACATTCTGGGAGTTGGCCTGTAAGACAGAGATACATCGCAAATTGAAAAGCGTTGCCAGTGTCTGTAAAAGGCGGGTTCCAGACTATTTAAATATCACATAAAGGCGTTTTCACTTGACGCACGGCGACCCTGAGATATGAGAAAGACGTCAAATGCATACGATTAGAAGCAAATGTTTAGGAGTGAGTAGATTCAGTAGAATGGGTGGAATTTCATACAAGTTTTCTTGCAAAAATAAAGGTGTAGTGGGGTAGTATCAATCACAATTTATAAACAAAAGATAATATATTGCTAAAAGAAGGGATGCTAAGGGGGTTTCTTGTAAGCACAAATATCCCCTTCCTCTAAATTATAGATTGGCAAGAGGATTCCTTTCCTGAGACCCAGAACCCTGAATAGCGGTTATGGAGCCACAATGCAGGTCGTAGGACCATGAACTTGATAAACTTGCTATATAATGAAGGGTGTGAGTGCTGGGTTGCAAGAAGCCTTCTATAATGACCTCAAATACTGTACCCACATTAGCCACATGCAAAGTGGTTGAAGTTGAAGGCAGCAACAGAAGCTCGATTTACTGCCTCATGTTAATGCGACAATTCATGCCGCTTATGCATTTTACGTCACCACAAAGGTTATCACTGGTACCGCCATTTGCACCATCCTTATACTAGATGTAAGAGCCATCAGAAAATAAGATTTTACTCACCGGTAAGTCTATTTCTCGTAGTCCGTAGTGGATGCTGGGGACTCCGTAAGGACCATGGGGAATAGCGGCTCCGCAGGAGACTGGGCACAGCTAAGAAAGATTTAGGACTACCTGGTGTGCACTGGCTCCTCCCACTATGACCCTCCTCCAGACTTCAGTAAGGATACTGTGCCCGGAAGAGCTGACACAATAAGGAAGGATTTTGAATCCCGGGTAAGACTCATACCAGCCACACCAATCACACCGTATAACTCGTGATAATATACCCAGTTAACAGCATGAACACAACAGAGCCTCTCAAAAGATGGCTCAACAATAACCCTTGTAGTTAACAATAACTATATACAAGTATTGCAGACAGTCCGCACTTGGGACGGGCGCCCAGCATCCACTACGGACTACGAGAAATAGATTTACCGGTGAGTAAAATCTTATTTTCTCTGACGTCCTAGTGGATGCTGGGGACTCCGTAAGGACCATGGGGATTATACCAAAGCTCCCAAACGGGCGGGAGAGTGCAGATGACTCTGCAGCACCGAATGAGAGAACTCAAGGTCCTCCTCAGCCAGGGTATCAAATTTGTAGAATTTTGCAAACGTGTTTGCCCCTGACCAAGTAGCAGCTCGGCAAAGTTGTAAATCAGAGACCCCTCGGGCAGCCGCCCAAGAAGAGCCCACTTTCCTCGTGGAATGGGCTTTTACAGATTTAGGGTGCGGCAGTCCAGCCGCAGAATGTGCAAGTTGAATCGTGCTATAGATCCAGCGAGCAATCGTCAGCTTAGAAGCAGGAGCACCCAGCTTGTTGGGTGCATACAGGATAAATA